>NC_085049.1:56965592-57265592 GCF_963662255.1 Cinclus cinclus | reverse complement strand
GAGAGCCTATAGTACCTGGTAACAGGGATACAACTTCACTAATACAACTCAAATGTATGCTCTCCTCTCCAGAGGATGGTTTCTTCAAAACCATATTGCCTTACCACTGACCTAACTACACTACTCAGTGAGCCAACTAGGAAAGATGCCCTCCTAAACTTGTTATTTGTGAATAGAGGACTTAAGGGATTTGATAGTAGGTGGTTGCCTTGACCACAGTGATCATGAAATGATTGAGTTTCAAATTTTCAAAGTAATGGGAAAAAAAGAAAAAGGAACAGTAGAGTTGCTACTCTGGACTTCAAAAGACCACACTTCAAACTGTTCAGGGAACTACTTGGCAGTGTCTCCTAGGAACCTGCTTTTGAGAGCTGGTGAGTCCATAAGTGCTGGGCAGTGTTTAAGAACCCCCTTTTAAAAGCACAGGAGCAAGAAATTTTAAAGTACTGAAGATTTTTCTGCACTGATTTTAAATCACAGTTGTGTTGACAAGCACAACACAAAGAGGTCCGTTAAATATAAGAGCACTGTTATGTTGAGTAGGACCAGAACTTCTCCTAAAAACAAGTAATAGATAAATGAGGTTATCTGTTGATTGTGGACTAGAAAACAGGAAGAGCTCTTAAGACTATTAGAAGCCCTGAAAAATAAAGAAATAACGAATCCTTCAAGGTACAGTTCCCTCTTACCCCCAGGTAGCTCTGGATCAGGAGACTCTTGCTGGGGTTCGGAATCTTTTCCTCCCACATTTTCTTCTTCCTGCAGCAAGAACACAGTTTTCAAGATTTGCTTCTCAACGTGGCTGCTACCAGAAAAGGCTGCACCCAATACACGAAGTGCACCCCACATATGCACACATACTTGCTCAGCACAGCAAGGCACCACCAAGGGAGGCACTGGCACAGCACCACCCAACTCTGTCCCTTGCACAGCCACACACAAGGCTGCCCACCAAGACCCATCTCCACACTGACCTGTCTCCTGGGGCACAAGAAGTGCCTCAGATTTTATGTCACCCACATGGGCTCTGTGCTGCAACGCAAGCCTACCTGAGGAAAAACTTATAGCTGCAATAAGAAATTATCAGCAGAATGATGATGAGAGCTGGAAGCATCAGGGGGAGAATCACAGGTGGCAGAACTGAAACAAAGAAAAGAGAAAAAGGTATCCACCTGCAGAGTGACAGTTTCCTTCAACAGGTTTTTCACTCTGGCCACTATGTAGGGAATTTGGTATATGGAGGGACAGGATCATAGGGCCTGTGGAATATCTCCCTAAGTGGGACAAGCCAAACGTGACCTGAACAGCATACTGACAAAAGGAGTTCATTGTTTTCTTTACTCATTAGCTTCTTAGCTTTTACTGACATCAAATTAGACATTTTAAGCTAATAAAAAGATGGCTATGAACCTTACTTCACCATGAACAACAGGCATGACTTCAGACATCTTAAGTCTTCCTGACTCTGTATGGTTCTGAGGAAATGGGGTCTCAGAGATTTTTCTGAGAGCTCCCCCTGTTATCAGACACAACAGCACACTAATTTCTTCCTGAATGCACATCAAAATTTGCCCACAGTACAACTACTACAACTTTCCTCAGGACAAAGCATGCAAGATCATATTACTTTGGGCAAATATTCTATGATGGCAGACATTCTGCCTCTGAGTCCATAAACAGCAAAAACATGTAAAGATTTTATCTCCAGCAGACTCCACTGAGTTTTACACAGCCTTATAGTCACTCTGCAAATATAAAAAGCTGATGGCTTACATTCTATCTTCCTAAAGTATCAGGCTCTTTAGTCACTGACAGCAGAATGGACTACTGGAATCAGAAAATAATGATAATCTTTCGGGCAGGATGTCTTTGATTCATTCTCCACATGGAAAACTTTATGGTTAGTTGTACTCACCTTATGAAGGCAAGTAAGAAAGAAGCTGAAAAGGTCATTAACTTCCTTCCCTAGCATTGTTGTTATACTGCCAGGATGCAGGCAGAACAGCTGCCTTGGTAAGTGACTCCAGCTAAGCCATGGCTGCAGCTCACTCCAACCCCAGCTGAGGGAATGTGTTATACTAAAGAACCATTCCAGCCATTAACAGAAGCAGCTGCATGAAAAGTACCATTCTCAGTCTTCCAGGTGAACTCCTCACTCCATTCACTCCAAGGTCCCTCGTATGCTGAAGGCATGTTCACCCTTGCACGCATTTTCCCCCTGTACTCTGTAGATGCTGCCAGCATCTGCAGGGTGAAGGTGAAGGGAGGTATATCGTTGCTGATATTTAACTCCTGGAGAGTCTGGGGAGAGGGGAGGAGCACAAATGACAGAGGTGAGAAGAACTGTCTTTCCATTTGACCAACAAAGAAATATCCATGACTCTTGCCCTTTGTAAGTTACCTTTTCATATCGGTTGTTTTCCCAGTACTTGACTTGGTATCTCTGTTTTATGAAGCCGTATTTCAAATGGTGTTTTTTCCACCATAGTTCATACTCTTGGTTCTCTGTTGCTCTTACTGTCACATTTGCAGGTGGCAGCACCTGAACTGGAACATAATGAATGTCTCAGAGCACTTACCAACCTACTGGTCCAGTGCTCTCTTTCCACATTGTGAATCATTTCCAGGGACTGAAAACAAGGTTGTTTGGTGCAATGTATCATGGCTCAGCTTTTTAACACTTCTTAACTCTCTGCATCTTCATTTTTCAGTCAAATACAACAGTAGACCACCAAATAACAGAAAATCCATACCTGTGTATACTGACAGCATTCCCTATGTATAGAAAAGCAGCAAAACAATAGTTGAAGTATCTGTACTTGTCCACCACATTTCAAGAAAGTTTCAGTTCTCTTGGAGCTGTCTCCTGATATTTTCACCCACTGCAAGAGTTGTCCTAGTTTTAGAGTTTGAAAAGTCACCAAAATATCTTCAAACACGTGGGAATAGATGGCCTACCTGATGCACCTCACTGGGCAAAGGATTCCTACCTCATCCAGTGTTCCAGGGGCCATTGCACAAACCCACAAGAGCTCACTGGCTTCTTGAGAAATCACCTAGTGACACACTCCTACTTGTCACAAACACTTCTCTCCACAGTCCCCTGTCTGTGACACTGGGACATTCACAAATGTGAATCACAGAGAAGTCAGCAGGATGGCAAATGCTCACTGAGACGCTCCAGGTCACCACCTGGATGTCTGCACAACAGTTTCCATCACTATCACCTTCCTCAGAGTAACAAATGCCACTGAGGAACTCCACACGTACACCCCAGAGCTGACCTCATATAGTCCCTTTCTTCATCAGTGATTGTTTCTTCCATTTCCCACTCACTTTTCTTCATCCCCACACTTGCTCAGACAGGCATCTCTCCAAGAAACAAGAAGGAGAAGCAAGAAACAACTCAAGAAACTCACTGTTTTTGTAGGCTTCAATCAGCTTGTCCTCTGTCTTGGCCCGGACAGACACATGATACTGGCTCTGGTTGCTGGAATTGTTAACAAGTATCTCACAGCTCTGGACTACATATGAGGTGTGGGGCAAAGTCTTCTCATGCACAGGAGAGCACTCCTCTTCTCTGAGAGGAAGAAAGAGGAAATCAGGGGAACTGGACAGGCAGAAACGCCACAGGAGAGGCACAGACACACTGCTGTGGGCAGAGCACATACTCTGATGCTGGGGTGGCCCTGAAGAATAAACCAAAGAGGACAGAGGTGGTGATCACTTTCCTCACTTCCCAGCTGCATATCAGACGATCTCCACCACTGAAGAAGCAGCGAAGGTTCCTGGGCTGAAGGCCACCTTCAGAGAGCACAAGTGCAAGTTTAGTGACAGGAAAACCCTAGCTTCTCAGTTTCCAGCCCTGCACGGCCCCACTCCATCCCATGCTACCTTCAGGGGTTTTCCACGACACCTCCATGCTCCACTCGCTGTACTGCCCAGAGAAGCTGCTGTCCTGCCCCGGTCTGGCTCGCACACGGGCAACGTAGCTGCTCCCTGGGACAAGGTGCTCATGGCTGAGAATGCAGCGTGTGGTGTTGGACAGCAAGAGAGAGGCAGCTGCCTGTGGTCGGGGAAGAAGAGGGAGAGGAAGGGACGGAGGAAATTGGGACGTTGTGGAACAGAAAGGTGGAGGGAAGACAAGGACAGTGAGAGGAGGAGTTGACTGTCAGGCTACATCTCCAGTAGTCCCACAAGTGTGATGGTCCATGCACATGCGGTGCTTCCTCCCAGCCACACGGGAGGGGCTCCAGCTTGTGCTGCAGCACAGCTCCAGAAGGCGAGGCACGGCCACTGTCAGGGCTGCAAGCTCACCCCCAACAAGTGGCAAACTCCTACATCTTGCACAGTTCAGTCTGTCCTCAGCTCCAGCTGAGGATGTTCATAACACTGCTCAGTGCAGAATTGTGTGGGAATCTGGCCGAGAAAATTCCCTTGAAATCTAAAGATCAGGCTGACAGGTACAGAACAGAAACATATGCAGATCTAGGGAAATGATAGGGCAAAGGATATGGACTCCTAAAAACTTGAAAAAAAAAAAGGAAAAAAAGAAAAACCCAAAACATATCTGTCTCAAATGGGGAGTAACTTCAAATGCATTTTGCTGTTTTCCCTACATGAACCCAGAGCCTCCTATTGGAACGTGATTTAATTCAGTTTAAGAGGGATTCCGCTCCAACTCAAATCCAAGTATAGTTGTTGGGGGTTTCTTTGAGCTGAAAAGAGATCTTTGCTTTCAGTTTGGCATTCAGTTCAGGAAAAATGATATTTCACTGGACAAGTCACTTGCTAACAGAAAGAGAGCCCCTTCCACCTGACCCAAAACCCACTTTTATCTCTTCACAATCCCTGAGAAGGGAAAGACCATTAATTTACACAACATTTACCACAGACTTACAGCTGCCCAAAATGGTGCAGCCCAAACCAGGACAGCTCAGCTCCTCTGCTCTTACCTCCCAGGACTCCCATTCCCGCTTGTAAGTGACTTCATAGTGCAGCACATTGCCCAACACTTGGCTTCCATCCACTGTTTTCCAGGTCAGCAAGAAGTCTCCTGATGTCATTGAGCTGACTGAGAGGTTTTGAGGTGGGAGGGGCTGAACTGGAAGGTGAAGGTACAGTGCATGAGAGGGGATAATGAGGAAATGACAAGGAGGGGAAGAACACACCTAGGTAAACTTCCCCATTTGCAGAGTATCTTATCCTTGAGAGACCAAGTTCCTCCTGCTTGACTAGCTCCTGAGATGATACCAGGTCCAGCTGCTCTCAGAAACTTGCCTTGCCCTCTACCTGCCCAACCCTCTCAAGGTGGAACTCTTTGGCAGTTTTTACAATGGAAGCGGAACTCAATTCCAGATGAACACCAAATACATTCTCAAAAATCCTTAAGATTCATTGGGAAACCAGAGTTTGGTATTTAAGCCTTACCATTTTGGAAAAGATTAACATCCAGTTCTGTTTGAAGCACCTTTTTAGGTCTGAAGCCATAAATATCATCTACCCCTATTCCAAAATAGTCTGTAGTCCTGTGGCAGACCCAGTGCACGTACACATCTGGAGTTTCATGTAAGTCATTTTCTGTCTGGCGTCTGCAAAACATGTCCTTGTTCTCCCTGTGTACAGAGAAAGGGATCTATAAAGATCTGAAGACCTGTAGTTAGTGCAAAACTAAACACCTGAAACCAGTTTCATCCCATCCTGTTGTTATAAGTCATGAAGGTTCTTATATCCTCTTCTCACTCTTCCTATTAGTCCTGGTTGCATCAGTTAATATGAGAAACATTTTTAACACCAGAATTTTGCCTCCTCACTTCAAAGTTGTGCAGCAGAATGTTACAGTGCCAGTTCATTTTTCTAACTTTTTTGTGTAGCTCTATGTAATCTCATATTTTAGGTGAAAAATAGTATGATGAAAAATGTCATGTAAATACAGCTTTTACTCAGAGTTAAAGGCCATAAAATTTCTCATGATCCTAAGCTGCTTGAAGACTTCCCTTTTGCAGTACCAGAAAAACACTTAGAAAAAGATTCTCAACCAAAATGTACTTTTGTATCCTTAGCAGCTCTATTTGCCAAGGGACCTTAAGTATTCATTAAAGGTTTCATCCAGAATGTAAATCATCCTTTCAGATGACCTTTCTCCAGGCCAAGGGGTATCATGAAAATTAGAAACATTTTTTTAAACTAGGCAGGAGATGATATTCTTTTTGTGGTTGCAGTAGCCTTAGCTGCTGGAGAGATGTTTTGCTTCTTTATGTACCCTGTGGAATTTTGTTTGTGCTTACGGCTTCATGCCCAGTATATTATCTTGTTCCAGCTCAGATGAGAAATATTAAGGTGTGAATATTTAAGTCCAAATACTGTCTTCCAGCATAGGATGGAGTCTTCTAGCCAACTATATGTCAGCAAGCTTTATTCAGCACTATTTTTAGTGCTGAATTATTTTTGCTATTTTTATAAGTTGGGTATTAGCAAGGATAACCAGGGGTATTGCTGAAGTATGGATTGGACACTGCAGTATGTGTGTAGCCTTATTCAAAAGAGTCAGCCCAAAGGGCCTGAAGCCCTGAAGTTACTTCTCTCTACTCACCAACATTACCTTATAGTTTGGGGTTTAGTCAACTATTCTTCATCTATGAGCTGATCTCATTTAATTGTTGACCATTTTGATTTCAGCTGTGTGACTGTCCATGTTTAATACCTGCTTGTCTGGTTAGCTCACCTCAGTTATGCTTCATGATCCACACACTTCATCATGTAACAATGTCTTAGAGAACCCTCCAAAAGTCCAAGGAACTTTATATCATTTTTTCCCGGAAGTATTTAACTTCAATGTCCTGCTCCAAAGTTCTTCCACTGTTTTCATCTGCTTTAAGGTCTATTAATTCCCTCTTGTTTGCATTAAAATCAAGAGTTCTTCCTCTTTCCTTTTCTTCCTGTATCCCCAGACTCTAAATTTTATTCTCATCTATCCATCTTTGCCTTCCTCTCTCCCTTAACTATTCCTCCATTTCTGTCTCCTTTCTTATCCTCACCAATGATCCAGTCTGGTGATTTGGTTCCCTTTTGAATAGGAAATAAATTATAACAGAAAGATACTGTCATAAACACACCAGTATCTCTGGGAGGAAAGCTGATGGCACAGATAGAGAACTTACCAGTCCTCTCTATCTCATAAATACACAGTCTACAAATATTTCTCAAAAGTTATCAAAACCACATTCTCAGTGATGCTCTTAAATGAGCAAAATGACAGGGCAGGGGAAATGTCTTCTCCCTTTAGAGCTGACAAACAACACTCATGCTTGTTCTGATATTTCCTTCTCCCCTAATGTTGATTATTAACAGCCTATATGCCCCATCTTTTCCATATCTATGATCCTACAACAAAATCATGGAAAATAATTGTAAAAGTGATAAAAACAACTCCACTGGCATAGCCTATTCATTCCTCTCTTCCTAGATGGGGCCTCAGAAGCAGGCACAACTTTTGCTCAATTCAAAAAGAGATGTGGATGTGCTTTCTAAAAACTTGCCTGCTTGTCCCCAGGATTCCAAATTTCCCTTTGGACTTTTACCTAATTCAGAACATTTCAAGTACTTACATATTATCCCTTTGGTAAAGAATCATCCCAATGAGGTCATGAGCCTCTGAATGCTCCATCCATGTGCAAGTCACCTGTGAGTTGTAGTCATTGTAGCACTTCAAGCTTTTCATTGGGATACTCTCTGGGGAAGGAATTCAGGCAAAAAAAAAAAAAAGATGCAGTGGTCAAACAAATAAATGGTGAGAGGTAGCAGGAGGTACAGAATGGGTAAGGCACTGATAACAGTACTCTCCTCTTGCCACCAGAATATCATAGACTCAAACAAATGTTTGGGCTGGAAGGGACCTTAAAGATCATGTAGTTCCAACCCTCCTGCCATGGGCAGGGACACCATCCACTGCACCACTATGCTCAGAGCCCTCTTCAATCTGGCCCTGAACATCTCCAGGGATGAGGCATAACTCCATAAAAATATGTGCTGAGTTGTGACCATTGTGCACATCTGACAACACACAAGTCTCCACACCAAGCTACAACTAACAATTAAGTGAAATCTTAGTGCCTGCAAGGCATACAGCTGTAGCCAAGGTATCACTTTTCAAACACAGAGTATTTCTAAGGATTAGTAGACACCATGGTCAGCAGACATATGGTGATCATTTCCTCCTTATGTGAACTTCTTTGCTACTAACTTCTTAGTAAAGTTTATAATGCTAGAAAGGTCTATTTAAAAGTGAGATGCTCTAGGAATAGCCTTGTTATGACCAGGAAGAATGTCCAAACTAATTTGTTGGAACACTAGATTTGTGGTCCAGAGATGGCCAGACCTCTCACCAAGGATATTTTTTTTCTTAAGTTCACAGCTGTGAAGCTGAAAAATACAGACTGCCTCTGGCACATGCACTGTAAAGCAAGATGCTTTCTTATCCTTCCTTATTTACTCTGAAGGTAATATCCATGCTGCACTCTTGGGATATTGCACCTCCAGAGGACAAAGATGTCAGTGTGCATACTTGAGTGTGCTCTCTCAAATACTACTTCTTGATGACAGCTATGATCAGCTTGTTTGAAGGGCTTTTTACAGGCAAAAACCCATCAGAACAGAACCACGCTGTCTTAGCAGGCATAAGACGGACCTTACTTTGATCTTCTACGGAAAACCAGTACAAAGTTCTACTGCATTCCTTGCATAACCAGAAAATGGACCATCCCACGGAGAAAAGGATGGTCTGAATGTGGGGTTAAGGCTCAGAATGGCAAGAACCCAGTCTGACCTACACAATAACACATTTTCCCTCAGAGACCCTAAAGGAAGATATCCTGAGTCAGGCAGCACAACTCCTCCTCTGCTACTGCGGACATGAGGCATGAGGCAGATGTCCAAGGGGCACAACTCCTGACAACACTCTTTTTCTGTGGTCTTTAGGATGGCTATAGGCCTAGTCTTGTGGCAGGTATGGTGTACCTCCTATTCCCAGGTGTGTTAAACCAAAGAGAGGAGAGGAGAGGAGAGGAGAGGAGAGGAGAGGAGAGGAGAGGAGAGGAGAGGAGAGGAGAGGAGAGGAGAGGAGAGGAGAGGAGAGGAGAGGAGAGGAGAGGAGAGGAGAGGAGAGGAGAGGAGAGGAGAGGAGAGGAGAGGAGAGGAGAGGAGAGGAGAGGAGAGGAGAGGAGAGGAGAGGAGAGGAGAGGAGAGGAGAGGAGAGGAGAGGAGAGGAGAGGAGAGGAGAGGAGAGGAGAGGAGAGGAGAGGAGAGGAGAGGAGAGGAGAGGAGAGGAGAGGAGAGGAGAGGAGAGGAGAGGAGAGGAGAGGAGAGGAGAGGAGGAATAAGCTCTCATTGTGTAAGAAATGAAACTCAAACAATGGACATGGCAGATGGTCTCTTTATCTGTCAGCTATTCCACAAAAGAAAATCAGGTAATCTGGATTTTGCTCTTGGTAGCCCCCACCACACTGTCTTGTGTCTGGCCACGTGTCTCTACTCCCGTGCACTACCATCTCAATTATGCAGCCCTTTATTTTCCTATATTTTCATTAATTATCAGGATCTATCCCTCCTTCTATTCACTCACTATCCAATCAACTTGTTCATCTCATCCATTTTTACAGTATTTCACCTGTCCACACCACCAACATCAGACTCATTTGGCTGCACATGCACCTGCTATATGCTGGTTTTGATCACGATGTCTGTTCTTTTACAGCTTAGAAAACAGAAGAAGGAAGCAGAAAAGCAAGCAGAAAAGGAGGAAGAGCATTAGCTGAAAGAAGGAGACAGATATAAAAGGAAAGGCAATAATGGAAAGATAAAAGAGAATATAAATTTGAATCTCACCTCGAACGGCTTGAACATGGAAGACCAAATACAGATCCAGCAGCAGGATGTAAATCTCTTTCATGTTTATATTGTCCTTGGCACACAGGCTTGATCCTAATTCAGAATTTCAGAGTTTTCATTGCCCACTGGCTACTCTCTTCCCCTGCTTACTGTTTGTTTTCGTTTCACATAAAGAGAAGTAAAACTGAATAAGGGAACTTCTTTAAGATCATGTTGAAGTGATATTCAGGAAGAACTTCTATCATGCATTTCTTGTAAGACAAAATCCACGTGTTCTTGTAGTGTGTCGTTGCAATGCAAGCAAAGAATGAAGTAAATATACATTTCCAAGGAAGTGCAGGGATTCAGTCAGTTGAGTAGCAACAACAAAAAATCCTAGTTTTTGATTAGAACTCATCCTTAAAATTCTTTTTATTTTTCCTGCTCTTTATGCTATAAGCCTTCCTAATGAACCACGACAGCAGTTAATTTCCTTAAAAATATTATCTCAACCACACAGTTCCTAGGAGCTATAGTGGTTGGATTTCCATATTCAGTCACTTTGAGAATTTCCTTCAACATACTACTTTTCTAGATGACCCCCAAACAAGTTGCAAATTGCAGACATAGTACCAAAGAATTTTTTTTTTTCTGGTGATTGTAGAGAATGAAAGTAGATTGAGCAGTTCTAGGACCATGGACCACATTGCTCAATACTGGAATTTAAGTCCTTTTGGCCATCTCTCATTGCTTTCTCAAAAATCACAATATATGCAACTACTTCAGTACGTTACAGATCTGAGAATATTTTCTACTTTAGGGGGGCATGGAAAAAGTCCTTTTAAATTCCTATTGACTTTTGATTCCTAAATACCACTTCCTTGGACCAGAAACATCTGGCTGAGCCTTTGAATATTCATTGCATCTAAAGAATCTCTCACTAACTAACAAGTGCTTGTATGAGAGCAGACTCTGCCATTATGCTTCCCCCAGAAAAGGAAGCCATTCCCTTACCTGATCCAGGGGTGTCTGTGATGCAGATGATTCAACCTCATGGGTGACTTTCCCTGTCCAGCCTCCCCCTGAATCCTCTGATGCAGAAATCAGCAACCCCACACTTGACTAGAACTGGAGACAGAAGTATAAACCAACCACAGGATTTTCTTGGCAAGTAAGTCTTCAAAATAACTGCTACATCTTTTGTGAACCTCAAATGCCACTTTCAGAGAAGCTGACACCCCCCTTTCAAGGAAAGTCTGTGCAATTGCACAAAATAGGAAGTCTGTACTTCCTATTTTAGCCCCCAAAACACACACTTAGATGGGGTGTTAGGTTAACTGTGAAGGGAAGGAAAGGCAGTTTGTCACTGCCAATCTGTGTGTTAGCAATTACCAGATCATGAGACTTATGTATTTTAAAAAAGAGAAAGGACTGACTGCAGCAGAAGTAAGAAAGATGAAGAAAGAATATTCTGTTTTTCACCCCAGTGCTGTTTCTTGCTTTACTCTAGACTAGACAATCTTCATTGCAGGGATCCCTCTGGACTTTCATTTGTACATCTATATTGGGGGAGAGTAAACTACCTTTATCTCTGTAACATTTTGAGCAATATTACTAAGTTTTATCCATTTCAACAACAATTAATAATAAATTATAAGTACTATAGTACATAGGGGAAACATTAGAGAACTGATGAAAGTAGTTGGTCTGAAGTTGCCCCACATCCAAGGCAGCCTGTCTCTCAACCAACCAAAAAACTTAGCCCAGTAGCCTTCAAAAATAAGCCTTAGGAAAGTTAGGCAGCCATAAGACACAGTCCATGCTCTGTCCTCCCCTGCCCTCTAATTTAGTTTAACACAGCTGGGAATAGGAGGTACACCATGCCTGCCACATGCTCGGGTTTGTGTTCTCAGGGGTAAGCTATGGGGGCTCAGCTCAACCCCATATACAGAATACAACTGCCAGAGTCTGTCTGTCCTGCCCTGCTGCTCCTCAATCCCCATGGTACTGACCAAAACCACAGTTAGCAGAGTTATTCTCTCATGAGAACTGAATCAATAATCAAGAAAAAAAAAGTATCATGTGAATAAGGGAAACATGCAAAGCAAGAAAAAGAATATGGAGAATATCTGGGGAAACTGTGTCAGAAGGTGTCCATATAAAGCCTGCAAACAGTGGGGGGTACATGTAACTTGGTTGGATGGAAGAATTTATTTTGCATTGCAGTTTAAGGGCAGAGGGGGAATCATCCTGCTCTGATTTTCAAAGGCCAGTGGGTTTATGTTCTTCCAGCACTCCTATAAAAGTGGACAGTTGTTTCCCAGTAGACATTTTCCCTCCTTTTCCTTTCCCATTGAAAATGTTCCTCTGTTTTTGAGAGTGACATGCTGACTTGCTGGTTTTATCACAGGATCTAGCTGTCAGTGAAAATCTCGGAGTGCTACTTGCTCTCTTGAACTCCAGGAACAAGTAACAAGGAATCCTACACATTAGAAACTTTTCAGGCCATAAATGTTGTTGGGTTACTTACAATGCATTTTCTTATGTATCACAATATGTCATATCACTGACACAATCATTGCTATTACTTCATCTCTTTTCCAAACTGCATTACTGCAAAGCCTCTGAAGCAGAAAGTTACATTTTGTAATATTTTAGTAAAACAATGTCAACAAGTCCCCCTCCCAAAAACAAACAAACAAAAACACTTTTAAATAAAAATTGATGAACTAATATTTAACTTTATTTGTTGAAGAATCTGATACAGTCATTTCTTGTTAGTTCTACTTTGAAATGCAGTGTCACAAAGCAGAAGATAGAGAAGAAAATGCTGTTTGAGTACATATCCTACACATTTTCCCAGAACATGAAAATAAGTAGACTGTACAATTATATAAAGATCTATAAGGAACCACAGATGTACTAGGTTTGATTCACAGAATTCAATATTTTCCACTGGTCAGTGGAAAAGAAGAAAGTTAAGATGGGCTGTAAGTTCTTCACTGAAATCCAAAGAAGTTTTTCTGATGCTCCTAGGACAAAATCTGAACACCCAGTCAGACTCCAACATGAGAGAAATAATTGCACATTGGCACAAAAACCTTCAGATCAGCAAATGAAGAGAAATTTATGGGACTCTAGAAAAAAGAGAAAAGCTTATGAAGACATTCTGAACAAATAATTAGCCTTGGGAGTGAGAACAGAGAGAACTCTATTGCAGGCTGACATTGACTTGCTTTGAGACCATGGTCCATGATTTTATTTCTCTAATTCCTCACCTTCTCTGGTCTCTATGTAGATGTCTCTATTGCAGTTGAATGTTAAAAAGCTGAAGAAGTTAACTAAGTACAAATTTTACACCAAAAGGTAATATATTACTAAAAATTACTCATTTCAAGGACACTTCAAAGACACATTGGAGGAAACTGCCTGCAGAGAGGGATATCTATACACCACTTACATTGCTCCTACTGCCTGAGTAGCACCTGTTCCTGGACTAGTGTTGTAGACACCCAAGTCATCTTTGTGAGTGATGTGTAACTTCCAAGGGAAAAAGTGCTTCTCAGAGGGACTTCTGCTCTGAGACACCATGAGTTCAACATCCTGATCAGAGAGCAAGCGGATCAGGTCACCATCAGGATCCCGGTAATTCAGAACAATGTCATCTTGATTAAACTCCTGCCTGGGAGAAAAGAAATGGATTGATCCCCAGAAATCAAGGAATGCCTGAGAGGTGCTGCATGATGAACAATACACTGACAATCTAAATAATTTTGATAAAAGCCACACAAAGCCTTGGGCGTCTTGGCTTTCTTGATACAGCTAGTGCTAGAAATCATATAGCCACGTTCATGCTGTGCTGTGTTTAAGCTAAGAAATCCATCAGAACCAAGCACTATTTCCAGTAACACCACATAAATGGCACAATGAATCTGTGTGTTTTATAGAATTACCATGCATTTCTGTTGTTACTACACACTTTTGTCTATTTATTTTTGCTCTTTCTGAGCAGTGCAAGAATATTAGAACAGGTGCTCTATTACCAATACTTAATAATATTTAATGTTCTAAATTGTTGATGTTCAACACCAGATTAATCAAATTTAACACTAGTTTAACAAGTGTTAGAAGGCCATGTCCTACCTACATCCTGAAGAAATGTACTAGTAAAAAGATGCTTTTATGGGGGTATGGCTTTTATCTGAGTACAAGAAATGGAAACTACTTCCCATCACAACTGAGTCAGAAGTGTGTGTCATTCCTTACTCACTGGCAATCCCAAGAAGGACTAGTATCTACACAGATGGCCCTGGGCCAAGTCAAAGTGCAACTTCTTCAAGACACTTGAAAAGTATTTTATACACAAAACATGAATCTCAGACTGGAATGAACTTGACAAGTGTTTAAGTATCAAATATACAACCAAGTGCTTGCATTGTACCTCATCAATTCCATTAGATCTTTGAATGATGGAATGCTGCTCAGATCCTCTTCCACTGAGATATCCCTGTATAGAAAACACATCTAATCATTACATATCATGACAAGAGAATTGTTGGTGTTTCTTCAGCAGTAATCTGGAATACTATTTTGTTACCACCTGATCATGGTCATGGTCTCATCATAGTAATAACAGCGAACTTTATTAACTCTGTCTTCCTGCTGCGGTAAATCTTTTATGATCTTCACAAAAGCACATGGGAAAATCCCAGTGGCACCATCAGCAGTTCCCTGGAATGATAGGAAATGTTAGAATCAAGAAAACCATGCCATTTTGGCCACATGCAATAGGTTCTGGAATTAAATTAATTTACATAGAAACAACAGTAAGAATTTTTCCACTATAATCAAGAAAATAAATTCTGTGGAAGTGACCTGATGGCATCCCTACAAAAAGATTATACAATTACACAGTCAAATACCAGGCAGGGGAGTGAAACAGTGTGTAAAAAATTGAAGTCAGATGGTTAGCAGGGAAGGCTGTGGTGTTTGAGCAAGCAGAGATATCATATCTGCAAACACACAGTATGTTCCCCTCATCCTTTTTTCAGAACACTGCTGCATTACCCAAGTTCTCTCTAATCAGGCTGACGTGTGTTGTGGTATGAAGCATGAAGCATACATCAACTCACCCCGAGGCAAGAAAACAATTAATCGCTGAAATGGAGTTTCCATCTCCTTTCTGTGGCCTTTCTGTGTTCTAATAACTTCCAAAGAATTTAAAAACATCCCACAGAAGCAAATGCAAATAAAAAGGGAAGTCTGGAGGGCAGAAAATTTGTAAGCTAAAAACCATCAAGAAGCCAAACAATTACTAATTTGGAATCTAGAATTTATTCTTGACAGTAAGACCTGATTATGATAGAGTTTCTCCTCGAAAGGAAGAGGCAGGTCACAAGGATCAGGAGAGCCTTTTCTACTCATATATTTCAAGGTATGCTAATAATTCAGTACTGCTATTGCAGTCTTACCTCTAACCAGTCTTTGTTTACTTTGCTGAGTAGATAGATCAAATCTCCCTTCTTGAAGCTGAGTTCCAGTTTATTGGTTCCAGGAAAATCAAACAGTGCCTGTGGAAAGTAATAACCTCAAAATTAATTCACAGAATTACAAAAGCAAATCTTTCTGTTGTGTTCTTGAAGAGAAAGCATAAAGCAGCAAGACAGTGTGCACTTTGTCATCGCATATGTATTTCTGGGATAAGGTCACGTATATTTGACCGTAGTCTGCAATTCTCACAATCTCTTCTCCTGCTCAGCACACACAGAACTGTTTTGAAGAAGCAGTGAAAGCACTAGGATAAACATGGCCCTGAGAGAGCTACATATAAAGATTCTTAAAGTGGCAGAACACTGAGCACTAGACAAATAAATATACATAAGTTGAAAGCACTTCAAGAACAAGTGAGACAACAGAGTTGAAGCCAACTGACAGCTTGAAATCCTGTGAAATGAAAAATGTATTATTTCTCATTGCAGCTTTACAGCTTTTAGATTTGCTGCAAAATATCACAAAGAGCCTTTAAAAATTGCAGAAATGTGTCTTAATTTAAGGGTAACTAACTGTTGCTTTTACATCTAGATTTCAGGTCTGTATGCTGAGCTGGGAGATTTGGGAAAGCCTGGGAAATTGACTGTTAAAATAGAATTTAGATGTCTTCTTCAGTGAAATAAATAAACAAATAAATAAATAAATACCACCCTAACTAAAGGTTGTATAGTTGAAGTGGCTGAGTTATCAAAAATGTACATCTTCCCCATTGTCCTTAAGAGAACATGGTGCCAATTTAAATGGTCTTAGAGGAACAAAAATGAAAATACTGGGGAAAATGTGTTCTTTATTCTGTATTGCAATGGTTCTTTTGGTCTTGTTAATGCCAAGAGTTCTCTTTAAAAAAAAACACAAAAAACAATGGCTACTGTTGTGCTAATGGTTCATATGTATGCTTAATAGCTCTTTCAAAAGCCTTTTCTCACCTATTGAAAAGTTCTGGTAGATATATTCAATACTAATAAATTAACAGATTAAACCCAAGAGATATGGCTGCTCCAAGACCTGTCATTCTCTGTGTAAAGAACGAAACAAACAACAAACCTCAAAGCAGATGCATGGGGGTTTTAATCTTATATGGCAAAGTCACATGTTTCAGGAAGCAAGACCCTGCTCAGACAAATACTGATTACAAAGCATTCTCATGTGGTTAATACTGAGAAAATATGCCACAAAAGACAAGAGCATGGGCATTTTTGAGTAAAACATGTTGCAGAAAATACTAAGATGCCTCACCTGCAAAGCTTTTAAACATATGCTGAAGTCAATGAAGCTGAAGCTTATGCCTGTTTTAGATTTAACTTATGGCTAGCACTATGCAAAACTGGACCATTTGGCAGTAAGCTGTAGATGTCTCAGTTTTGAATCTCCTGTCATTCTGATTTCACCATGGACCTTCTTATTACTCAAGTGATGAGAAACACAACACCTCTTTCCGTCCTTTGTTTCATTCCCTGTTGTTAAAATCAATTGTTTTTCTCTGTTGATTTCACTTTCTTCCCCTACTCTCTAATTGAAAAAGGCAAGTTGATGGATGAGGTAGCAAAGCAAAACAGAGTTTAATCTCCTGTCCTGTGACAGGTTGTGCAGAGTACTCACCTCAGCCCGCGGAGCTGCGGTGCGGTCAAAAACAGGCACTTGATCTGAAATGCTCTTACTGCAAAGAAATGAGACAACAGGGAGGAAAACATGCTCCGAAGTCATTAAAAATGCTACACAGTCAGTAGTGCAGTGTCTGTGTTTGTACTATTTAAGGGGTATGTAAGCCATAGATCACTGGAGAAACTGCGTGAGAATCTGTGTGCAGCACTGAAGTAAATAAATATGGATACAACAACACTGCCCCAGTTCTCTCTGTTTCAGTGCTGAGTAGCAGCACTCTGATGGTGTCTGCTGCTGAGAATAGATGGAATTTTCAATACAGTCAGTATTCTGACTCTCTTCCACAGCACTGACCAGTCCCCCTACTCTGCCTTCTGGGTATCATTGTTTCTATCATTTATTGCATTTAGTTCAAACGCTGGCACCATACACACATGCAGCTTTTGCACTCTTTGGGGTAGGTGAGTCCATCTTTGGGATGCTGAAAGGAGAATTAATTTATCTGAAGGGTAATGAAGGATGACATCTACTTAGCAGCTCTCCAAAGGGGTGTCAATGCTGCTATGTAGGACAGGCCCCCATTTAGACAATGGACAGGAACAAATTAAGTATTCAGTTTCATTTAGTGTCTGAACCAGATCTCACTGAATTCAGTGCCAAAACTCACACTGACTTCAGCAGTGCAAGCTTATGTCCTTAAGCTTGGCCTGCACATTATATATTCTGCACATTATAATAGAGATCACCATTAAAGAAATATAGGCAGATAGAGCTGGACAGTTTTTTTAAAAAGCAAGGTATACTCTCATTTTGGTATTTTCCTTTAATGCATGTACCACATTCACTTCAGAAATCGGAGATTACTGAAAACAAGAAATAATCTGTGCTCACTCCACCACAAAGACCCTCATAACTAGGGATTTGTGGATTCACTTGGAAAACACAGTGGTGATCCTCATCTCTCTGCCCCCCCAAAACTGGACAGCATCTCTTGCATCAAGCAATGCTGAAAAAAGGCATGACAATCACTCACACTCGGCGTGTCCGTGGGCGAAGCCGTCTCAGTCTGTGAGGCACCTGCTCACCATCAAAGGTTGAGTGGTAGAAGAACAGCCGTACATCCTCATCCATCAACACCCAAGCAGGGAGGCAGAGTAGGTTCTGTGCCAAGAGCAGGCAGGAAGCAGAGTGTAACAGTGGGAGAGACCAATTCTCTATTTATTTACATGTAACAAATATGCCTCTCTGACCTACAGGGTCACCAATGATATTCATTACTGCCAGAAATTTCCCTTCTCTCCCTTCTCACTCAGCAGGACACAGCTGAACAGATGACAGTCTCTCCTCTTTACTCCTGGAGTTGGCTAATGTATTGCTTCTCTCTTTTTATACCTGATTTACTGCAGGAGTAAATTGCTTTTTTGTGTTTCTCTTCAGAAAATGAACAAGTGTGGAAAGAAGGCAATCTTAAGTAGTGGAAGTCTTGGCCAGTGCTTCAGACTTTTACTGACTTGATGCTCAGGCCTTCAGTTAACCTGCACACAAAGCATATCTCTCCTTGATGAATGCTGCATCTACGCTGTGATTCAATTAATTCAGAAGCCCACCTGTCCTGATCCTGGGTGTGAGAGAGTTCATTTTTCTTCTTAGTAGCTGGTACAGTGCTGTGTGTTGTATTTAGCACCAGAATAATGTTGATAACTAATTAGTGGCTTACTTAGTCTAAGCCAAGGGCTTTTCTGTTTCCCAAGCCCTGCCAGTGAGGAGCTGCACAAGAAGTCAGGAGGGAGCATGGCCAGGACAGCTGGTACAAACTAGCCAGAGGGATATTCCATGCCATAGGACATCATGCCCAGTATGTAACTGGAGGGAATCACCCAGGAACCACTGATCACTGCTCAGTGGACTGGCTGGGCATCAGTCAGCAGGTGGTAAGCAATTGTATTGTGCATCATTTGTTTGTTTTCTTTAATTTTATTTCTCTCTTTTTGGTTACATTCCCTTCTAATTACAATTATTTATTAGTATTATATTTTACTTTATTTCAATTCCTAAACTCTTTTTATCTGATCCCATGGGTTTTACCATTTCCCAGTTGTCCTCCCCGTTCTGTGGCACTTAGATGGTGGGTGGGGTTAAAGCACAACCCACACACTCACTCCTAATCCCTTAGATGTACACTACTGGAGATCCATCATTTCCTCATACATCTTGGGGGGTTTTGGTAAGGATATCTACTATATATGAAAACAGACATTGAGCCTTTTTGAACTGCATACTCCAGCAGTCTGAATGTGGGGAAGAGGACTTCAGGTTGTACCACAGTGTGGGCACTGTGTCTTCATGAAAGCAGTACAGAGAGAAGCAGATACTTAGAACTCTTAACAGTACCGTCTGTCTTAGCTGATTTCAATGGCTAAATATCTGCAGTGATCAGTGCATTCTTCACTTTAAAATTAAGTTTTACCTTCATGTAGACATTTAGGATAGGAATCCTGTTCTCAGCAATTTCCTTTTTGGCACCAACAAAAACTTTTCCTGGAAAATATAAAACCTGTGACAGTTACTGAAGGGAAGAAGAGAAGAGAAGAGAAGAGAAGAGAAGAGAAGAGAAGAGAAGAGAAGAGAAGAGAAGAGAAGAGAAGAGAAGAGAAGAGAAGAGAAGAGAAGAGAAGAGAAGAGAAGAGAAGAAAAGAGAAGAGAAGAGAAGAGAAGAGAAGAGAAGAGAAGAGAAGAGAAGAGAAGAGAAGAGAAATTAAGCAATCAGGAGGAACTAGAAGCTAAAAAAAAATACATATTTTCTAAATGATTTTAGGATTCCAAATGAACTTTACCACAATTGATGGGACTGTCACTGGAACACGACTTCTCTGGCATCCATAGCCAGGAATTAGCTCCTTGTCACAACTGCTTCACTCACTGCATTCCTCCTTAGGACAGCCTGGAGCTGAGAAAGCTGCTAATGATGCAAAGGTTTGGTACTGACAGCTTACCTGGCAGTACAGGGAGTGTGCAGGTAAATGGGCTGTTATTGCTCTCTGGCCCATATCTCTCCTCTAGTTTGGTGTGCAGGGCATAGAACTCACGATAGCGCCGGAAAATCAGGTATCTGCCACCCCCTTTAAGCTTTACTTCAATGACAAACATCTGAAACAGAGAAGAGGGATTCAGGTTGATGTTCATACTTATAGATACTCACAAAATGAATGTGAGGAATAAAATAGGAACTTAAGTTCAGTGCTTCATTAGTGTGAATATTCTCTTAAGAGCAGAGAGGAAAGCCAACCTTCAGTTAAGCATCTGCAAATTCAGGAACTAGGAAATAACAAGGTAGCACCAGTGTGGTATTTGTGTGGGTCCAACTTGCTTATGAAGCATGTCCCTGTGGCTGCTTTATATTATATAATCTTAAAAGGAAACTTGAAATTACTTGATTCAACTTTATGCTTTCTCCACTAACACACTAACACACTTTCCTAACACATTTTCCCTCCGTAACAAACAAAATACATAAGGTAGACAAATACAAATATTTTACAATAAGACGCCTTGGACATCTAAATCTAGAGACAGACAGACATCTAAATGAATTGATTCTCAGAATTGAAGGTATTCATATTTCTTTTTTACTTTAATGTATACAATTGCAGAAAGTGTGGTCTGACCTCCTTCAACTACTATTTTATTTATCCCTTGACAAAATTCTTTCCTCTAAAGGAACCCAAAATTTCCATGTACTGGCCTCTGAGTCACATAGCGGCCAGATCCTTCAACAAACATAAAGACAGAGCAACCAAACATCACTCTATTCCAGAGTAAAACCTGAATACTGCAGTGAGAAAGTTTTTATGAGCAAGGTCTCCAGCAGAAGTCAGACTGAGCTGGCCATATTCAGAGTTTCAGAAAATCTTAGTGCCTTTCCCTACTATTCCCTTCCTGTGTGGTCTTTCTTGTCTTAATATTCAGCCTCCTGTATAACTTGCCAGTACCATAGAATAATGAAGCAACACTCTGCCTTTCTACCCTGTGAATTACTTTTCCACTATCTTCAACAGTAGAGCACTCCAACAGGAAACAAATCAGATATTAGGAAAGAATTATGATGTTAGAGGATATCTCCCACATTTTATTCAGAAAATAAAATTTTTGACTGAATCTGGGATAACTATACTCCATTCCAGAAAAATAAAGCACTGAGAAGTCTTCCACATGGAACCAGTCATGCCAAAAAGCAATTACATCAAATTAACTGCATTTTGCTTCCCACAACCAAACCAGTCACAGGTGATGGCATATAGAGACAGGATAAATCTCCTTTCTTACATAGTAATTAGTAAAGCCTTTCTTCTCTTCAATATCTGCAATATTAGCTGAAACAGGTACATCATCTGGAAGCTGGTCAAAATCACTGTGAAGAAAGAACAGAAAATTTAGGTTACTCATAGAGGTAATAGCATTTGAGCCACACAGATAAAAGATAGGCAATATCACATTTTCTAGTACCAAAATCAAGACGTTAGAAACTCATGGTGTCATTCTCTTCCTCTGGAGGTCTGATCTTGAGATGTCAAATTTCAATAAGTTCAGCACAAGTCAGTGACAGTGAATTCTGAAGAGTCATCATGCCTGAAAAATACCCCTCTCATTCCTAGGCTTGCTTGGGGAACATAACTACAAAACAAACACTAGAACTGCTAAGCTTTTCCTGAGAAATGTGATCAGCTGTGGATGCATTCTTAATCCTTCCTTAATCTAGGAGATTTACAATAAGAAGTCTGCATCAGTAGATCTTATTTTAAGATCATTAGATATCATTATTTATGCTGCTATTATTGCTGCATTACTGTAGGGAACAGGGAACAGTTCTGAGAAAAGAGCTGGTTATGCAAGGTGCTGTAGAAACTGACAGCACAAAGCTAAATCCTAAAAAATTTGTACTCCGTGCAGGATGTGTAAAATGCACCACATACATATAAGAAAAGAAAGAACAGGATAAGCACAAACAGAAAAAGAACAAAGAAACAAAAGCATAGTATTGTTCTATAGGTGCCTACACCAGCTGTCAAAATGTTGTCAAGTTTTCCTGTAAACATCACAATAAAGCAAGGCTTGGAAATGGCTTGGAAAAAGACCAGTAGGCTATCAAGAATTTGGAGAGAGACCTCCCAGTCATAGCAGGTAAGATTCACCACAGAATCACAGAATATCTGGAGTTGGAAGGGACCAACAAAGATCATCCAGTCCAACTCTTAAATGAACGGCCCACATGAGGATTGAACCTATAACCTTGGCATTTATCCCCCAGTCACAGCAGATAACCTGAAGCAACCACAGAGATACTTGTTTGGAAATGTCAAAAATGTGTGAAGGGCCACGGCAATAGGCAAAGTTAGAATAAGCTTTGCAGATCCTAGAAAGAACTGGATTTGAAGTGAGAAGGAAGGATCCCTGCAGGAACAACTAATGAGCAGTCATAGTCACTGTAGTCCACTATGTAGTCCATAGTCATTGTATTGTCCACACAACAAAAAAGCATGGATTGGCAGGTGCCTTTTCCTCTGTGACCTTCTTGGTGCAACAGCAAGCTTTGACAAGCAGCAGACATTCATCTTTGTTTCAGTCTTAGAACTCAGTGTTGTTAGAGAGGTATTTATATTAATACCTGAGTAAAAAGCATCCAGAATGAAGAAAAAAGAATAACAAATGAGATAAAGAGAGACTTTTAAAAGGATCATCTAAGAAATGCCAAGCTGACAGGATGTGAAATATTCTGATAGTGAAAAAAAAAAAAGTGGTAATTGTCTCAGTTTATTCTGCTAGAAGAACATCCCAAGCAGGGACTTCCAGAAGGTGTAGCCCATTTGAAATGGTGAAGTAATGATGCAACACCCTGCAATAGTTTGCTGTACGAGAATGCCATGAATCAGCACCACCCACAATACTGTAAATACTACCCCTTACTGTGAAGAGGGATGTGGTTATGGAGACCAAGAGATATAATTAGTCATATCACAAACACTCATATCATAAACTCCAGTAAAAGGGAAACTGTTTTGCAGCTATAAAGAGGACAATGACCCACTATGTCCTAGGTGGTGAATATTCCCCACAGAAAAGAGAAAGTCCACTCCAGCATAACAAATAGTCTGCTTGACCATAAGCAGCCTAATAGTGTGGAAGTTATGATAACAAGAAGCCTTTTAGAATCACCAAGGATGCTTGCATCCAAATTAACCAAACAGATCACAGAAGTTACATGGGGCTTGTGGGGAGGCAGGAGCAGGGAGAGACACATTACCTCTTTTCTCGCAGCTGTCGGGGAAGAGACATGGTTCTTCTTAAATCCAGGTGACTCAGATCTATTCCTCTACTTCTTGGGCAGTTCCTGGTTTACTAGGATGAACACGAAGTCAAAGTAATTCTCCCTGCATGAAACAAGACTCTTTTTGCAAGGCCTCAGAGATCTTTTTTTAATGTTTCAGTGTCAGACGATTTCTGCTGTACCTCCCCACCCCCACCAGTTTGAGGAAGTACCAGGGGCAAAACAGTAATAAAGAGAGACTGTTCTGTGATGTCTGTCATGTCTCAAAACTTCCACAATTGAGAAACTGAAAGCCCAAGAAGAAGCAGAAACTATAAGTCACAGCTTCCTTTGCCCACCCTCACTCAAAACATTTTCCTCTGTTGAAAGTCAGCATTGAGTGGGCTCAACAAAGTCTGTTTTGCCTCAGCTAAAATGCCCCCATACACACCTCTACATTAATATTGTAAACTAGGATTAATACTTCTAATCTGCTCTTGAGGCTCTGTGATTCCCAAGGATACTCCTTTTCACAGACCAAGAGCCAGGAGGTGGAGCTAAAGAATAAATTTTAAAATGGGAGCAGAACGTGTCATCAGAAAAATCAGCCTTGTCAAACATCAGGGCATTGGGCACAGGAGATGAGCTTTGAAGGATGGATCAATGAAAGTAAGGCAGGAGTCCTTTAAAGGCCAGAGATCTTTTCAGCTTGGTGTGCTCAAAAGAACCCGCGTTTGCCACGCACAAAGACAAGCTAATGGCTCTCCCTGGCTTGTACTCAAACTGTAGTGACAAAGCATTTATAGAACATCAGTTCACAATCTTCCAAGAAGAAAATAAAAGGAAGAAAATGATGAGGAAATCGTGATTTCTTAACAATATGGCTAAGTTGTAACACAGCTTATCTGCCTTAGTCTAAAGCTGTTATGTGCATCCTTGCCTCTCTGTTTCAGTGTTTGACTCTCTTCCATTTCCGTGTTCAATATATATTTGCCTCCTTCTCCTCCTGCTGCCAAGAACAAAAATTCCCATCTGAATGGAGCAAAAAATCAACTAGCATCCTTCAAAATAAAACTCTATTTACAACTGTAATCATCAGCCTTGAGAGCAACTGCATTGCATTTTGATGAAGAAAATCCTTCACCCATCTCCTTTCCATGGGTAACTCTAGGCACCATGATAGAATTTGAGAGGGGATATAGTGTCTCTTGATCAGAAGGGACCAGGAGAACAAAATTCTGAGCAATCATTGAAAGAGTATGCTAATTTTTTCAAATGTCCTGAGAGATAATCTAGATACAATGCAAGTACATCTTTTAATAGACAAAGGATACGACACAATGCAAAAATACATGTTCAATGTTTATCTAGGGACGTGGCCTTTTGAAAACAAGTTGACAGAAGCTCTCAGACAAATTTTCTATGAAACTGCTTTGCTGTGAGTAAAACAAACTGAAAGAAGCTCAATTCCCCTCTCTATTAGAGATTACAGCTAGTAATAATACTAACCTGACGGAACAATGCTAAACCTACTAAGGATGCTTATGAGTCTGCAGTATTTTCTTGTTCTGAATTCAACCAGAAAAAAGGCTTGCTTTTCTGACAAAAGGCAGATTTCTACCTCAGAAGAGTGGATAGATGATTGGTTAGAGGGATCACCAAGGCTGTGAGACTAAGATTGGAAATACTGCTTTGCCGTGTTCTTCCGTGCCAAATCAGACCCTCAACTACCACATTTTCTTTCCATTTTCAGTATTTTGCTACTATAGTAGAAATAACAATTTCTATTATTTGGGCTGAGAAAATAGGCTGTCTCTTATCAAATACACATCCTTTCTCTGGTGAAATAATTATTTTACAAATGAAATAAATATCCATTACAAAACTGATATCCTAATGACAGTACCTATGTCAAGAGATTGGAAAGCACCCAATTTCATCAGCTGACATGGCCAGCTCTCAGTTCTGAGAAAACCCATCCATACACTATGGCTGACATGGTCATTGTGGTGCTATGCACCAACCCAAATACATGTGCAAGAGGAAGCAGGAATTCATCCAAGTGCAAGGAATACAAAACAAAAATTGGTTCATTAAAGGAGACTACTAAGAGAATCCTCAGATGACTGAATCATGACCATATGCTGCCACTACTATATGCCTCTTCACAGTTCACAATCTACTCTATTATTTTGGACATGCCTGTGAGCTCTGAAACTGTGGCCTTCTGTCCAATGCACCTGTTGTTAGAAAACACATGTACAAGGATACATAGCACCCTGGAGATCTGACAGTATCAGCTAGAACCAAACAACCAAAGCACGTGAGGAATTTTAATGAAATATAGGAATGTAGTCCCAAATCACTAGAGATACATGAACCACTAACAAAAGTTAAACCAAAAAAATGTAGCAGAAATACTCAGCTGAATCAAGTTTGGATGACAGCACTACATACCACATCTGCTTGGGCAGCAGTTACTGCATCTTTTGCATGTCTCTACAGAATAATGACTTCTCTCCGATGCACCTGATCTTACAAAAGTGCTGTGCAGATATGCTCAATCACCAGCCATAGAATAAATCTTCTAGGTGATAGGAGAAAGTGAACAAAAATAATATTGTTAAAATATGTCTGATCTCATCACAGACTAATCTGCAAAGGACATAACATTTAGCCATCACTGCAAGGAAGCTGAACATCATATAGAAATACATACAGAAGTGTTGGCTTGCAAGATGCTTTCATTCAACCTATTGTTTTCAAAGGACATGTGGAATATTTGTTCCTGTAGCACACACATCATTACCAGTTGGATGCCTTGACTCCTGTGGTTGCTTGAGACTGAGCTGCAACTGTAATAACACTGATTTGGGAAGTGTTTGGGGATCTTTTCTATTTTCCTTTAATAATATTTGTACAGACCACCAGCTTTATAGAATGCTCTAATAGATTTTTACAATATTTATTTTCAAATACAACCATGTATAAACTAGCTATTATTTTTGTTATAGCACATGAATAATTAATTACAGTTCTGTAAAATTTCTGGAGAAAAGTTACATCAGATAAGTTATTCATGTCTGTCCTGCAGTCACTGGAGTTCTTTTGCAGGTAGTGCTACAAAATCCTTAGGAGGCAGTTGGCACAATGGCAAGTAATAAGAACCATTTCTTTCCTATATGCTTTCAGGACAGTTGAAAAAAAACTCAAAAAAAAAAATTGAAGTTGTCCTATCTTCCTGAACTTGAAACTTTGAAAAAGAAAAAAAAAAAGAAAGAAAAAACGAAGAAGGCATAAGTTGAGAGTCGAACTAATTGGTTTTGTATTCTTCATTTGATAATGGCTCAATTCATAGTGTCTGAATGTATGGATATTCTCCCTGTCATGCATTGTGTCAGGATTACAAAAGCCACACAAGTATGGATTGATAGAATTTGGAAATGTGCTTTGAATTAAATCTGGACACAGTTTCCGTGATTGCTTTTTTAGGGTGAAAAGTAGCTAGTAGGTATTTGCAGAAAAAGACTCTTTCCATGCCCTGCTGATATAAACACAACAAAATAATCCATCTTGGACTGAAGAAATTTAAAGGTCAGCATCTACCACTGTTCCTGACAGTGAATTTAATGGTGTCATTTCCAGAATAAATTATTACTCAACATGGAAGAGGTTTACGGAACAAAATGTTAAAGAAAGAGCAGCATTTTTTTAAATTACAATCTTCTCAGAACATCAAACTAAATCATATACCTGAATCTTGGCTTTTTCAACTCTACTGCTTGAGCAAAATAAGGAATAAGTATTGCAGGGAAAAAATAAAAACCTCCCCAAAAAGTGAGGTTTTTCTTTTGACATTATCAGTATTTTGGAAATATATAACCAACAGTACCATTCTGAGATTTGATTGTTCAAGATTCAATAGGTAGATCTCACCAGCTTTTTTCATGCAGAGCAATATCACAAGCAGTATTATGATTTTCCTCTCTGGAAAACAATTCTTCTTTTAAAATAAACCTGATTCCTTTAAAAATATTGTAAGAATATACAGGATTTCTTCCTGATAGAATAGAATCACTTAGATGGGAAGAGTTAGAAAAAACTTCTTCATGAGCCATGGAGATTTTTGTTCTTGAAGATCTCGGACGGATATTTGATGTCCAGGACTAGACTAAGTGAGAAAAATAGAAGCTCAGAAAACAACAGTAGAACATTTCTTCATCCAGATCACATATCACTTCCTGGATAAAAGAGGTAAAAAAGGAAGAAATAGGCCAGAGCTTGTCACTGCTATTGTACATGACAGATGTGGGCTGGAGGTGGAGCACTGTGCTCCAGTCCACTTCACCAATGTCAAAATCTGATAACTGGCCATTGCAGACAAAGAAGCAGGAAAGTTCCATCCAAGCACTCCTGAAAGAGCTATGCCTACAACCATTCCTCCAGAACTTTAAAATCTAGTTTTAGTACACAGTGGTAGTGCACCTTTGTGGCAGGAAGCGTTTTGTGTTTTAAGTCTCCTCATCATCTTGAGAATCAAAAATCTGGCAGAGTTATAGCTACTCAAGGCAAAGAAAATTCTGCTTCATCTATTTCACAAGTTAAAAGACCTGTTAAAATTATTCAAAAAAATTTCACCGAACTTCCCCAAATGGCAAAAGACGGTTGGGATTTGCAAAAATTTGTGGTGATGCATTCAAATCAACCTACCCTGTTCCTAACAGTTTAATTGCTCCATCCATTTGAAGAAATCCCGTGACCAAATTCCTTCTATCTTATTTAGAAACTTTAGCTAAATGCCTGTAGGTAAGTGAAGTTTTCTGAAAAGTGAAAAGAGACAGGCACCACCAATCAGTAAATAGAACCTCAAGTGGGCCAATTCTCCCTATGAAGGTTTTATCTATCTCCTAGGAATATACAGGAATTATGAAATGACTATATTCCCAGTTTTGTCACCTCAGGTTTCTAGAGGTAAGGTAATAAACCTGTCCCTTACTGTGGACCTAGTTATTACTGGTACAAAGGTACCTTCTCTTTTGGGACTCAGCTATATTTGGATATGCACTTTTACACTGGTATAATTGTCTTTACCCTAGGGGAGTTGTACTACTTAAGATACACTGATATAGTCAAAGAAGCACAATTTTCTGGTGCAGTAATATCCAGTCTGCTCCTTATTGAGAGTTTATGGCTCATTTTCTAATGGTTCATAAATTGGGACAATAATCCTTAATAAAATCAGGGGGCAAGGGAGCTAGAGATTAGGATAGGCAGGCAAGTGGCAAATATAGAGGCAATAAATAGCAAAGTCCTGTGATTTTCAAAGTTCTGTTCTGTCCATTCCTCACAGCATATACTTACATTCTGCCTCACCTGCTGCCTCACCTGCTGGGTGTTTATTACCTCAGCCTTCATTCCTTGAAAGATAAACTTGTGGAATTAATGCACCAACTGGCATTTCAACAAGCAATTCAATTCCAAATCAGTGGCTGGACCATCCATTTCAAGTGGGGAAGGCTGGAGTTTATGACTCCCATACCCCAATAGGCAGAAGGCTGCCTTGTTATGTGAAATTTGGTCTGAACAAGAGACCTCTTAATTAACTGCCATAGCAAGTTCAGCCACTGGCTTGCTGTGTGTAATTCCTTCTGCCTTAGCTTTGCCATCTGTAAAATAGGGCTGACTAAGACTTTTCTCATGAGGGGGGAGGTGAGAAGGAAAAATGCTCAGTAGAGGTATAATTCTTGGGGAAAATCAGGTAGAAAGTGAGAGACTACAACCATTATCCTTTGCAACCCACCTGCATTCAAAATCTCCTGCAGGGCAAACAGAAAACAATATAGAAAGGCTGCTCTTTTAAAATGTGCCAGCAATGCTCTGATGCCAGGCCTTAGAACAGATTTCCAAACCCTCAGAAAATACTGTAGTGGCTAAACTATCACATATGTTAAACAGCAGTAGCCAACAAGTCCGTGCTACTACAGAAAAGAACAAGGCAAGGAAATGAAGAATAACTTTCTGCCCACAGTGCTATTTAATTTTGGAATACATCATTGTGCTCATGGATTGCCTCAATAACCTGAGTCTAACAAAGGTACTGGAGAACTGTGAAGTTGGGATTTCAAGAAACGAGTATATGGTAATGGTAACAGCCTAGGAAATTCCCTGTCTTAACATACTCTTGCTTTTTTCTTGCCTCACAGAATGGCACATCTGAGGCTATGCTGCAAAATACATCAGCTAACTAAACCAGCTGTAAAAACACTTTTTTAAGCCACAGATCAATTTCCCAGCCCAGCTCACAGCACAGATATCAACATGATGAGAATGAATGGGGAGGAATACATTAAAGAAGCACTGCCTGATAACTTTTTCTTACAGTAGCAGTCTGGTCTGACAACACAGTGAGTGTACGTGTGTACATGTACAGCCCCAAATAATTCATTTTGTCTCCTGACAATCCATCTCCACACGCAGATACTAATGCAGCCTCTTTCTCACGTATGCTTCAGGGCAATCTAACAGTGGTGTGGCAAGAATTTTACCACTTTTATGATGTATGGAAGAAGCCAAAACACACCCCCAAACTATGACCTTTGCTGCAATAGCTTTTCTGAATGAGACAGCAGTTACAGAGGTAGTATCTATAGAACACAGTTCTGGAGTAGCTGGTCCTCTCTCCTTTTTAGTGACTTTGCCCTGTTAGCCATCACATTATTTATTTGCCACCACTTTATTCATATTTCCAGATTATACTACAAACAACTTGTACAAGCTGTTGCACGATGTGAATGCAGTGCCTTAACAGTGGGTTTCTCATCAGTAATCATAACACAGGTAGGTGGAAAAGAGGGCAGAAAACTGTATGTCAGCAGCACTTTTCCATGACTGAGAAGTATTTTCCTTGTGAAAAGGCTGAAAGAAAACTTCAAAATAGAGGAAAAGGAGGAAGTGAAGGTGTGGGGGGATGGGGGGTAGTAAAAACCAAACATGCCTGTGACTAAGACATACAATAAAATCTATTTACTACCCAAATCATTCTTACTCCAAACAAGGTTTCAGGTATGTCTGCTCAAAAACAGTAAAAGCTGGAGGGGAATTGATGTCCTGTTCCAGTTCTTTCTGTTCCACAAATCGCCTCTTGAGTTCTGCTGAATGTGACATTTTTCCCTGGCACCTAATACACAGAACTCTGCTGCTAATTTTGTGCACAGAGTTCTCATGCTGTGTAATTTGAGGCCAGAGACTCCTCCAGCAGCCTGCTAGACAGAGTGCACATCCTTCAACACTGCTTCTGCTGCGGAGAAAGGGGGATGGGACAAGGAAATGAGCCAAACAAGGAACAAGAAACAAGCTTCCAAACTTGTCCAAGATGTTTAGCCAATTTTTGGCTCTTAGGTTTACTAAGGATCTATCTCCAGCTCACCCTGTCCAGTTTGTCAGAAGATCCATCCAGTGGATTTGCCAGCAATTGCAAGAATTCAGTCAACTTAAGAAGCACACTTTTCCCACCTTTTTCCTGTATTAGATTCTGTCCAGCTGCTCTAAAACTAAATCAGGCTGTTGGCCACAAGGGTCTTTTAATGCTACCCTGATGAGATATTATAAAAACTGGTTTCTGCAATACTATAATCAAGAATTTGAAAGAGAATCTGCTTTGTCTTTCTCCCCACCTTGGTTAACATCTCTACATCTCATAGAGATAGTCTGCAGTGTAATACATTCTACTTAAATTAGAATGGTCAAGTAACCTTCAAAACATGGGCTGATGTACCCAGTGGGGGATTGAACTGGATATATTTCCACTAACCAACCAGAAAAAACAGGCTCCCCTCTTTGCTTCCAGTGCCTTTTAGTGGAACTATCACTTTCCACAGTATTGAATTAGATCCATTTTCAATACTACTTACTTCTTCCTTGGTGCTGATATTACTAGAAGAACACCCCACACCACTCTATTCTCTCCACTCCAATTTTCTTTCTTTTGACTGTATCAAAAGCAGACAGCGAGGGGACTGCAGGACAAAAAGGAAAAAACAAAAAAGAAGAAGAATTTTTACAACAGAATTATATCAATAACTTCTACTGTAAACACTATGTCAGAACAAAATAATCTGCACTGCCTAAAGATTTCTTTGGATGGCACAGCATCATCCTCACTAATGCTTCTTCTGTGATAATAATTTTGACCAGCAGCCTCGAGCACAAACCTAGTCTGAAAAAAAAAAATGGATCTCAGACCCTGCTGTACAGCAAGTGCTATGATAATCCACAGACTCGTCTGAGATTAATTTAAATCTTTCTTTAGAATTTAAGAAGAGCTGGGACATCTGCTGTTCATCTGCAAGAGAGCATCATGATCTTTGACATCTAGAGAACTTTCTTTGAACTTTCTCTGCAGTTCATCTCATTGTGAAATATGTACCTCTGTAGAGAGAACAAGGGAAGGAAGGCTGGGAAGAGGAACATAATCCTTTATTCTATATCTAGGAAGTCGGATAAACAAAAGATTACACATAAAAGTCAGATAACTTCATATACTGATCTACTACAACCACTAACATGTTCCACTGAAGAAAAATCACAGAATGAGAGAAAAAATAGGGACAATGCACAGCTGACAAAAAGAGTAACATTAAAAGTAAAAATAGGGATGCGTGGAGACAATCAAATGAAGAGGAAGAATGGGGAAGACTTTATCCTTTCTCTAGAGAAATGCAGTGCATTTCCAAACTTGACCCACATGTGTCTGGCTATCTAATTTATAAGATGTGAAGCTGACCACCCAGAAGGCTGGTTATAAATTGTATCTCTTATATCCACCAATATGATTTACATTAGGAGAGAGGAAGGGAAAACTGATGAATCTTGACCTTACCCTCTGGAGACCTGCCTGGAGTATACTCTGTTGGTACCTGAAAGTCTGTAGATGCCCCGAGACAGTAATATTCCTTGCCAAGGCCTCTGCAGCATAAAAGGTAATAGATCAGAGCCTTTCTTCCACTGCCTGACAGCATGGCTGCCTAGCACAACTACAGTCTCTGATTCACAATATTTGCAATTTTGCTGACCAAGCTTTCCTCAAATCCTTGCTTTTTTCTCTTCTTCCATAAATCTTCGTTGTTTATAGCCTTTATTTCTCTCTATATACTTCTACTTCAGTTTGTTGGGGTTTTTTTTACAGTAGCAAAACAGTAGCCAGTAGGTCAAGAGTAATTATTTTTCTTGTCTAGTAGCTGCTTATCAGGCTGTATCTGGAATACTATCACTAGCAAGACAAATAGTGAGCGTCTGATAGAGCTCAGCCAAGGACAAATAAGGCTGGAGCACACAATATTCCAGGAAAGGCTGAAGCAAATGACTTTGTTTAGCTTAAAAAAGAAAAGACTGGGAGGGAGATACAACTGTTACTCCAACTAAACAAAGTGAGATTAAAGAGCAGACACGGCTAGACTCTTCTCCTAGGTGGACAATGAAAGGACAGGAGACACAGTTGCATAAGTGAAAAAAATTTGAGAGCAGATAAGAAAAAATAATTCAATATGACACTGGAACAAGGGCCTAAAAGACTATGGGATCTCTATCATGGGAAATGTGCAAACTGTGACTAGACTAGTTTAACCTGTCCTTTATATTAGGTCATCTTTGAGTTATTCATTGCATATATGACATCTGGTGGCCCCTTCTAACCTTACTTACACTGTGCTCAGATACCAGATGCTATCTTCAGACAACCAAAGTCTCCATCAGAGTTACTGGTCAGCTGACACAATCTACATGACCTAAATTAAAATCTTACAGGCATTTGGCAACCATGAGCACTTCAGACAGTCTATGATACAGTGCTATAAAATTAAATTTCTTGTGTTAAAAAAATTTAAAAAAGGAATGAGATTAAACCCAAGTTCTCCCAAAATCAACACTTCTAAAATCATTACCCTTAATAACATTATAATAAAATGTATCGATGCATATTCTCAAGTTGGATTGACAGAAAGAAGAAATCAACTGATCTCCATGCCTCGCTTATGCTCTTTATCTAATTCATCTGCAAATTATATTTTTGTTTGTCACCAACTTTTCCTTCTTCACCATATTCCCCTGGTGGCACTCATCCCTCTCCAAATCCATCTTCCTCCTCAACCTAATTTTCTATTCACATAACCTTTTACTTCTTTTATTGATCCCAACCTTTGTTCTTCTAGTCTTGAACCTCTGAGCTGGAAAATAATTCTTCAGGGCACCTCCCCTAAATAGCAGCTAATTATTTGGCTTTGTGCCTGCTCCTGCTTTGTCAGCTCTCTTGTCATCAAGTCTATCAAGTGTGTGGGGAAGTTTTGGAATGACCAAGAAACCTATAAACTGACCTGGTAATCCCACGGAAAACCTGGTCTTAGTTAATGAGACCTGTAAAATAATCAAGAGATCCTGATGTGTAAAATACCTTTGAGCAGCCTTCCTCAAATGTTGCCTGACATATCAAGTATTCAGGGAAATATGTCTTCCATGAAAATGAACAGAGAGACTAAAATTACACACCATACAAACACTAGACCTGCACTAATTTTATTAACAATTAATAAATTTATTCAGGTTTTTTTTCACTTTAGTAGTTTGTCTCCCATTACTCTCAGTCTCTTTATTCTTGCTAATCCTGTGGCCCTTAGACATCAAGAGTCTTAATATAATAAATAAAACAGTTATAATATTCACCATGCCTGGCATGCTGACACAGTGAAACAAAGGATGAGGAAACATTTACACAGCTTGAAACTGGGCTCTTTAGGCTGTCAACTAGTGAGCAGTCAGAAAAGCTGCAGAGTTTTATAAATAGATCTGATCCAGAGTACAAGGATCACAGAAAATAACACTTTCACCACATAACTACATAACTCCAACTGGTATTTTAGAGATATAACTTGAAAAGTAAGTGACATTTTGCTCTCAGTTACAGAAAAGTTACTGTTCACATATTTTGAATGCAAGACTTGGGGTTTACCAGTCCACCTACATCATCATGTAAGTACAAAGACTTTATGAACATAACAGAAATTTTTATACAGGAAAAATTCTTAGTTTCTTTCACTCTTGAATCCATATTCTGATTCATCAGAGCAGATCTATATTTCTAATCTGAATACTTTCTTTTTAACTGTCATTGCAAAGCACACAAAAGAATTGAAAACCAGACACACTTGCTTGACTTGGCAATATAGATCACATTCTTACAGATGACTGTCTTATGCTTTCACAGTCTATCAGATTTAGCTAGGCAGACACTCTGCTTTTACATATAATCCTTCTGCAAATCTCAATAAACTCTTTGCTGAAATAATAGCCATCCAGCTGCTAAGCCCACAAGATAATTAAACACTCTATGAAAGGGCATTTTTAAATCAGATTGAAATGTTATCAAATGATTACTCCCTCTTAGTTTGAATAATAATTATTCAAATACTTTTTTTTTAACCTTTTCTCACGTAAGTTCTCTCTGAGGCCCTTGGGCAATAGAAAAACTAAATATGTAACAGTGGGATAGCAGAAGACTATGTGAAGAAGGCAGGGAAAAAAAAGCATTAAATAGTTACTTCATTCTCATTTAAGCTCCAAATCTATCTTCAGAGGACTATTCATAGTCTAAAGTTAAGGATAAAGAAGACTGTGAAAGATCACAGTGCCTTTGACATAAGAATTGTTTCTTGCTATGAGACATCAATGTACAATACTTACAAAAGTCCCCCGTTGTAGCTGGATCTAGAAAATTTGATACAGTATAAAATAAGTGTGAAAGAAGCATCTGGGAAGAGAAACTTCTAGTAATTTCCAATAAGTCTAGTTTCCAAATAAATACCTGAATAAGTTTTCTTGCACTGATTTGGTTTGAGTCTCCATTTTGACCATTCATATGAAATACTGCTTAATACTACTTTACAAACCACAGAGAAATTTAAGATGTGGTAGCCTTGCTTAAGAATGTACACTTGAATTAATGCTGCCAAAGAAATCCAAGGACTACACAAACATGATGATCTAGTTTTAAAAAAATGGGGAAAATTTTAAAGGGCTAGCAAACCATGTAGAACCACACAAGAAGGATGTTTGCTATATACCACTGATTCCAGTCAAGATACCTCCTCGTTCACTTTGGAAAGAGAACAACTCCCTTAAACACACATCTGGCTTTCTTTCTCCAAGTGCCTATATCTACAAAAATCACTTCTTGCCCAAAACTAACCTATTTATTTCTTTAAATATGACTCTATGGTGTGCTACCATTCTAAGGGAGAGTCTAGCAGATGTTTTTGTTTTGCTGTCTCATCTTCAGGCTCCTTTTAAGGAGCTATTAATCTTTCCTAATCCCCCAACTAAATTTATCAGCAGTTGTTTGCAGCCAAGAGTTAAGCTAAATTAAACTTTGAATACCCTGTACAGTGTATCAGATGCACTTCTGGTAGGGGAGCAGAAAGTTCCAAATGTTCCACTTACCAAAATGTAGGAGAACTGTGTTTTTTCTACAGGTTTCTCAAAGCTTCCACATACTTTTCAAGACGGCCACAATTTCCCTGATTTTATAAGAGCAGGAACTCAGCTATTGAAAGAACTTTTCATTTAACTCTACACCAGGTATGTACTTGCTTTTTTCACATAGGTACATACTTTACAAGTGTAGATTATGTAGGGAGGAGGAATGTACACACACACACATGCTTAGGTTAAGGCTACATGCATGCTTGAGGTGTCTGCTCCAACTGACACCCACAGTGAAAAGCTATTTATCTACATCTCTCTCTTTCAGCATCTATGTATCTGCTGCTCAGTCTTCATCCTCACACGATCAATCATTCCCTTGTTGTTTCTCTCACGTACTCATAAGTATTTACCACAACAGATGTTCCTCCCAGTCTTAGTGAGTAATAAAATAGAGTCTTTTAAAGCTTTGTATGTCAACACTTGGTTACTTTCGGTGATGATATATGATAATTCCTCATTCCAGAACTGTGGACTTCTGTGGTTCTTCTATGTCAGAAGATAGACAATTATATATCCTTATACACACGCACAAAAACAAACAAACAAAAAAAACCCACACAAAACAAACACCAAAACAACAAAAAACCCCTCAAAACGAAACCACAAAACAAAACATAATGCCTGTCCAGTGTGTACTCTTTCTTATAAACAAAAAAAAAGCACATGCATAAAATATGGATGCTTAAGAAGGAATAGCATAAGAGACAAATCTTTTACCAGTTTTTTCTGCCTTTAGATTAAAGTCTAAAATGTCAGTAGTTTTCAACAGTCACTGATATCTAAGAGATCAGTACCCACACAGATTTATGGTGTCAATGAAACTCCTGAGAAATTGGTCCTCTCTCTACAAAGTATTTATTCAGTCGTACTATTTAATCCCCATCACATTGCAGCTCCTGAGAAAAGCTCTAGAAGAGGGCCATAGTGAAATCTCCATTAAATACACCACAGGAGTCTCAATGACAACTGTGGAAGATGCTTCAGACCCTCAAAAGACAACCAAGTTGAAACTGCAGCTCTCTGGATGTAAAAGCAATTCTTGCAAACCAGGTTACACTAAACCAATGGAATAAAAACAAACTTCCTCTCCCAAGACTTCATAGCATTTACCCTGAGGCCAAATCAAAGATTTGTTCACAAAATCATTTGTCTATCCCTTCCACTAGTTTTGGGGTTTTTCTCAGGAGAGAAATTGTGTGTGAAAAGTGTGATTTCTGCTGTCTTTATTCCCACTGCTACTAAAAACTGCTAGAAAGGGAATTGGGCACATCACACAAAATGTCAGGTTAACAAATACCAACACAACAGCTCAGAGAAATAGATACTTTCTCACACCTTCATCCTCCCATATCACACTAAAAGAAAAGGGAAAAAAAATAAACAGAAAACTCGCCAAAACCATGAAAGGCAATAAAATACATCCTTCAGAAATGTAAGCTCATCTAAAAATAGGATGAAAGGTTAAGCAAGTCACTTGGTTTTACTTAGAGCAGTGATAAAGGTCTTTGTAAGGGATTTGCTCAAGTTCTGTGCTGTTCCAGTAGCATCTGTCTCCTCATTGCTGGAGAAAAGCGATGGCGAGGATTTAGAGCATGTATAACCTGAAAGAGAAATCATCTGTCATTCCCTCACAGGGCATTAGCAAACTTTCCCTCTCCTGGGAGAAGGAAGAGCCCCATTCCTCCCCCTGTCTCCTGTGAACACAGCTTTAAGCATTTTTACAATATGCTTATGAACACAGGCTTATGAATAATATTAAAAATTGGAACAAATCTAGCTCTATTAAGAAAGGGTAAAAGAAGCTCAGCTGAAAAGAGACAACATTCTGTGCAATAAACAGGGTAAATATGGTAGTAAAGAAGAGGTCAAGTAACAAATAAATCCTCTGTGTGAAAGGAATGATCTCTTTGCTCCACCCAAGTGAAACTGCTGTCACAGGCTATACTTCTCACCACCAAGACCTAGAGCAACAAAAAAGAAAAGGATGGTCCATTTTGGAAGATACCACCCCATGACAGGATGTAACATGCAATTTCTTGTGCCATTATACTGTGAGGTCTCATGTAAATAGCTGATTTGTAGGTGTTTCAGTTGTCTGCCCTTTAACAGGAGAAAGTGTTGGAAAGTAAGTCCTTAGGCAGCCAGGCAATTGTAGCAGAAGACTTGGAAGTACACTGCCTCAGAGACCAACAAGATTTTTAGTATGCCCCGATATTTGCGTTTTCCTTTACAAATTACAGAGCAGAATTGTCAACAGAAGTGCCGAAAAATAACTGAGATTATATATTTCAGAGGAAAAATGCCAACCAGCACAACACTTGTGTCTTGGGAGACTCTGCATAGTCCACAGGCAAGTTATTAATGATCAGGTTTCTGGAATGTCTCATTCTTCTTCAATAGAGCAGTTTCTGTGTCCCAGTGAGAACAAAACTCAAAAGGCTTGGGAGGCTATTGCCTCTAAACAACCATCAAAATACCAAAGCTTGTGCCTAAAGTGCTGATGCATCTCTACCAAATGCACTGATGTTCTAATTCCAGATTACAACACTTCCTTTACCTACATGGGGAATACATACAAAGTTTTGAAAGCAGGAATTCATAAAGGCCCTGCAACAGGGTGATTTCAGCAAGATTTTCAGGAAGGAGAAGCAATAAAAATATTCAAACAAAAAAGCATGCTCATAATGAAGATCAATACAGATGTGCAAAATATAAAAACATAATGTACATTTCTATAAAAATGGTTAGTCCAAGATATCTATTTCCCTTTTGCAAACAATTTTTAAATAGTAAGAATAAACTTTTTCACTCTCATAGGAAAATAAAGAAATCGCCACACATAAAATTATTAACAATGTGATGATTATCAGATGGAATATCTAAAAATAAATTGTAAGAAGAAGCTGAGATACAGTGGAAATGGCAGGGAAAATAGAGTTGCCTTGGGAATATGCCTGTGAGTCTTTCTTTAATATTTTTCCCCCTGAACACAGAGAATAAGGGTGTTATAAGAGATAAACTTAAATTTTCAACTTGACATTTACCTGAGGGGATCCCAGGTGAATATTGCTGGACAAGCTAACACTTGAATGTCTGTCCATTCTCTTAAGAAGTTGAGAAGATAGCAAGAGCAGAGATTTCCTTTCATTAGTCTTCCATTTAGGCAACCTAAAGATATAGAGAAATGAATGCACAGGAGAATTCAGCATTTGCATCAGATTCAGGCCATAAACAACATGGAGATATTTTTTTATTGCAAATAAGATCATGTTGTGTGTATTTGTTTATTAACAAGTGGACTGATGCTGTTCAACTCATTTTGTCAGGCTGACTTAAACAGCACTACAGAATAATGACTTTTATTTATTGATGTTCGCCTTAGCTGGATTCAAATCATCGTTTAAACTTGAGAAGATATCTCATTTACCAATGGTATAAATAGAAGAGCTGGTTTCTAATGAAATATTGACAATAAATAAACAATTGATACAACAGTGCTCCTGTTCTGGTAATAGTTACAGATTTCCTTATCTCGTAATTTCCACTTGGGATGTGGGCAGCAAAGCCCCAGCTTGCCATTTGAGCATCACAGCTATAAAATTCTTCCCACTTGCTTTTAACCCAGAAAGATATTACTCCTTTACAAAGCTTTGATTTTTAAATCCTTCTTATTAGGTACTAACATCTCTGAAAAGTATGATAAATGCTTTTAATTTATTTTTTTTAGAAAAAAAAAGCCAAGGAAAAAAAATTAAAAAGAAAAAAATTAAAAAATAAAAAAAGAAAAAACCCCAACAGATTAATTAAAGAATTGCTATCAAAATTTTGGTTACCACAGGATTCCAGCTGCTAAAACTAAAGTCCAATTTCCCCACAAGCTCTTTACCCTGATCTAAATATTTTGACTGTTCTTCTACCAGCAACCTAGTATAAATAGGAATAAGTAATGAAACCATTTTTCTGCTGTGCTAGTTTTTCTGGAATATAACCCCTGTGGTAATAATTACATGGGGCTTATCTATCCCAGTGTGAACACCACCAGAGTGTCAATTATGACAAATGTCTGATACCCACAAGTGTCTGTTGTAAAGAAAACCAACTGTTTCCATTCTCTTAACCTTGGGGTCAGGGTTTCCCACTGGGACTAACAGCTTTTTTTCCTGCTGTAAATATCCATTTGAAGTTGCTAGGAAGTGTTATGATATACAGACCTACTCTTTCAGCACTTGTTTTTTTCTTGTTTGGTAATTTGAACCTAACTCTCACCAGGGGTTTACACCTATCTCTGTTTTTTATTCGTATTATCCCCTTTGGGTGAGACATTTCACTTTTTTTTCCACACCATTTGCAATACAAGCTGGGGAGTCCCCAAAGCCCACAGCTAGCATGGAATAGTAGTGACCTATTTCATACCTCTGGGGTATCTCTTGCAGCTATTTGCTATCTTCATCTTTTGAGACAATTATCAGAGGAATGGAAAAATCAGGAAAAACTGAACCACTGAGCTTTGATCCTAGGAATACAGGTTTCCCTCAGGCAAAGCCAAGAACAGGCCACTGCAGAGGAAATTATAATTAGTATATAGAAAACAAAAGACATTTTCAGTAGTGTAAACAGTGACAGTGGGCATAGATAAAAGTGTTTGGAGGAATGACACCTCCCCCCAATCCAATCCCAAATCACAACCATTTGGGTTCATTTCACAAGCTGGATGTGGCCTGTAGGAGTTTGATAACTTTCAGTGGATCTCTCCTCCATTAATTTGTCCATTTTCCTCTCCAACACATATAAGCTCCCATCATCACAACATCCTTGGCAGAATGAAAGTTCAGGTTGGTCATCAGGAATAATTTCTTCCCTGAAAGGGTGGTTAAGCATTGGAATGGGCTGCTCAGGGAAGTGGGGGAGTAACCATCCCAGGAAGTGTTCAAGGCATGACTGGATGTAGCACTTAGAGCTGGTGGTGTTTAGTCAAATTTTGGACTTGATGATCTTGGAGGTCCTCTCCAACTTTAATGATTCTGTGATTCTATTATGTCTTTAACGAATAAAGAAAATCTATGGGGAGCAAAAGAAGGTTGGCTGGGATCCTTGAAGACTGAAGTTGCTTGTCACAACACATAGCAGACATAGGAGATAGCAGCAAGGGAAGCTTCCTGTTTTAAGGTGCTGTGCTAGTGATGTGATGATACCATTCCATATTTTTGGATACATTGGCTGATAAGGACCTGGAGTGCCTTATTATTCAGATTACAGTTACTTATATGAGGTGGGAAAGAGAAAAAGAAATTATAATGGATAAGAATCCCCAGCTCCACACTGTATATGTATCCCAAAGGGGAAATCCAGCCCTAATATTTTTGTGAATAAACCTGATTGAGATGATAGTAAATACACAACCACATTACCAAAACTGACAAGTGCAGTAACGCAAACTTCCTCCCTAAATTCTACCATTTCAGGTAGGTGAAATCTCAGAATCACAGTGAGCCTGAGATTGCCACAACCCTTCACACCTTCCAGCTTCAGTAAGACTTGTACGAATAACCTAGATGTGTCAGGTTTTGATTGTATTCTTACCAAAAAAAAAAAAAAATCCCAACAACAAAACCCCTTTAGATTAATAAAGTACTTGACATTTGACAAAGACCTTACTATATGCCAAATGTGGTCATAAATCTGCTTCTCTCTTTGTAAATAAGCCTTAGGAGGAACTAACTAAAAGGATAAGAAAGGATTTCCACTAATCAGGATTGCTTTCACATGGCTGAATTACACAGAAGAATCCCAATGACTGGCCCTGCACTTGCTCTCCTTTCACCAGTGGACAAATTCAGTCATTCCAGTGGAATGGACAGAAATGGAGGTCACAGTCCATTGGCCAAAAAGACTGTCCTACAGTCCTTATCCTCTCTAAGCTGCCAAAGGAAGATAAAAGAGAAAAGTTGCTCTGCCAGCTACCAAATGGAAATGAAGCATGCATCTAACAACCATGAGATACCGGTATCTCTAAACCAGAATCTAGGCTGGGTACTACACCAAGGGTTTATAATATAGGAAAGCATAATGCAAGCCCCACATGACTGAATTTAACAAACAGTGTATGAGGACTCACACTGTTCCAAGGGCAACACACCATTGGGTTGAAACATCTGGACCCATAAGAACCAGCTATCTCAACCTGTAATTATCACCTGCTCTGAGCTAGGGCATGGACACAGTGTCTGTGAGAAATTAAGAACGCTGCTGAAAAGTAGTATTACTTTCCATACTACTGTAGCACACTGAAAACTCAAAAACCACTACAGAAAGTGTAATAGAAAAAAAAAGGAGAGAGAGAGAGAGAGAGAACACAAATGATTGAATTGACATTTGTCATATTTGATTCAATAAAGCTACGTCTTTAGAAATTATCTAAAGCTGCTGGAGTACGTCCAATTTATCACAGAACTCAGCAACTAAATTATACAGGCAGTAGGGAAATATTTTTAAATAGTCCTATCCCATACATTCCTCAATTATCTTTCCACACTTCTAGGATCAATTAATCGTGCTAGAAACAACAGAGCTCGCATTTGCAGCACCTGCCTTTCCCAAAAGATAATTTCCGTTGTATCACAAAACCTTGGTTGCTTTTTAACCTAAGAATGTTGGGTTTGAGTGCTGAAACAAACAAACAAAAAAAAAAACACCTTTTTTTTTTACTCATAAATCTACTACAGTTAAATGCAGTGCATAATCCTTTATAAAATGTTTTCCCTTGCCAGAAAAACATTAAATATTGGAAACCTGTCCCCAAATGGATTACAGAATGGTAAATACATTTCATAGGCATTTTTATTGTTGTTGTTATTATTGCTTGAGAGAGTAAAAATAGAAGTGTCTTCAAAGGTGTCTTTCCCTGGTATAAGCAACTCAGCATAAAGAGAATTTATATTCTGAAAAGGTTGCAGACAATGTATTATGGCTGTATCTCTCCATAGAATTTTTTCATTTACAATTCCCTGTGTCTCCCAAGAAAGCTCAGGTTACAAATGTTTTAAATTTCTACAGCACCTTGCCCAATGGGGCCTTGAATGGAGATTTTGCTTTCCCCTGTAACTATGAGCAATCAGAGTTAAACAATTAAGTTTGCTGTTGCCTGTCAGGAATAAAAATAAAAATAAATATTTCTGCCTCCCTTCAAGGCCAAGAGGTAAAACTGGATGTTGTAGCTTCATGTGCAGGAGGCAGTTTAGACCTGTTCTATTTTGTTACAAGTAGTTTCTGTCAAAGCTAAAGAAAGAAAAGGGCAAACCCTTGAGCCTATCTTTTCTTTCCCTCTCGCCGATGAGGGTGCTACATCTTCCTATTCCCTTTGTGAGCAGAGTTCCATCTCTCCTCATGCATCGTGATCTCCCCAATGCCACTTTCCTCTGATGTATGATTCATGGTCCTTTGCAAAATGATTTCCCTTGACAGAAAAACATTAAAGATCAGGAAAAGTGTAGATGATTTACACAATGGTAAATAGGTCTCGATAGCATTTTTATTATTGTTATTTGCCTATTTGTCCCTTAACAGCTCACTTGTACTGCTTGCCTCTCCCTGTAACATTCAAGTTTCATGTGGACCAGTTTCAGTTTGCCAATGTAATGGGTTTTCACAGCCAGGGGAAGGTAAGCGCCAAGGATTATTAATAGCGTTCCTCTATTAGTTAAGGGAAAGATAAATGTGACACCACCAACAAAACCCCTGAATATCTGATACCAGTGAGGAGTGGGTATCACCTGCCAAAAATAGAAAGAGTGAAAGACTTTATATAAGTGGGGTTCCTACCTCGAGTTCCACCTCTTTTTGACCACCTCCCTATCTAACACCTTTTCAAGAGTGCTCAAGAGAGATCCAAGAGGTAAGTAGCAAGAAAATGCTCAAATTTCCACAGCAAACGTGGATTCACCAGCTCCCGGCAAAGAAGCAGGACCTTCACAGGTCAGGGTATCTTCCATCATTCCTGCCTCATCCCCCTTTCCATAAACAAGAACCCGGAAACAAAGAGATGCAAATCTCTCAAACGCTGAGGAATAGCTTCCCGAAGAGAAGACTCCAAATGAGAAGACTAGATCATTAAAAGGAGTAAATAGGCGAACTCGCTGAGGGGGAATGAGAAGAAAAGCAGGAGAGAGGGTGGAAATGACAAAACTGGGGAAAGGGAGGGAAGAAAGTGAACGAGAATTCGAGCAAGGGCTCGCGAAGAAATTTTATTTAAATACCCAGCTATGAACCGAAGACAAAAAAAGCCACAACATCCACAACACGTCTAGAAATGGCACCTCTCTTTCTGCACAGATGATTGTAAGCGATGGGATGAAGTTGCCCTCTTTGGTGTGGTCACTAAGAAGCTGAAGAAATGTGTCACCCTTTTTTGCAAATGACCACTGTTTTTTGCTTCAATTCTTGGTGTGAGGGCTTCTTGCTGTTCAGGAAATTCTCCCTGAATTATTTGCTTTTGGCAAGGGTGGGCTGATTTCTACTTAATTTATTTGGTCGTTTACTTAGTAACAATATCATTCTGGCCCTGGTGGAAGGGGGAGTTGATCTACACAAAAGTTTTGGTGCAGACAACTTGGAAGTCCATGGTGTGGATTTTGCAAATAGTTTGGGCAGGAAAATTGGCAAAATCTCAGAGATAAAGGAAAACTCGTCATTCATCTCCGCAGGGATGATGAGAAAAAGATGAAGGGTCAAGTGAGAAACTTTCAATTCGTGAAACACCCCTTTTATCAGAATAACAGTTTTGACTACAGCTTGGAGGCTAAAAGCTTCTGGAAATTTGCTAGCTGTGTTTACAGAGAGACACTGCTGAAGCTGGAGCTGCGCCTCAGCCGCTCCTTCATGTCAGATCCCAGCTGTCCCGTTCGCAAACCTTGCGTCGCTGCTTTCACCTTTCTGCCTGTGGAGGGTACGCACGGCTCCTGAGCCGGGGGAAATGTTATTTACGCTCTGCAGATAGCTCCACCTGATCTGAAGCCTCATTTTTCTGACACCTCTCACTTTTCGCCTCCGCAGCATGATTAGGCCGTAGAGGGCTGACAGATCCGATGACGGAGGGAAAGCGGGGCAGTTCGCGCATCTTTAGGGATGCGGAGGGAGCCGCCGGGCTCCCATCCCCAGGACCCAGACCGGGAACGCGCCTCTGGCCGGTTTGCTTGGCGTGAGGCTAGTTAACCTGATCAGCGTCTGCCAGCACAGCAGGCAGCGCTGCCTGTCGCCTCTGCCAGCCACCGGCTCCAGTTACCCCCGGGGGCAGCATTCCAAATGTGCTCTGCCTCGTCAGCAGAGCGGGGTTAACGCCGAAACACGAGTCACCCGCTGGGAGGGAGAGCATCCTCACTGGCGGGTGGGCAGGTGCGTTCCTGTTTGTAGGGATCGAAAAGGAAGCTCTGTGGTTCAACAAAGGGTTTGCAAAAGCCTCGTAAGAAAGGGGAGAAACCTGCGGAGACTGAGGCCCAACTCCACTTTAGACCGCACTGATGCTGCACGCAGCAAAGCAGGGAGAGCAGAGGGCGATGTAGCACCGGGCTGAGGGTGTCTGCGCTGGGAGCAAGAAGAGATTGTCCTCTCTTCCTTCAGTCAAGGAAAGATAGAGGGACTTCAGTTTCATAAGAGATGGCACATTGATCTCTGGCAAATAGCTGCATATCAATGGGTCTGCACTTATCCTACATTTAAAATGGACTAACAATAGGCTTCGAACCCTGAACTCTGCTGAAGCAAGAGGCCCCAGTACCCAGGTGTTGTCTTTACTGCACACTTCCACCTCTCTGCTCCAAAACAACGGGGGCCGCTGAGTGAGAAGGACCCATGCGGGAAGGTGTACAGAGCTCTTCTGTGGAGCTGCTGTTTATCTCGGTTCAGCATCCCAACGCTCAGCTCCTCTTTCCTTGTAGAGCAGGGAAGGATGCGCTCAGCCTAGGAACAAGGACTTGGCTCCACCATCCATCTCCTTGTTTGTCCTTGGAGAAAACGAAGCATCTCTTGCATCTTGGGCAACACATGGGAAGAGGAGGCCGGGGTGGAAATTCCAAGGAGAGAAAAACGACAGTCCCTTCCACAATGAAGAGATGACCTTAAGGAAAGAAAAAGAGAAAAGAAAGGGAAAAAAAAGAAAAGAAAAGAAAAGAAAAGAAAAAGAAAAAAAGGAGGGGGCTCGTACTTTTAAAAGCACCGAGCAATTATTGACAGCACAATCCGAGGTTCTGCACCAGCCGCCCCCTTTTCGAGGCTGCTCTACGGTGGCCCCGTTCAGAGGAGAGGTGTGATTGTGGTAGTGGGACCGGGCTGTACCTGTCGATCTCTCCGGGGATCTCACTGCCACCGCTCTGTCCTCCCCCGTCTCTCCTGGAGCAGCTTTGCCAATACTCCTGCAGAGATCTGCCCTACTACTGGGCCCTAACCTTGGCAACCTCCGTCTAATGGCTCCTGCCCAAACTCTGAGAGCAAGGTGGACTACTTGCCATATTTTATATGAAAAATGGGCAGAGATTCTTGGAGAAAAAAATAACCCTAGAAAACACATTAAAAATCCTAAGCACTTTCTTTTTTTGATGCTAATGGGAGTGCCCGGTCCTGCCTGAGAAACCCACTACCGCACAGGAGCTCCTCACGAGTGTGTTGTCACCTCGCATCTCGTTTTGCCATACCCTGTCACGGAAGATTCTGCAGCATATTGTGCATTACAAACGGGATCTGTAGGATTCGCTGGGATGTGATAATTAATTCAGTGAGGATGATGCTTAATATGGACTGGCCCGAAAGAAACAAGGTCTAAAAGGAATATGTGTGTGAAGGGGAGGGGGAAGGGAGAAGGGGGAGATGTTTAAAGTGGTTGAACGATAAGGCAAATGTTCAAAAGCTACATTTGCTTCCCGACCTCAAGAGCAGCTTGAAGCTTGGCATATGCTGCAGTTTCTTACTCATCACCGAATATAACTGGTAGAGCTCATCCTGACTTACTAAAGGAAAAGGCTCTGCTCTGCACCACTAGTTTGTCCACTGCACCCGAGGACTTGACCTTGGCAAAACTCTTTCTCCAGCCGGTATCACAGCAGACTCTGGCACTGCTCCAGTAAGGCTTAGGCTCCAGCCTCCCAGGGAGCGACCCCCACCCGCGTCCTCCCCCACCCCAGTCCCCACGAAGGCATCCCCGTGCCCTCTCTTTAGCTGAGCCCTCGCATCTGTGGACTACTTGGGGCTCTGCAAACTGGAGAGCGGCAGCCCACAGCACTTATCCACGCAGAGCTATAGAGCTGGCACGGGTCCAGCCTTTCCCGGTGTGCCATCCCCACACAGCACTGCAGCTTTGGTCATATGAGCAGAAATGATGAGAAAAGCACTTTTTAATCTTTTCGCACTTGCTTCCCTGTTCAAACAGTTGCAGGATGGCTATGACTGACTTGCTCAGCGCTGAGGATATCAAGAAGGCTGTGGGAGCCTTTTCAGGTTAGTGTTTTTTCCTTTTTTTTTTTTTCTTTCTCTCTTTTACTCCTTTCATCTCTTCAGGTTAGGATAGCTGTGCATTTATTTTAGCTATGGGAAGATTAGAGGAACTAGCTAGACAAAATTTCAAATGAGGATGTGTTTTCAGATGTTCAATGAATGCTTCTGACAGGTTTATGAAGTACAAGGCTGCATCCTCAGCAAAGTTGTCCTGCACATTACAGAGGTGAAATATTTCTTTTAAAGGAAAGTAAGCAGTAACTGCAGACAGACTTTGCTTCTACCGAGAGGATACTTTCAAAGGGAACAAACCCCTCGGCGAACCAAGCTGCATTATATCTTGGTGTGGGATAGAGAAGTCAGCAGTGGATGTCGGCAGCTTCCCACTCATTCCTGAAATTTAGTTTCAGATGTTACAGAACTGCTGTTCCCCGTTTCAAGGATATAAGAAACCACTCTTGTACTTCCTATGCAGAATCCCCGGGTGGGCTTTGCTTTTCGGGATGGACAGAAGGCAACAGTAGAGCAAGCGGGGGCACTGCTCGACTGCAGGGGCTCCCTGCAGGTCGAATGGCTGCAGTGGTCCACACTTCCCTCTCAGATTCCTCCGGGCATCATATGTTCCCTACCCCTGTCATTCATCGAGACCCCCAAAGCTGACAGCAAACCCTCTCCGTGTTTACAGAGATTCAGGTAGTTAAGGTTGCTCTCAAAGAAAGCCAGAAATCGTGCTCCGGGATGCACGTTGCCCACCCCCCACCCCCTCCCCCAAACTACCTGGCTGACCGCACCATCCCGGGGAGCCGCCTCTGTCTGTCCTGCTCTGTGCGATGACCTTCCCGAACAGACAGAAGCGCAAGACCTGCTGAGCCCGGCTCAGCTCAGAAGCCGGAGAGTCAGAGGGAGCGACAAATTGCTTTGCTGGATCCAGCAGCTGTTTTACTCATTAGCTTCCATTGTTCCACGGCCATCTCCAAGTCCCGGAGCAGATGCAATTAGCAGCAACTAATAACAGATCAGGAAGATCTCAGGCAGATCACGGAAGACTGAGCCTCCTTAATTTTATGTAATGGGAAAATTTAATGCGGCGGGAATAAGAATGCACGGGAGGGAAAAAAAAAAGTCCACTGCACGTTTTGGAGGTCACTGTATGTTATTTCCAATCCACATCACAGTTGTTAGGCTACCTGGGTGGGACAAAAGCGGGTGCGGTTAAAGGACAATGGAGGTGGAGCAGGTAAATTCGGCTCCGATTTCAAGGGCTCTGGGTTGTTTGGTTTTTTTTTCCTCCCCGGAGACAGCTCCTCACAAGGTCTTGCAGGCAGCGCGCCGTGCAGCACTCCCTTGCAGTGTCTGAGCTCACACACCACGATTGCACATTCCTTCAGCGGTTGAAATGCAACACTGATTTCTAGTAAGTCTCCTGGAAAAAAAAAACAAACAAACAAGTCCTCTGAAACACTTCTCGCCGATGCTTGAGCAATAGCATTTTTGGGTTGTTGCTGTTGGGGTTTGTTTGTTTGTTTGTTGGTTGGTTTGTGTTTGTTTTTGTTTTTGTTTTCCAGGGGTGGAAATGTCAAAAAAGTGACAGATATCTAATAGCCAGAGTCCACTCTCAGATGTCTGTTCTAGTGCAAAACTTCGCAAAAAAAAAAAAAAAAAAAAGGTTTGAGGCACTGAAATGAGACCAAGCACATTAAACCTCAGTTCCCAAAGCTCCCAAGCCTATCACAGACTTTTTGTGTGACCTTGGGCAAGTCTCATCCTTGTGTAGCTCAGCTCTTCGTCTGCAAAACGGAGGCATTGTCCCTCTGCCCCTTTATTTCCATTAGCACCTGTGAAGCAGGGACGATCACAGTGAGTACACCCAGCTCCTACCACAGGTGGGCTCCACTGTTCCTCCCAGGGCAGGAAAAACAGCAGCATGGAAGAAAACCATGGGTATGTGTTGGTGTGTGTGCTTCAATGATTTTTCTAAGCAGTTCTCTGGTTTTTCATCTCTTATAGCGGCTGAATCTTTTAACTACAAAAAGTTTTTCGAGATGGTAGGATTGAAAAAGAAGAGCCCAGAAGATGTGAAGAAGGTTTTCCATATTCTTGATAAAGATCAGAGCGGCTTCATTGAAGAGGAAGAATTGAAGTAAGTAAAGTTACAACCTCTCTCAAATATCCCCGCCTTAAGAGTCTAATTTTCTGTGGGTTATTTTTACAAGACTCTAGGTAGCAACACACAGCTCAGACTCTTGACTAGTATTTGTGTGCTATGCCAGTTGTTTGCTGAGCACACGATCTAAAGAATGTTGGAGATAGCTAGGTGTCACTTGGATTGCAGGTTCCTTGAAACACATGAATGGTCAATACCTTACAGGTAGCTCTTCAGCCAAATGCAGATTCAGAGTGAAGTGCTTTTGAATGTTAAAGGTGGTCAACAACAGAAGACACAACGTTGGATTCCATCTTGTGTCTCAAATCAGTGTACAAATAAATATGAGGTGTAATTGTTCTGCAGAAAAAAAAAAAAAAACAAACTCAAAACAAAAACGAACAAAAAAACCACCCCAAACTGATCTTCCTTTTTTTTTTTTTCCCTATGCCTCCTTCTAAGGTTTGTCCTGAAGGGCTTTACCCCAGAAGGAAGAGACCTATCAGACAAAGAAACGAAGGCTCTTCTGGCTGCTGGAGATAAGGATGGTGATGGTAAAATTGGCGCTGATGGTACGTAATTAGAGGAGTAAACTTTGACAGTAACAACCGAATACTACCCTTACACAAAAGACCTGAGGAAACCTAGGAACCGCTGGGGGCTGTGACCTTCTGAAGGGCACGATTCGGGTTTAATGAAATTACCAGGCGCTGCTCTATTTGCTTGGAGGCGGCAGAGGAAGAGGAGCCGAGTTGTGACACTAGAGGGGGCAGGAGCTCACAGAGCCCGGCTGCGGGTCGGGCACTCGGCAGAGCAGGACTGAGTACCCGGCCAAACTCTGCCTCAATTACTGTCATTTGTCTGTTGATATCAGTGGGGCGAGGATCAGGAGACTGCGAGTTCAAAGAGACAGAGGCTTGACTATAAAACTGGTAAAGAATTAAAAACTGAGCGCCAGCGTTTCTGCTTGATGTTTAGTTAGCAGGAAAGTGGCGCATGACTTAGCAAAGCCACGCTCTTAAAATTCAAAGTACAAACCCATTTTGCTACAGAATTTTTATACAATAACAGTCTATCCAGCTTGTGCTAGTGTTTACGTGGGTCTTCACACCCAAGAAAGCTTGTCACTCTCTTTTACTGAATATGAGAAATACAAGAAAAGAACAACTTTTCCTTTCATGGCAATGCTTAAAAAGCTAATGCTGTTTTCTATTCCTCCTTGGGATGAATCAGCTTAGCCCACACACAAAATTTCTCCCTTTTCCTCTTTCTTGGAGGTGAGAGTGAATGAAACACACTGAAGGAGACAAGAAGAGATGCAATTCTAAACTAAAGCTTTCCTCATTGCAGGAGATAGAAGTTGGTGGCCAGAGTGCTAAATCACCTAGAGAGCAGGAAATTGCTAGAGTTTTCACATATCCATAAGCCATATCATAAATTGAAATCCAAAAAATACCTAAACCCCTGCATATCTCTCTGTGTTACCTAATCCCTGCTATTTTTTTAAAAAAAATGTTATCTCAAAAAAAAAAGTCAATTAAAAGAGAAATAAAAAACAAAGTTAACTAACGCAGCCTCCCAGGTTAGAAGATGACACACAAAATCAGCCACTGACATATCAGTCATGTGATGCACACTGGCATATCAGTGACTATGGCCATGTTCACAGACCAAAGCTTCTTAGTTTATCCAGTCATGACTATATTATGGTTCTGATGAAGCCCCTGCTGAATTTCAGCAGTGCTGCTGAATCCAGCGTGGGTGTCATTTCTTGAAACTTCATATTCTTTATTATATGGACCTTCTTTATACACACTGAAGTTAGTGATAGTAGTACTAATATCACTGGGCAAGTTTTTCAAAAGAAAACATAATTCAGGTTAAGTAAATTTACAGCTGATCCACCAGCCTCATATCAGATCAATTTTCAGCTATTCCAGAAGGCTGCAAATCAAAACTAATCTTAATTGGAATAAAAGAACAATATTGCAGAATGATTTTGGTTTGTACAAGAAAATACAGCATAACCTTTGTATTTAAGACTACCATAACTTTTTCTTTCAAACAATGCCTGAAACCCAGTACATTGTAATAAAGCAATATGAAATGCCTCTTCTTATCTTCTGCACTTTTACTGTTCCCTAACTTTGAAATGAAATTACTCTGTTTTTACACTTGGTAATGAGAAGAGAATGATGTGCTTTTTTCTTTTGATTTTTCTGACCATGTCCCTACATACAACACTACCAGTTTCTTTTCCATTTCTTAGATTTGACTTTAACAGCCATTTTTTATACCAGATAGGCTTTAAATACATACAAAAGTTAACAGCTGGGACTGTGGTCAAAGGATCAGAAGGACAGACACTTTCCAGCTTTTCCTTTGGCCCATAAATCCAATTCAAGAATATAACTGCATATGTAAATAAAATGTGAAGTCACAAATGTACCTCACACTTCATATGCAGTATTGCAATGCTGTATTTCTCCTGCAAACCAATTTTCTTTCCCTGCAGCTGAATTATCAGGCATCACATCTACCCCTTGTTTCAAACATCAGCTTCCTAAATCATTCAATGATTTCAAACAAGAAGCCTTTCAAAGGGGCTAATGTTAATTCTCCTGATGGCCCTTGAATGCCGTCCCTCAGGAGCCCACAGCAGTTGTAAGAACTGATCTTTAGGGATTTTTAACACCACAGAGACAACTTTCTCAGATGTATCATTGCAAACATTAATCCCAACCTAATCAGCTTTCTTCTAGCTGGGGTCTCACATTACAGATTTTCTCTTAGGTCTCTTGCTTTAAACCTTTCTTTATTCCTGCAAGACCATTCAACTCTGAAATAGTTTCAGCAGTTTATCTCTTGTCTGATCACAGTTTGAACTTGTGGCTGATGAAGCAGTTTCAAAGAGCTGAAAACTCGCATCCAGTTCGTGTAAGACATGGTCATCTTCTGTGCAGTGTCAAACCCCCTCCATATTCCACCAACGTGGTCAGAAGATGATGAATCAGGAAAAAATTGCAGGTCAAGGCCACGTTACCTCATAACATAAGCAACCTTAGCTTCTAGATTGGGTTGAAAAATGATGCTGAAACAGCTAATAATAGCAGTATCAAAATGTATTATAGAAAATAGCTTTAGGGAAATATTTATAAGCAAAAGGAGAAAAAAGATTACAATTTCTAGTCATAATGTTGTTTTAAATCTATTTTGTGTATTGGCATTGGACATGCACATTGTGCCTTTTAGTTTCTTGAAATTAATAGACTTGAGAAAATACATGGAGAACTTTCAAAGATCATGCACTGTGGGCAGCACAAATCCAAATTTTTATCCCTGTAAATCAGAATGTTGTAAAAATGTGACATTAAACATGCAGAATTACAACTATTAAGTCATGACCTTGTCAGGTGAAAACCATAAGAGACAAGCAAGCAAACAAAAAGATTTGGAATCCCTTCTTTTCTTATCCTGCTTTGTGCTGTTCTATCTTCTAAAATAAATTAGTGTAAGTCATTACTTACAAAGTTTCCTAAACAGATTTGTTGTTGTAAAGAAAATGTAAAAAACACAATCTGATGAGAGAAATCACAAGCCTACAACATGTCCTCTGTTATCATGTCTGTCATTTCAGTAAAATAATATAGGACATGCATTAGGCTAGTATACAAACTGTGTATAAACTGTACTGAACACAGTGAGAGAGTCCTCTCTTTTTAAGTCAGAGCTTTGACACAAAACAGCTAGTAAATTATTTTACGTGACAAAACGGTCTAAATCTTTGCAATTTAAAGCCACTATTTGTGCAAAGAAATACATAATTTTGTTTGGAAGGGTAACTACAACTGGAAACCAGGATGTAGTAAATCACAAGGATTCCCTCACTAGCAGGCCAGTCAGAGGCAATAACCACTTACAAAGGACTGATACACCGTGCCTTATCTCAGAGGGTTTGCATATATGAATACTCTTTGTAACAATGCTTCTACAAGCCACCTGTTGTTGGACTAACCTTCATACAAAAATGAGTAGTGAATTAATTTAGAAGATTATTCAACCAGAACATCTTTGAAACATTTAAAATACATTGAAAATCCTGGGAAAAGTGAAATTGTTGCAACTATTAAAGAAGGAATATTTTATGGTTTGCTGGCTATCAGAAAGTACCTGTGAAATATATTGCTATTGAGTGATAATAGCACTATCAAAATGTATTATAGAAAATATTTGGCTGCAAGTCTGAAAAATATTTTCTATATATATTCTGTAGATACAAATTATTATAAAAGGTATTTAATTTAACTTGTTTTAACAGTACATGCATAGTTAGTTTTCCTTTTTGGAAAGGTTTGATCCATTGCAGTTCATATTTCTCTCTGCAGGACTTATTCACACAGACACTTAACAATCATAACCTTTCTCTTTTTCTGCCCAGAATAGTTGGGGTTTTTATCACAAGCACATTATATTATCTCATAAATTCAGTTTGCAAAACTTTCAATCTATTTACCCACAGGATTTATACATGTTTTGTGTTAACCAATCTGCATCACTAATCCTAATTTGGATTTCCATCTTTCAAAAGGATGGATAAATTTGGAATTAATTTAAACCCCATGACATTTTTCATTTCTCAGTCTGGTTTGTCTGCATTTGGCAACATGTTTTTTGGACACACCATCAAAAGTGCGATCTCTTTGCACACAACAGTCAATTAAGATCTCACCCATTTAGAGTCTAGCATTTTTCAGATGAACACTAGAATATTCTTTAAAGTGCCTAATTTTCACCTTCTATCTTTTTTAGTTGCCAGACTTTACTGTTCATTGTGTCAAACTTCAGTAATTTTTTTCTCGAGTCTTTACAGATGACTGCCTCCCCTATTTGTCATTTTCCTCTCAGCTGATTATGTTAAACCCATAAACCACTCTCTCTGCATACCCACTAATCCCTTTATCGTCTTTGTTGCCCTTCTTGGGATTCCCTCCAGTCTGTCATTTTCAGTGCTCTGAGGCACATAAAACTGTGCAAGGTATTCTCATGTGTAACTCTTCCAAGGTTAGATGGAGTTAGGAATTATAACCAGGCAGCTATTCACCAGGATACAAATGTGCCATGCTTTATCTCCCTTCTGAAAGGTATTATATATACTAAAGTATAAAATAACCCCAAACTGCAGATAGATATTTTTATGTAAATATTATGGATGTACCACCAATAAAAGCCACAGAGTAAAATCCTAGTTCTCTGACACCACAGGAATTTTTCTCATTCTTACAACATGGTCAAAATTGCTACATAGGTTGGTGTCAGCCTTCTGTTTTTGTAATCTGTCATTTTCACTCAATTTACAGATACCAAATTGAGTTTAAATGCAATATAATTAGAATACAGGACGTGAATACTTTGAGAGACTCATTAATGATTCTCTTTGCCAAACTCGGATAGAAAAGATATTTATCTCACTGCAAGATTAAATTTCTAGTTCTTGCCTTCATCCCATTGAGATTTACAAAGAATTAACTGAGAACTAATCAAGTTCTTCAGATGAATAGTGGTGGAAGCCTTACAGTCTGGCATGTATAGCATTTCTCCCTTACTCTCAAAAAATCCTTTCATTTCACTGTAAGATTTCCCAAATCATACTTTCCATTTAATTAACTTGGATTTCTTTGCTCTTCTGTTATTGTGATGTTTCTGCTACCCCAGTGACTCTGTATTCATTGTAATATGCTTCCTCCTTCTTTGAATTTTGTTTTTTTTAATCTTTTAAAAAATTCTTTCCTTTCTCCAGAATTTGCAACTATGGTGGCTGAATCATAAAGGCTTTGACCAATGCAAACCCTTCACCCATCCTTCACTGCCCAATTCCAACCACCTCCTGCTGACTGCTTTGGCTCCTGTTCTATTTATTTATGTTGTTTTATACTCCAGCTCTGTTCTCTGCAATCCTGCATCTCTGTAATTGTGCTGAAAGACACTGTTAAAATAATAAAGGTCACATCAATCTGGGCTTTCTTCTCTCTCACTACAACTTGTTTCTTATTTCATGTTGGCTTGGCACACACTGAGAGAAAATGCTACTGGTATTCTTACTGACATCCCTGCTGCTTTATCCCTAGTTAGGGTAAAATATGAATAAATTTTTTCAATTATTTGGGATAAAACATGCATATAATGAGTCATTCAGTCCAAGTCCTGAACTGTGGCAAAACTGACTGCATCATTTTTAAGCCATCCCTGCTAAACAGATGCATACTCATAGCCTGGAAAATCTCTAGTGATGGCAATTACCCAACTTCATTTGGCAGTTCGTTCTTTCAACTTAATCAGTGTTATAGCTAAAAAGTATTTCCTAATATTTAAACTACATCTCCCCTGCTGCATTTTGGTAATCAGTAAATTGATCGTCATCTGTATCATTTGTTAAATTTGCCCAGTGCAGGGGAATTTTTGGATAAAAGGTTTGACAGGAATATCAGTTGGTGCCAATCATGCATGAAGATAACTTCCTAAACTATTAAAAAGCAGTCACTTCTGAAACACAGGGAATGTTTGCTAGCAATGTTACACAACTATCTAGGACAGGAAGAATGGCATGCACACAAGAAATAACAATATGAATTTCAGGAAAAAACCCACCGAGATTCAGGTGTGACGCTGCAGTTGATAATCCCACTGTTAAAACAGTAAATCAGAAAATCCCATCAAAAAGAATTTATTCTAAAACTTGATCAGAGAAGTGAATATCTTCTTTGGAGTTACATATAGGAAACTGAGACTTATGCTAAGGAAATGATTAGCCAATAATAAGCCTATAAGAGAGCTCAATATTTACTTCCCAATTCCTGTTCAGTAACTTTGGCACCCAGCTTTTTCCCTGTGTTATTGGGGGGTGTTTTGCTTTTAAAGCAAATACTAAAGCAGGTGACATCCTTTAAGGTGACATTTCCCCCATGTCTTGACAGTACATTGATTATTACTGCAGTTAAAAATGAAGGGTATTTTCCATTTCTGTGTTCCAAACTATTCCCTGCAGCAATAATACCTTATTCATTTTAGATTTATTATCACCAAATTAGAAGAGACAAAAAGATAAGGCTGAAACCCCGTCATCATCACACTGTACAGAATACCATCCTCTGCCACAGCAATTACCCCACGCTACTCGGGAAGCCAATAAATGTTCCCTAAAGCCATTCTAGATCCTCCCTCTGTAGTAACTCGCAAGGAAGACTCTTTGCTGAAGATGCAGAGCGTTCAAGAGAAATCCTTTGGTTTTGCACACTGTATATAGGGTTCTGAAGGATGTACTGATTTTTAAGTATTCTAAATAAAGCAAATGAAAACGGATTGCGGTGGAGCGAGTTTATTTCCTGCTTTTTCTCGGCAGCTGCTGACCTCGCGTGGCAATAAAACCTCATTACAGGAGCCCACAGGGCTGCCCAAAAGGCAGCGACAACGAAGGTCCAGGGAATTCGAGAATCGACAGAAATATCACCGTATAAACAAAGCCCTGCGTAGTCTCTTTCTATTCTCTGAAGCTGCCAGGATTTGTATTTTAATGCTTCACTGGATGGCTCGAAAGCTGAGATTTTATCCAGGGCTTTAGCAAAAAAAAAAAAAAAAAAAAAAAAAAAAAAAAAAAAAAAAAAAAAAAAAAAAAAAAAGCAATAGAACAAATAGCAAATAAATAAAGGCACTAATGAGTCTAAAAAACAGTTATAGCAGATTCTGTGAAATAAATCAAGTTACAGCAACATTAGTGGTGATATTTTCACTAGCATAAAAGTCTGAATACCCCAGAATACCCCAATGATCCCCGCTTCAGTCTATCTTCATGTTGTTACCTCAATCACTCTGAACAAGCAGCACCGAGTGCCTAATCTGGCCTGAAATTTTCCAGCCATATAGTAATGAAGCAAGTTAAAAGAAACATCCTTTACTTTCAAACTGAAATAGTTACAATGGGTAGAAAGACCTCCAAAACACCATCTTTACTTTTCATGCTGACAGTACAAGATATTCTAAACCTGCTTTTGGTCAGTTTATTCAAATATGCAACTGGTATGCCCAGATCCTGTATTCTGAGATCTTATACTCAGAATTCTCCAAAACTCAATTTAAAACCCCTTTTTTTTTTCCTCCACTGCATTTTAAATAAAAAGTTCATATTTCAATATGCATCTATCACTGAAGAAAAGACAAATTCAAATACAAGTGTAATATAAGTAAATTTCTGCCCAGAGACAAAATTACTGTTTTATCAATTGCCATCAAACTACTACTTTCCTTTCACTGCTGGATCTTCAATGTTTCCCTTAGACTCTTATTTTTCGCACACAAATTTCTTGCAAATCTTCTCCAAATCTTCAATTGTTTCCTTTCAAATTTAAAAAAAAAAAATCATTATTTTCCATTTAGTTGGATGTTACTTAGACATGACACAAAATACAGCAAACAAAGGCAAAATTTGAAATTTACAATAAACTATAAAACAAAACATATAATATATAAAATATTAAATTATTCATTCTCATACTGCTCTTGCTTTAATGTCTTCGAGATTGTCACAGAAACCACTGTAAAGCCTCAAGAAAGCAGAATTTGCTACAAAATTTAATCAGGCTTTCTGCTCAGTGTGGATTACAGTATGCTTGATAAATACAAAAAATCCACATTACCCTGCAATTTATTCTTTCATGAAGAAAGATGTTTTAATTTTCAGATGCATAAGCAAAGGAGCAAAATTACATTTCTCCAATAAACATCTACCTTAAATTTCTTAATTGCCACCTTACATCTTCTTTGCCCTTAATAGTAAGTGTTCCATTATTTTCTTCCCTGTTGTAACACAGTAGAAGTTATGAAATACAAAAAATACTTCAGCCATCCTATTGAAGACAAATTTTTAAATAATCAGTACACATCTTTTACTTAGATTCATATCCAATGGTTTGCAGTGAGACACAACTGAGTGACAAATAAAAAATAGACACTATTTGTTCATAATGTTATTCTGTATTGCTAGAGAAGAAATTACTCACTCTGAGCTACAATTCAAGAGGAAGAAGAGCCAAATCCTCAAGTCATAGCTGAACCATCACTTCCTGACAAATGACATTAGCATTTGACAGAAGGAATTTGCATTAGCAGACTGTCACCAACTTTTAAGATTTCTCTAATCACCATTTACCATTACTAAATCCTTAACCAACAAATGCATAATTGTTTACGCTTTAAGGGTCCTGCCAAGCTCTTAATGGAGTTTCATGGATCAGCAATTTTCCACATGTCTTATTTTGGGAATCAATGGACTGGAGGCCATAACACCTGTTCACCTTGCAGAAGCTAAGCAAGGATTTATATTTACAGTCTATCCACCAAGTCCTGAGATCTACACTGCCTAATGTCCTGCAATTGCTTCCACTCTTCCTTCATTTTATCAATGTAAAGGTTGTTTGATTCTTTTGCCTTTTCTAACTAAACGAAATGTTTTTGAAGACTGGTAATGCAGTTCATTTTTCCCTTTCCTGCAACACACACACGGTTTTAGCAGAGCCTCTGTGCTATAGTAGCTAAAAATTAACAACATTCTGTTCGAAACAGAGTTAATATTATTATGGAATTACAAACTGCAGCATTGCACAATATTTGCAACAAGTCTTGCCTTAACAAAATAACATCAAAAATTGTGCCTAAAGGTTCACTGAAGTCACAAATTAGCCCAAAAAAATGTATTAATGAGCACAATGTACAAAATAACTTTATTTGACTCTGAAATCCTAGATTGAGTTTTAAATGGCTGGCTGATAGAGAATCCATTCTTTTATTAATAAAGCAACTTCAAATGAAAGAGAAATTATAAGGTGTGCAAAGCACACCAAAATCCAGCTGTGGTTAAATTACATGTTGACATTCTTGTTCTAACCCCACTCAGGAGCCATAGGTAACACAGAGAGAAGGGCACTGGCTTTAGTACAAGCTGGTGATTAAACACCTCCTCTAAGTCCTGGACTATGTCATTGCTAACAACAGCTTGGACCTGAGCTCCTGCTTCTTCATTCTGAGCAAGCATTTTAACAGATTCCCTTTTCCAAAGAGACATACCCTTTAGAAATCCCAACACTCTCTTGGGCTCAGACGTTTAAAATCACATTTCTCCTAAACATAGGAAAGTGAAGCCAAATGTGTCTAAACAGGGTTAACTGTCTGCATGACAGATCAATTGTCAAAACTTTTCAGGCTGTTGGATCTCCTAATGTGGGTAAGTACTTCACAAGGGAAGAAGTACATTTCTGCTTCGTGCTCTTCTGGGCAATAAAGCAGCAAAGCTTAACAAAGGTCGATGCACCTTTAAAGACAGAAGTTAATATAAATACAAATACTAGAGTCCCTTCTCCAACCACCAGCAAAATAGAAGGAACTTCATGTTGTAGCATGAGCTATAACAGTAAATGGATCAGATGATCCAAATATAAATACTGAGAGACCTATGGAACTAACAGGAAGGCCTAGGCTAATAAGCCTATGGAACCTGCAGCCAGAAAAGTTATTTCTCTCATAAAGTCATTCAGTTTCCCACCTAGGAAAATCTAAGAGAAAAGTTCTTGTCAGTGCCTGAATCAGCTTGTTCAACTCATTTTGCCACAACAGTTTTTAACTCCAGGAGATGTTTTGTGACATTTATGTACAGAAATACAGTTGGTTTCACTGGTATTACAGTAGCACAACACTGGAAATAACTTAGAGCCTTCAGGTGGTAAGAATATGGTAATTCTCTATTAATGTGCATTTAGATCAAACATTAGGAAAAAATTATTTTGTGACACAGGTTGCCCAGAGAAGCCGTGGACGTGCCATCCCTGTAAGTGTTCAAGGCCAAGTTGGATGGGGCTTGGAACAACCTGCTCTAGAGGCATTGGGGCTGGAATGGGATGACCTTTAAGGTCCCTCATTGCACAAACCACTCTATGATTCCAGATGGGTCACGAGTGGTGCAGGACCAGAGGTCAACGGTTTAACCATTGATTACTGGAGAGAAGGTCCAAGGATTGATGAAAACCCAAATGGTTCAGAGACATTTTCAGGTTTTGGAAACATTGTCGGAAGGGATTGTTAAAATTATAACATTTTTAATTGTTAACAAATTCTATTCCCTGTGTATTCACAATGCAGTGAAGTTTTAAAAATGTATCACTAGAAAGATACTAAAATATATAAGAAATAGCAAATTATCCCACAATTATTACTGTTTTATAAAGAGGAATAAAAATTATGAGGCTCTGCTAATTTTATGCTTCGTTCTGCAGATGAATGAAGATTTTCTCTCTTAAAAACATTTGCATTCCTCTCCTTTAAAGCAATTTTCAATTTTGCTGGATACAGCACAATTGCATCTACTCTTTCAGCTGCAATGGGTTGTTGAAATTGAGCTATTGCCCAGCACCTGCTCTTAGTCAGACAGCTGAAATCAGAGGTTAGGGGAAAAAATAAAGATTTTTTTGTCATTGTAATGCAAGTCTCCTTTTAGCTTTGCTGCAGTCAGTGTTCAATTATGTTCTGTAACAACCTCCATTACTAGAGCCAGTGTTTTTCTGTTCTCTCTGCATATATTAACTTCCTTGTTCACATGTGAGAGCCTTCTTAGCAAAGCAGAGTCTTAAGAGATATTTGCCCATAGACTTCATGGATCTCTATCTTTTTTTGGGCTGTTGAGAACCCTAGTGTTCAAATGCATCTTCCTTTTGAATGCTCAAAAGGTAACTGGTACAATAGAACTTAAATTATCTCGCAATGAAGGTCTGATAGGTCAAAATTAACCTGAAATTCCATCTAGTCTGTTGAATACAAAGCATCGAACAAGTGACAATGAAGGGCACCCACGTAATTTTTAATCCTATTTTTACAAGCTCTGAATCCTTCTCCTTCGGAATTTTTATCAGTCCACTGCGTAGCCCAGAAGTTTAAGGCTTCATTCCTTCAAGAAGAAGGAATCAAGGCCCTACATCCGTAGGAAGAAAGCCACAAAGATTTTGAACAGCAAGGCTCAGCCACAAATGGGAAGAAAGTAGCTGGTATGAGCAGCTACTGGGAAGGCAGGAGCATGAGTCTTGGTTCTGAAGCAGGAAGTAAATGGACAGAGAGCTCTGAGATAGAGGTCAGAGGGTGAATATCCTTGAAATTCAGGGTCTCAGGAAAAAGAAATCCAGAGTAGGAAGTACTGGGATGATTAGAGTGAGGATTTGAAAAGCCTGGAGCAGAAAATATTTTATTATCATATAAATCCATTGTAATAAATTGACCTTGAAAAGAAAGGACATTATAAAGGTGAAAAATTTAGCCTGGTCTAAAAGGGAAGAGAATAGAAAACAGAGTGTTGTAAACTTTTGAAAATTTAATTAGGAGTCTTAAATATTTCTCTTCTCCTTCCTCCATTAAGACTCCAAGTCGTGGAGTAACATGGCTGAATCTTGAAAAAATTCTAGCTGTCATGCCTTCAGAGAAAGCTTTGAACATTCAAAGCCTAAAAAATAGGATATAAACCCAAACATTAACTTCTACTTTTTAATAAATCTCATTATTTGAATATAATCTGTCTTGCAGTTTTTAACATAAGATACAGCATTAGTGAAAGCCTAGCATCTGCCTTCTAAGCAGACAGCAGCTAGAGATCCAAAAAAAGATTCCCCAGCTGCTATCATAGTCATCATCAGCACATAATGACTGGCATGCTGGAATTGTGGGTAGCTCATTTAAAGCAGTCACATATTCATGTATTCTCTGATAGATTAACCCCTTCCCTGGGATGCAGGAGCACACTCAGTGCTCCCTCCCCAGCATCCAATCCCCCTGTGCAGGAGAGCAGGATGTGATCACTCCAATAACAGCGCTCTCAGCTCGGAAGGTTCAGGCCACACACGAGGACACAGCAAGCCCTCAGTCTGTCACAGACATTCCCCCAGGGAAAGATCCAGACACCTTTCTGTGTGACATCCTGGCTCCCTGATCAACAACCTGCTATCTGCTGCGTTGGGGAGTATTATTAAAAATCAAATTACAATCTCAGAGTATCTTCCCAGCACTTTTTCAAGCTTCCGTGTGAGTGAACAAGAAAATAAAGATTTGAGCTGGGATTTTTCCAGATGCATGCAAAATAATTACTCTCCAGAAATGATCTTCATCATTGAGAAATCTTTCCCTCCTTTCATATTCATCAGAAGAGAGGACATAACAGTTACAATTAGCATACTCGAAACAAGTTTACATCTTGTAGAGGTACCTACCCTACATTTAGTAATTTACCACTTTCCATTGATGCTCCAACTGCCATCCATTTCTAACTTCCACTCTCTCAACGGAGTAGATCAGAAACAAATGGCAGAGAAACCAGATCAGTCAGAAGGCCTGTTGTAACTGCCAACAAATCCTTTGGCTGATTCAACCATTTTGTAATCATCTTACATTTCAGTGCACCGACTCTCAGCCAAAAAGCCTTCAGATTTGTGTCTCAGCCCCCACCACAAAAGAGCATAAATCTGAAGACCTGAACTATAATGGTGTTATCAACAGAGCTAGAGAAAGCATCCAAATTCTCACTTTTGTGCTAATAGCCCCACTTTGAAGAGAAATAAAAGCTGGTTTTGGGGGATGCCAAATGAAGTAACCCTCAAAATAGATGGAGTATCTATTTATTCCACTGCATGGGGGAAGTGTAAAGAATGGAAATCTACAATAACATTTACACATCCTTTCTTGCAGTTTTCACAGCTCTCCAGACATACCAGCAAACACTCATAGTCAATCCTATAAGAATCTATGCGGATTTAAAAAGCTGCATGAACTCTGAATATTCATTCACAAGATACTTCTGATGCTATTTTGTCACACTGTTTCCTTTTAGTAACATAAGTTTTTTTAAAAAATACTTGATGAAATACTTTGTATTTAAGAGATTTCTTACAGAAAGACCTACAAATTCCCTTTCCTCAACATTAATGCCCTCCTGAGATGCACAACTTACTCCAAAGAAAGCTACAGTTCTTCCTCAGTAGCTTGTATCAGGCAGCAGGTTCAAGTTACATATTGTAACCTGCTCTGTTCTGAACATATCCAGAATGTTTGCATCAATAGATGAACAACTGTGAAAACAAGTCCTAGTAATTCTAGCGAATTCTGCCTCAGAAAAAAATAATTTTCAACAGGTATGCTCTGTGAAGAAAATAATGAAGTGACCTATGCAGTGCCTGGCAGAATCTGGAGCACCAATTATACCTCAGTCTAAAAGACTGCACGACCTCAGTTTAATCCCCATTATAAAGCCTTACCTGGTGTCTGAAATTCCTTGCCACTCCTGCTGGAGTTGCAGTTCCACCATTGCTGCCTCCTGGAGCCGGATGAAATGTGAGCCACACAGAACACACGTGCAGTTTGACTGCTGGCTTGTGACCACTGCCTAAGGGAATGTGACTTCCAATTTCAGGGCCTTGTGGCTGTCAGGGAAACTTTTCCTGCTCACATGAGAGAAGGGGCACTTACCACCCAAAATAATCTTGTTTCATTGGAGGGAGAAATCAAATGTGTGAATGACAAGAGTGTATTATTCCTCCTTAGTTGCTAAAACAGGATTCAACCTAATAAACTCTTCTCCAGGGTAAGGGCATCACCCTCTGTTGTTGGGGGTTTTTTGTTTAAATCCACAGGGCTCCTCTATCCCTCTTTCTCACGTATTCAAGATGAGAGAAGCTTCAACGAGCACAGCTACCAGCATTCCAATTTATTCAGCAGCAACCCCTGTGGACTGCTAACTGCAGACTGTGATTCTGTTTGGATTACAAGGTGCAGATAAGTCATTCCATCCTTAATCTATCACTGTCAATGCTGGTAGGGGAACAACTTACACCTGTGAGAAGTCAGGCAGAGGAAAAGATAGATTGGGTAAAAAAAAATATAGTGGGGTAAAAGGACAGAAGAAATAGAGATGATACAAGTCCATTAAGAGTTCTGTGCACACATGCATGCAGAGGTAGGAAATGAGGGAATGGGATAAATGAAGAGGGTGCTGATATGAAAGCAGCAAGCAGGAAGGAGATATGCAGATTCCAAGCAGAAATTTTCAGTAGCAATGAAAATCTCACTTCCAACATAATCTATGCTTTCTGTAGAGGCGATCCCAGTATAAAATCCTGGGGATGTTTCTGACCTCAGTAAATGCTGATGGATACCACCACGCTGCAGCCACCATCAATAAACCTCAAGTACATCACAATGGAGCCTCAAAGCCTTTGCTTGGAGACCTGTCAGTAAACTGGGGCAATATTACAAATAGACAACAAATGATTATGTAAAGATTGTGAAAATGGAACAATGCAGAGACAAGTTAATTTCTTGGAGGACAGAGTGGAAGGCAGAACAGATGAAAGAGAAGGTAAGCTATTTAGGCATAAGTGATGGAGAACATCAATAGCTCACATCTGTTTTATGTGATGGAGGATTTGGGGATGGAAAACAGAGAAGGTAATAATGAAGCCTGGGATTAATTTTTCTTTTCCCTTTTAAAGGAAGAATGGTGACTCCATTGCTATATTTTACTGCAAGTCATCATCAACAATCGAAGTCTGCCCACTCAGGCTAGTGACATCCCCTTTGTGTTTTTATCACAGAAACAATGTTATTTGATGTGCATATGGAACACTCCTTTGATTTAACTATAGGTTCTCATTAATTTTATGTTATTTGCTTGCCTGGCTAGACATGTAACAGCTAAGTTAGACATGTCCCAGGAAAGGTAAAAGAGCTGCCTTCTAAGCAGTTGCATTAAAATAAAATGTTGACATTTAAAATAAAACTTGGGAAACTTTTTTTTTGACCCTTGGAATGTACAATGGTCGAAATTATAACCCAAATACAGATGCATTATTGATTCTTCTGTTTTTCCCAAGCTTACTCCCTGCTTTCCACAGTAAGCACATTCTTTGTCCCAGAATAAACAATCCAAACTTCAGCCAGGTAAAGTTTATACCCTAAAAAAGGCATTTTTTTAAATTAAGATTGCTATTAATGGCACGCTTTCTGATAGCACAGATCTTTCAAAGAGGTTGCAAGGAGTGGAAAACCCAGGAAGCTCCCTGGTCCCCTTTTTTGGCTCCCAGCCAAATCCACTCTCTTGGACTGCTTAAGAAAGACCGAAAAGCAGTTCAAAGAATAAAAACAGAGCATGGAAATAGTTTAATAGTAGCCAAGGGAGAGCTTTGTAGAAATATTTTTTAATAGTAACAATTGAAAAAACAAACAGAAATTAACCTAGTGCAGTGTGAAAGGTTACAAAAATTAACAAGGGGGGGCGGGGGGAAGGAGAACGCAGCTAAGAAATCAGCAAGCAAGAGAACTTTCAGTTCATTAACACGGCCAAACACGAGGAAAAGCGCGCACTGGAGGAAAGGAGAGCGGATCAGCCGGGAAGGAGCGCAGCTCCACTCCCACAGGGCGACAGCGGCCTCACACACCGCCTGTTCCCGCCGTGCTGACCCGGCTTCGTGGCCGACTTTGGAGCAGCCGCAGCACAGCTCGGAGCCCGGTGCAGCCCGGCTCCCGCCCCGAGCCCTGAGGGAAGCGTGACCCAAATGCCGGGGCCGGGCTCCGAGGGACGTGCAGGCCGAGATCCCGCCGCGCGCATGCGCGGCGAAGCGCACGGAGAGGAGCCAGGGCCCTTCCGCACAGAACTTCGCGTTCCGCGGGCTCACAGGCAGAAAGGGGAGGCTTCTCCCCACGCTTGCCTCCTCCCGCCTTGGGGCTGCCACAGCTGCTTGTCCGTAACTTCTATCATTTTCTGCCGTGCCCCCAGAGGGTCATTTCATCCCGTGCGTTCTACCCAATAACAAGCTGGCCCTCGATGACGTCATTAGTTGCTAGGCAGAATTTTCCCCCGCGCCTTCCGCACTGCCGCGGCGCCACGGGGAGGGGCGGGGCGTCTGCTTTGATTGACAGCACGACTAGAGGGCGGGGAGAAGCGAGAAAACCAATAATAACTCCGGATGGCCTTGATGAGCAGGGTCAGCAGCCAATGGAGATGGGCGGATGGTCGCTCGGTTGCCAGGGCCGCGCGGTTGCCAAGGCCGCGGCTCAGCGCGGTGGCGATCCCCGCTGCCGCCGTCCGGGCCCGCCGCCGCCGCCTGCCCCGGCCCGGCGCGATGGTGAAGCTCGCTGCCAAGTGCCTGCTGGCAGGTGAGTCTGGCCCGCCCGCTCCCATCCGCCCCGCTGGCCACGGGGGACTGGAGTGGGCGGTGTGAAGTGGGGCGAGGCCGGCAGCACGGCCCGGCTTCCCACAGCCCCTCATGGAAGGGCCGGCCCGCCGGAGGAGAGGTGGGGAAAGAGGCGACGGGAGAGAAGTAAGGAGCTCGTCTGCCTGGGGACGGAGACGGTGGAAGTCGTGTGTGTTGTTACCACTCGGTACCCGGCCCCGCCTGCCACGTGGAGTCGAGCTGTGCCCAGGGAGGGTGCGAGGTGTAGTGGGATCGGCTGAAATCCAAGGACAGGATCTGAAAAAGAGGAACAAAAAACCCAAACCAAAAAGGGCATTTCTGCAGTGTGGAAAGGTGGGCGCAGAGATTGGAGAAAGCGTGAAGGAAGCAGGGTGGGCAGCTGAGTCCTGCCTCATTTGTGAGCCTTGCTTTGGCTGATGTGAAAACTGCTTGTCAGAAATTAAGGTGATTCTGAGAGTATGATAGAAAGGTAAAGCCTAAACGAAGAGTAGAAGGATGAAGCTTGAGCACTTCACAGTAGCGTCTTTTTCGCCAAACGAACAATTCGGAGGCTAACCTGAGGAAAAAAATGAGCTGAAGACACCAGTTTATTTAGTCAGGATGGGTTATGGAGCTGTTGAAAGTAGGTACAGCTGGCTGTTAACACTTGGTGGGAAAAAAAATTAATTTTTCCTCTCCCTCTACATTGAAGCTCTGTGCAGCTTCAGCCAAAAGCACAAATTCTTTGTGTGCAGTCAGCTCCCGGGTTTAACTCTTAGTTCCAAATTATTTCATCCACAATAAAATATTTGCCTTTTTTAACCTCGGAAGCATCTGACCATCTACTCACACAAAGCCAGATGTGGTCTTTGGCAAATACAAAAGTATTAATCTCCCTTGTGGGTCTGCTGCTGTGAACAGCATGAATATCTTGCCCATCTTCTACACCTGAAACATAGGCATCATTTCCAATTTGGAAGTTTCCCACTCCCAATATGCTGGCTTTGCTGAAGTCTTATCAGTTTTGTTGTTTTGTGTTGCTACAGGCCAATTCCATGACCATTTTAAAATCATGTAAGTTTTATTTGGATGACCTGTTAATGTCCTTAATCCTAATTGTGTCTAGAGCAGTCTTTTCAATTCTCTTCACAGAACAAAGAACAGGAATATCCTATGCCATATGTCATTCTCTTATGTGCTACAATAATATCCATGTATTATTGAAAATAATAAATTAATGAAGCAGACCAGGAAAAATAGATACTCTGTGGCAGAAAAAAACACTCTGGTGAAAGGGATGTAAGATATAACCACAACAACCTAAAGGGAAGAAGAAAATGCAATTACATAGATAGGAGCAAACCCATCCGAAATGGAACTGGGAGCTCTTGTGGACCTAAGGAAATGTTTATGAGGAGCCAGAATTGGGAGCTACACCGAGGTCAAAGAGAACAGGGGAAAAGGGCTCTCATTAGTAAAACAGAGACCATTAAATTGACAATAGAAGACCTATCTCGAGGGTCATTTACAGACACAAAGTAAAAAAAATCTGTTGTCTGAGTTATCTGTGGAGACACTACACAAAGCTTTTCATTGTAGAGAGACAACTGGGCATAGCAGGCATTTTGGAAAGACCCTACAGATTCTGGCAGAATAACAGAAATATGGATACGCTGTGTGATGCACTACTGGCACATGAAACTAAACTGAAGAGGGCAGGGAAACTTACTTTGAGGAAGTGTACTGTTGTGATGGACTAAAGAGGATGGCAAAGAATAAAAAGAGGGAAAGAACACCTGGGGCTGTCAAGTGAAAGAAAGGCAAGACATTAATTAAGAATTTGTGCTGGCTGATGCCTGCACAGTTTGGAGCAATGTGTGCCTCTCTATCTCATTTTACAAAGACAGATCTAATTGTCTATTGAAATACAGAATAGCTTCCACTCAGAACAGAGTGCTGTCTTCCGCATAAGCTTGAACTGAACAGAGAACAAACAAGCTGACTTACCAGATTTTCCTGTCTAAATATTATGAGCCCAACTCAGCTCAAAGTAAGCAAGCATGCTAAAAATGTTTAAACAAGAACTACGTTTGGTTAATGCATCTAGGGGTAATTGTCACTATCCAAAACACCCTTCCTCCTCTGTAATAGTATATGAGCAGAGGGCTTTACCAATTTCCTTCAAAACACCATTAGGAAGCTGTAATGGAGTCAAAATTACTGCACTTTCTTGGTTTATTAATTAACAACATAATGTAAAATACTTCCTTTCTGGCTCTATTTATTAGCAACATAATGTGAAAGACTATTCCAGGGTCTGGCTGTTATGAGTGTGCCTTTAAGGGTAAAGCTTGAACCTTTGAGGTATTTAATTACTGGCTCCTGCCTGTCCTTTTAACTATCCAGGCTAGTGAGACATTATGTGGAGAAATGATAAGCTCTTTGGAAGTGTTAAGTCTCTGTTTAGAAAGGGTTATGATTTATGATCTTTTTTTATGTAGTAATATGGGCATATGTGAGTTCTGCAGAACCTGAGGGAATGGCCTGAAGTTGTGTCAGAGAAGATTTAGGTTGGATATTAGAAAAAGGTGCTTTACCCAGAGAGTGTTTGGGCACTGGAACAGGCTCCCCAGGGTAGTGGTCACAGTACCAGCCTGGCAGAGTTCAAGAAGTATTTGGGCAATATTCTTGGGCACATGGTATGACTCTTGGGGATGGTTCTGTGCAGGGCCGGTAGTTGGACCCAGTGATCCTTGTGGGTCCCGTCCAACTCATCATATTCCGTGATCCTGTGATTGCTTTGGATCTCACAGAGTTGTGTAAGAGCCAGCCAAAGGAGGCAGCTGCCAGGTTTGCCTGAAGTGTTGTGCAAGCCATATGAGAAAGCCTTGGCCCTAGAAGAGCAAAAACTAAAGCACCTTGCTTTTCCTTCCATACAGGGATGAATCAGCAGGTCCTTCTCTCCAGCCATGTGCTTTCTCTGTGACGTTTGCTTCTGTTATGCTCAGGATGCAACTAATGAGCCACCAGCAGCATTGAGTCAGCAAGAGTTGCTCTCTTAGCAGGGTCAGCAAGAAGAGTTCATTGAGAAATGTTACCAGGTTAAGCAGCTTTGTCTCAGTATATAACGAGGATTTGAGTCTAGAGCAATGGGTAACCTAAGGAGAGGAAATAGCCTCCTAATAAGCCCAGTCCTTTATCACATTGCAATTTTCTCTACATGATAACATATCTGGGAAATTTTCATTCCTAGGTAAGGGCTGTGGAGTAGGCATGAATTTTAGAATGAACGGCAGTTCTACCCTGATCACTGCCTGATCTGGCAGTCCTTTGCTGTTGTGTATAGGTCAGAAATCAGATGTCAGCCACCAGAATGCATAACAGCAATATTCATTTCCTCATGTGGGTATTAACTTTTAGATGGTTTTGTGCTGCATGTGACAGTTAAATTGCCTGTGTTCAGAGTTAGAGCATCCAGGCTCTTATGACATGTGATGGTAACAGAACTGAGGGAAAATAAGATACTCTAGTATGAAACAAAAATATTGTATGTTTTTGGTTTTGCAGGAGATCCAGCTGTGGGTAAGAGTGCTTTAGCCCAGATGTTTTGCAGTGATGGGGCTCATTTTCAGAAGAACTACACACTGGTAAGCATACAACAGGCGCAGACTGCTGTCAATTTTTTTTTCTAAGATGAATGGGAAAACTGAGAGGCCTAGAACAAAATAAATATGATTTTGAGTTGAGGCATTCGGGGTGGGATCTTAGAGGGTTTTCTTTCTTACACCCTAGATTCTGAAGAGAAAACATTTAATGTTCTGTAAGTCTGCATTATGTACATGCTGATGTTGAAACTTAAGACAGAATAATTTAGTTAATCTTGTGATTTTCCTGCTGAACCAATGTTTTCATAAGGTTTTGTGGTGTTAGAGAGCTCCCCCCTTTAGGGACTACTCTATGAAAAAGCACTGCTGAAGGAGAAAGCTTTTAATTCCAACTATTAAATGTGCATGTGGACAGTGAGCTTATCACTGTGCAAACACCAAGATGTGCTGCATAGCCCCAGGATAATTATAATCTACAGAAACTGTTCCCAGATGAAGAGGATACAGTTTGCAGTCTTTCAGTGTAAGAATCAATGGTGATGACTAATCAGAAGCAGGATAAAAATAAAAGTAAATATAAGTAAAGTAAAAAAAGGAAAATGTGAGTGCGGAGAAAAGAAACCTAAAATATGTTTATTCATTGAAATAAAGATGGAAACCAGAATTTAAGGATAGAAATAGAACAAACAAATGAGTTACAAAGCAGGATGAGATAAAAGGTGGAAGAAACACAAATAATCTCAGTCCCATATGTTAGCTCATCACATGGTTAGTGCAAAACGTTCTAAGGCATGCATTAGAGCAGCAGTGTGAGAGTGAATGTAGACCTGCAGACTTCAGCTAATACTCTGAGCCATATATAAGCAAATCTCTTTGGTTCTCCTCCTTTTTCCCCCAGCTGAGCAAATCTAGGAGTTGTTGACATATTGGTGAGATTAGGTTACCAGAGCTAGGAGGAGTATTGCTGAGTTTCCAGCAGTCTGTGTTTGATGGAATTGTAATGATTCACAAGAATTGCCTCAATCCAATGCATGGTTGGTATGCAGCTGGACAGGCTCTTAAAAACTCTCCTGATCCTCATTTTCCTGATTCTTCTTGACAGACAGCAGGAATAGAACTGTTGGTGAAGGCTGTATCAGTTCCAGAGACAAGTGATAGTGTGGTGAGTTTTTCTGTGACATAAATTGGGTCAGAAAGAGACATCCAGAGCTCAAGCCCCACACGAGTCTCATTCTGGTGGAAGATCACTATGCATGTTCATAGGGCAATTAAGTTGCATTAAGGAAATTAGGCTGATCATGTATAATTGCTGATACTCCAGGGTTAGTTTAGTGTTAAAAATACAATTTTTATATACTTGTATCAAACACATTTTAAACCAAAATTATTGCTAGCTTTGTTGAGATTCTGTTCTGTCCTTTAGAGCACTCAGGTTTAGTTTGTGATTCTTGGAACTGCAGAAGCCAAAGCTTATCTGTTATTTTTCCTTAATGCCCTATACTCCCATTAATGGAATGCATATAATTTTGTATAAATAGTAGAGGTTACTGTCTTACTCCACATATTCTGTTTCCAGTAGGGATAGAGACTAGACTTGGTGCCTTTTGGAAATAAGTCTTGCTGCTTATACTTGAAAAATAGCTATTTATTTTCTCATACTATCTGGAGTTTTCTCAGTGTGGGAAATTTGTCCCTTAGGCACATGACACTGCTGTACTGAATAAAATGTTGGAGTTACAAGTTTCAGTATTTACTTACTTCCAAAACCTTTCCCTACACTGCATTTTTCTTGGCAAGAGCCTTCTTTCTGTTTCCGCTTTCAGGAATTCTTCATTTTTGACTCTGCAGGAAAAGATCTATTTTCCGAAATGCTGGAGAAACTGGTAAGTCTTATGTAACAGTCCTCTTCTTCCAAAGAAGTGCTTTTGCTTTGAAGATCTGAGCTCCCCAGTCTGGCAGATGTAGCAAACTTTGTCTTTAGTGTAAATGGGAGCAATTACCTCAGTTGCCAATGCATCCTGTTCTACCTCTCTAAAACTTGTATAAGTACTAGAAGAGATACTTTACAGCAAAAAGAAAGCAGATAGGCAGTGTTCTTACAAAAGAAATAGGGAATTTTAACTGCGAATTTTTGTGTACTGTTGTTTAAAGTTATTTTTATTTCTTAGAAAAACATCTGTTTTGCTGCAAACTTCAACAGTGGGAGAGTTTATTTTGTGTTACAGTGATGTGTTTGATCCAACAGGATTCACTCTTGTCCTTGAGCATAATCCTGCCCTTGAGTTTTTCCTTCACATATTTGTGACCTTCCCTATATAGTTCGCTACCATGTTATCTCATTTTGAGAAGCAGAATCAGTTAATTGATGTGAGCTTTCATAAGATGGCTAAGTCAACCTAATGGTTTATTGTCTACAAGAGCAATTCCACTTTTGCACTTGCACAAGATCTGGTTTGCAAGGGACTTCTCTAGAAGCTGGCTCAGCTTCTCAAACTGGAAGAAAACCTTTCTACTTTTTTTTCTAGGATTAATTTTGTGCTGATTCAGCATGAAAAATCAGCTTGCCCCGGGATTAGATGAGTGCCAGAGCTGATACAAGTAAAGGGGCAGGACTGCACAGATATGACTAGGGAGGAAAGCAAGGCCACCTCTTCCAATATCAGTGATTTAGTTGGGTCAACTGAAATGTGAAACCTCAGCCAAGGCATAGGATTCCTGGGTGTTAGGCTTTTTATTTTCATCTTAGCAGCTGTGTTTGCCACGTTTACAGGCGGGCTGTTGACCACATCAGTTTCATTAGAGCTGACAGTGTTCCTTTCTTGCTGTGCAGTGGGAGCAGCCCAACGTCCTGTGCCTTGTGTATGATGTCACTAATGAGCAATCCTTCAACAACTGTAACAAATGGCTGGAGAAGCTGAGGGCTCAAGCAGTTGGGATGCACATCCCAGGTAAGAATGGGTGTTATTTTTGTTATCTACTCCCCTCTTGTATGACAGCAGTTGTTTCTGTTGAGCTGTGAAATAGAGCATTTATTTTAAGTCAGGGGCAGACATGGCTTCCTCCAACTCCTTTGCTTTTATCAAAAAGCAGATGTGGCTTGAATATGTTTCCTTTTTGGAATCTTTTGTAGGTAGTTATAGACTATTCTCCACACCTTCAACTTTTTCAGCTACTTCTACAAATGTTCCAGTATTTATGGCATACAAGTCAGCATTGATGAGCTGGTTTTTTTTTCTTTTGTTTCATGTCTTTTTTTGTAGGTGTCGTAGTGGGGAATAAAACAGATCTAGCTGATCGTCGAGTTGTGGAGCAGGAACAAGCACAGGAGTGGGCTGAGAAGCATGGCCTGGAATACTGTGAGATGTCAGTGGTGAGTATCTGCTCCTTTCACCATCTGTGCAAGGGGTGTTTGTAAAGTTATCTCCTCTTTCAGGCCGAGAAAGATAACTGAGGACTCTCTTCCCCTTGTTTATCATCTAACTCGGTTTTCATCCTTCTCTGGTGAAACAGAGCAGAAATAGTCAAATGCTTATTCCATCTGCAATTCACAACTCTCTTATTTCTTTACAGAAGGAAATGAAAAATTTTGAGGCCCCTTTCCACATCCTGGCAAAGTTATTCCACCAACTGTACAAAGAGAAAGTGGAAACTTTTCACTCACTAGCCTGACTGGTATGATTTATTTATCCTCAAAGCTGCTAATGCTGAGAATCCTTCTGGACTGAATACAGAGAGAAGAAAATATATGAGCTATTTGCTACTTCATGGTCAACCTCTGGTAATTCAAAATAAACTAGAAATAAGCAAGTAGAAAGACACTCTTCTGAAGCTGCTACCTCAGCATTCCTTTCATGTCCTCTAACTTGGTTCTCTGCTCATTGAAAGTCTGCTAGGTTGGAGGAGGCGGAGAGTAAAAGGGGAGGACAGAATGGAAATTGCCAGCTCTTTGCTGTGATATCTTTATGTCTGAACAGACTTCCTGCTGCCACAAACAAGGATTTAGAGGTTTGGAAAAGGAGAGAAGAAGCTGACAGGATGTTTTTTGACTTAAGCCAGCCTTGATGCATACACTGCAGGGCAGGACCAACTTGGCCCTACCCCTTGAAAAGCATTTTCAGGAGGAGGCTTATTGCCCTAAAATCAACATGTGGTGACTTGAGATGTGCGGAGGCAGAGCTGGATTTAGGTGTGTTTCCAGGAATGCCCAGAATTGGAGACCAGTTTTAACAGTGTTGCCCTTATCAGCTGTGGGATTGATATGCTGGTGACTAATGCACGTTTCTAATTTCCAGAATCTGTTTCTTTCCCTCGGCGTGGCTCCCTGTCCCTGCCTGGTGGGAGCTGTGTCGCGTCCAACCGCTGTCACTTGGTGACGCAGTGCCCTCTGCTGGTCCCAGGTCACTGGAGTTCTCCGGAGGCTGCTGCCTCCCTTGAAGTGAGCAGGAAGGGCTTCCTGCCGGCACATCCAAATTGGCTAACTGCTAAATGGAGTCAAATTGCAAGAATACCTTTTCTATTCTAAAGATGAATCTAAAACTTATAAAAATTGCCTTTTCTTCTTCATGTCGTTATCATCTTACATATTGTTGTGTCATTTTTGTCAGCTGAATTTGGCAATAACATTCTGATTAGGTTCAGTTCTCAATCTCAAAATCAGAGTCCTCTTATTAAAGTCTCTCTCCTTGTCATTGAATTTCAGATAAAAGACCACGGTTCTGATGTTGCTAGTGGAAACAGGACTAAGGAAATGAAAGACAGCCTGGCTAAGTTACTCTGACACAGCTGTGTCTGGCTAGAAGTTTTGTATTAGAAAAGGTAAAAGCCTAGAGAGAGTTGCTCTTTTGTGTAGAGTACTGATGCTGCATGTGTAAGAGTCTTTGCTAATGCAGTATGCAAAAGCATCTGTGGTAAGGTACTGCCTTGTAACTGAGCATAACACCAAGAGTTTCAAAAATTTAACCATTATCTTCCAGATTATGGTAGACTCCCTTGGGCAAGGGAAGCTGAGTTTTGTAGAGACTAAGCATTGAGTGATTTTTCAGGCAGTCTTTTCAGGAATCTGTGTTTCAGGACTTTTATATGTGTGGTTTATAATCATTTTTATGCCCAGTGCTAGGAAAAGCACATTAAATTGAACGTAAGAAATATGGCTGCAGATGTTGTAGCAGAGTTTATGAAGCACTTCAAGAATCTGGAGAAGCACTGGCCTCATTTCTCTGGCAACAGTGTGTTGATGCTGGGAACTCGCTAGGGAGCATGAATACCAGTTAAAGAGGATGAGTAGGAGCGCAATCTACAAGAAGTGAAAGCAAAAGGTTATTTTGCTAGAAGCCAACTCAAAAATGGCAGAACAACTTGGGAAAGCTCCTGCTTTCTCCAAAGAAGGAAAGGGTCCTCCATGAACTTAGGGTAACTAGAAGACTCAGTCTTTTTTGAATTAGATTAGCATTACTGGCATTTGTATTTTACATGGGCTATCTTGTTAATCCTGGGTGTTTTCTGTTGATTTACATAGGCTGTATAGACTCTTGCTTCCAGGTGCTGGTGTCTCTGACTAGTAAGAATGAAAGCTATTCTGGATGCTGTGCTGATCTAGTTAAAGAACTAAAGAAGATTTGTTTTTATTTGGTATGTCATTTCCCTCTGGTTCTATTGATGATGTGATCACAAAAACAAGACACGTATTTTTTCATATTGAAAATAACATACCAGATGTGTATGTCACCTGTGACATGGTGTATCTAGGGGGTGTGAATGCCTTTGGAATAGGTAATAAAATGAATTCTGTGCAATCTTTAACCAGGGGGTCCATCTCTCTGCACCTGAAGGACCTCCCATAACTTCAAATAAACACTCTACATGCACCAGTAAGATGAATATTGGTGAATGCTGTTTTATAAAATAAATGCAAAAGCTGGAGGAGCTCATTAAGGGAATGCTTGCAGTAGTGATTTGTGATTTATAGGGAAGCTGCTATTTGGAAGTTAGTGAAGAAAAATGCAGCCTGTGCAGGGAGAGATGTATTGCCTGAGAGAGGAAATGTATGATCTAATTAGGTAACAGAGGGATTCGCCCACTGCCCCTTTCCCTCTTCCACAGGCCACAACAACAAAAAGAAGTCATGTCGAAAGCATGTTTTCCAACTTGCTTTTTACAGGACTATTTCAAGCACTAATGCGGACACAATTGAATGTCCTTCAAAATAGTGCGTTTGACAATAACACTCTCAACCCTTCCGAAAGGTTTTTAGCAGCATAATATATTGTCCTTCCTGGCTAATGTGCTGTATAATACCAGCCTCATGCAAGTGGTGGTTGGTGCTATTTTCCAGGCTTAACTGTGACCTTGGTTGTAGAGGCTAGGAGTAAAGAGGGGGTAGAAAAATGGGAGCCAAACATGGGAAGATTGTGGGAAATAGTTTTGTCTCTGTGTGAAGGAGTTCAGAGTGGTGAGTAAGTGAGCTGGACCGGCAGGATGAGTAAGAGTCTGGAGCCATTATTAAGTTTCTCCTACCTGTTTACTAACTGTGGCAGTCACATCTGTAGAGTGAGGATGCATGCTTGCTGCTTATAGGCTTAGCATCAGTCTGAATTACAGATGCTGTGGACAACAGTGAGAGAAGACAGAAAGCCTGTCTGCTGACCAGGAAGCTTGTTGTCTTCTTACAGCTCTCCTGCTTTGTCCAGCTGTGCAGCGCTGCAGGTGCTCAGCATGAGTGTTACAAACACAGAAAAGACCCAGCTCAACCAGAACTGAAATTTCAAAAGAAGGGGAAGGAAACAGTTTACCTGGTTTTAATGGATATGCAGTCCTTTTTCCTGCTTGCTTGTTTGATTAGACAAAATCATTTCTTTCCTCCCTGGAATCCCTCCTTATCTTTGCCTTGGTCCTCATGGGTCTGCACATAATCTCTGTTACACTTGTGCCCTGCTTTACTTAGCTTGATACATCACCAGCTGATTTTTTTTTATCCTTCTAATTTCTGCATTATCTGTTCCCAAGGCTGCAAGATATTTCATCTTAGATTAATAGACAAAAGGAAACAAAAGTGGAATTTTTAGTCAAATTGTCTTGGAAGAAAAAGCCTTAAGAAGCTGTCTGACATTCTGAAATTTTACTGGAAATTTGCTTGTGTAAAGTTGTCATATTAAAGATGCTTTAATGGTTTTGTTTTGTCTTGCCAGACATAGTCTACTGTCGAGTGAAATTCAGGATGTAAAATTCCAGAAAGTTCAAGTTTTATTGTGGGAATTAATTGGAGTTTCAAAGCTGATCACACTGTGATAAGATCTGTTGAGTCTTAACAATGGAGTGGTCACTGCTGTTCATAATGAAGCATTAAATATACTGAAATGGGACTGTCAAAACAGTTTCTTCTATAGATTTGTTCATTTTAGAGACTTTAAACTTAAGAAAGGACATCTTTTAAAAGACTGATCTGATAAATGACGCCATTTGGACCAGGGTTATTTCTGATATAACTTCAGTGACTTAAAGAGCTGGGTTTAGTCTTTTATGCCAATTGACTCCCCTGGTTAAGCTTCATTTCTTTACCCACTATACATCTTGGACTGATCTGACCTGATAGCAAAAGACACATGATGTTGTTGAAAATGAAATACTGCCTTGGGGCAGAAGGATAAACTGTGTGGCCTCCTGAGGTCCTCCCAGCAATACTTTCTGTAATTCTATTAGATTAAGTGAGGAAAGAAGTAGCGTGGAAAGCACAAAACAGGCTAAGTCATAAACTAGCAATTAAACTGGGAGCTGGGCTGGGCTGCAGCAGAAAACGTACAATCTATCCCAATTAAGAGCTGTATCTCAAGAGAAACTGGGAGCCTGATGCAGGTGCTGACAGCAGGGAAAACACTGCATTTCTGTTCTGGAGGCAGCAACTGCTTTCTGCTGGTGCTTATGCAGATCTGTGGGGGTCCTTATGCAACTCAAGGCTGTGCTCTGTTCTTAATAATTGCTGTATCTATGATGTTCAGGTGGTGGTTGCTTGCAGTTGTGGTCTCATCTGCCTCCACAAAGTCAGCAGCGTGATGGCAGATTATTTGCTAGTGGCAGGAAGACATCCCTGTTATTGACACCTGCATGATGGGACCCCTCTCTCCCCATGCATTTTCAGTTCTTTTCCTCTCTCGTATCTGCTCCTTGATGGACAATATCCACCTCTGCTTGCTCTTAGCAAGTAATTTTTCCATCTTGCAGATGGTACTATGTGGAATCTAGGGCTGAGGGACTTTTTGGACCTTCTGTAGCAAAGGTGGAGTCAGAGCAGGAGCACTTCAAGGGCCATGTTGTCCCCCACATCTCTTTCAACCGAAGGGCATATCATCTCTCTACTTCCTGTGTCCTATTTCCTCCTCCTGCTGTCATTTTGCCTGGAGAACAATGTCTTCTGTGCCAGTTGCCCTTGGCTCTGTTGACCTGGAACAACAATGCTTGGGGGAGGGAGGAAGAAGACAGCTACTCAGTCTTGAGTCTTTTCAGGGCTCTTTAGCTGTTGTGACTCCCTGTCGAAGTCACCTGAGAGATGGGGATGTTGCTCAGTCTAGGGTGTAATTTCCTGGCAGGAGACCATCAGCTCAGTCCTGGCAGCCTCATCTCAGCTCTTCAGAGCTTACTGCAGTGTAACTTTGTCAGACACTGGCTGTTCTCCTGCTAACCTGGGGTTTTGGTGGGAATTTTTTGGTAGGGTTTTACTCCTTGGAGGTCTTTTGTTTTTCTGCCACAGCTTCACATATTTCCTCCCCTAGAGCTGTTTGTCAAGAGAAGCTTAGAACTGCTCCCTTTCCTGATTTCTGAGATTTAATCTGGGAATGTTTAAAAGGGAAATGTGACAGACCCTACATGTCAAGCTGGGGTCAGGGATGGGGTCAGTTTGATGAGTTTCCCTCCAGCCAGATATACATCAATTGGAGATATGTGGAGCCTGCAATCTTTCTGCACAAGTAGTAGAAAAATAGCTAGTATGAGAGCTTCAAGTTAGGAACTGTGAGGAAAAGTCTATAAAGGCAGAAGTGATCAACTTCTGTGTCCCAAACAGGTGAAATATGCAGGAGCAGTAGGGGAACAGGAAATAGGAAGTTGGAAATATGTAGGTCTGTATTCCTTCATGAAGAGGCCAAAGGATTTTTCTGAGGCAGATTGGGATGGTGGGATTTAGGGATGGGAAAACCTAAGGCTTTTCTCCTCTTTTAGAATGCTGTATGGAAATAAAGTGGGAGGAAAAGTAATTTTTGCATGAGCCACTGGGGGAAAATGAGGATACAGGGTAAAGCTGGATGACCTTGCAGGTGGAAGGGCAAGTGGTAAGAATAAATAACTGAAAGGAGATTTTCAAGGCCAAGTGTAGACAGGAGGATTCAGAGCCATGATGAGGAAGGTCACTGGTAACCATCATTTTCGGTTGACGATGTAGGGCCTGCATTAGAACAAGGCAGGAAGAGTTAAGGTCTGTGTGACAGAGCTGACACTGGAATTTGAAAGGGCAGTAGCAAGAATCCAGAATGATAAACCTAGAAATAGTGTGGGGAGATAAGAACAGCAAGCTGTGATGCTGTGAACAGCAGTGGCTGAGACTGCGTATCCAGGTGAGACCAGAAAAAATAGAGTAGGTATGCTGATGGCACTGTCAGACTATCAGGGTGGAAGAGTGTGAAGAAATGTTGGAAATTCATTTTGAGTACAGCTCTTCTGAGGGAATTTCTGAGTGGAGGGAAATAGATATCTACAATTGGTACCCACATATGTTCATAAACACATTTAAAATACAAATGAATTCCAGCGCTATCTCCACAATCTCTATATTCCTTTGCCAGAAATTATCATGACTTTACTGTTTAAAGCCTGGGGGGTTTTTTTGTTGGTTTTTTTTTTTTTGTTGGTTGGTTGGTTGGTTGGTTTTTTTTTGGTTTTTTTTTTTTTTTTGGTGTTTTTTTTTTGGTGTTTTTTGTTGGTTTTTTTGTTTGTTTTGTTTTTGGGTTTTTTGTTGGTTTTTTTTTTGTTTTTTTTGGGGGGGGGGTTTGGTTTTTTTTTGTTCTGGGAGTGTGGGGAGGGGGAGAGTGGGCAACAACACATACATTTATGCCTAATGGTGATGGTGTATCATGAATACATTCAGGGAATGGAAAGAGAACCTGCACCTCCACCTGACCCAGCAGAAATGCCCACTACAACTGGAGCATTGATATCTCACAACAGAAACTTCACAATCAGTTCATAGAGCAGAAGGGATAGAGGAATATTTTCTGTGTTGATTTCCCTTCTCTGCTTTTGCTAATTAATTTTGAGTCCTGTGAAGCGTTGCTCTCTCTTAGTCTAGCAGTTATGTGTGGCCATTGTGGGCCATAGCTAGGACTTTGTTTCTGTGATGTTGGGTGGCTTCAGTTTAAGGACTTTAAAACTGGAAGTGTTGAGATTCAGGTTGTAGTTGAAAGATCAGGCATAAAATCAGCTTGTAGGATCAGCAGAACAGAGTATCTAGGAAAGAGATCTTGCAGAGTTAAGATTATGCTTTTCAGTGCTGTTGTCAGCAAAGAGGGGCTGCAATTAATGTGACAATGTTAGATGAGAAAGGAATTATGGTGGGTGTGGAAAAGGTAACAAGTATGGGTTTCTTCTAACAGGTAAATGCAGAGGAAAGTATGCTGCAAGTCTCTGGATGGAGGTATCTGGGAAGGTAGTGGAAGAGGTAAAGGAGCATTCTTGGACAATGTTATGGAACTGGATAAGAGCAGAAGGATAGTTCTGGTATAAGCAAAAGCAGAGTAATGCAAGTCCTGCCCTCTGTTTTCTGTCCCTTTTGAGGTATGGGGCTATTTCCCTTCAGCAGAGTATGTTGTTGCTCTTGATGGTCCTCACAGCTAAGATTGCCAGTAGGTTGGCTTTCCCTCTTCACTGAGATAGAAGCTATTTTGATACGTAATTCCTCTTCCCTGTCCATGCTTCTTGCCTTTTTCCTCCTGTCTCTGCATGTGGACATCTTATTTGTCCCCACAGTTCTGCTACACCTCCCATGATACCAGCCCTCCCATGACCTTAGGAGTGCTTATTTCCTCCCATGTACTTTGCTTTCCAGGATTAGAAGCTGTGGTCAGAAAAACAGCCACTGGTCATTCTATCCACTACCACCCTCTCCAACCCTCTCTTTTCCATCTGGTGCTAGGGAAGAGCTTGTGCCCTGTTCAGCTGTCTGGTTCTGGCACAAAGCTGGACTGGTATAGGAGCGAGAGGGCTGTGCCCATGTCGGATGTGCGTCTCTCTGCGGGTGAGGAACATCCGAGGCAGGCACCCTTTCCTCCTTTTATCAGACTGTGCTCATTTATTATACCATCTGTTTTCCCAGTGCTGGAGATGATGCTGGGGATATGTGACTTGGGGCACTCAGGCAGAAACTGGCCTGCACAAGGCCAGCCATGTGTTTGCCTCCTAGCAATGCAGCGGTCAGCAGCAAATTCTTTTCTGCTGCCTCCTCTCAGTATGGGAGAGAGCAAGTGTGGGCCTGGGTGTGTATGAGACACAAAGAAATGAAGTGTGGCAGGGGGAGAAGGGGAGAGAGACACATGTGTATCAGCTGGAGAGAACTATGGGAAGGAAGGACAGACAGACAGATGGGCTGAGTTGGGGAGCAGGAAGAATGGATTGAAGAGAGGGAAAAACATAAAGAACTGCAGGGAGAGGCAAAGAAACAGACTGACTGGGAGGCAACAAGAGAAAGGCAGTGAAGAAAGGAAAGAGGCAGATTTGGCAGGGTTGTGGTGTGGAAATCAGTGGATTGTCTGTGGGAAAGAGAAGTGTGCCAGCCAGGTACTACACTCATAGGTAAGTGGATAACTACAGAGATGGAGATAAATTCTGTGTGTGTGTGTGTGTGTGTGTGTGTGTGTTTATATAGGCCTGTGTAAGAGTGAGCTGAATGAATGGGAGTGAGCAAGGGGAGCCATAAGGAAAGAGGAGAGTGAAAGCAGAGCAACAGAAGAACGAGGCTAGATAGAGGTGAACCCTGGGTGTGCAAATGAGAGCTAGTATCAGGCAGTGAGGAGGAAGGGATTTGTATGAAAAGGAGACTAGCTGCACTCATATGTTTGGGGCTGAGATTTTCTTATTGGAACCTGAGAGAGGATGCAGGGCATCCATCAGAGCACAATTCCCCGGTACTAAACAGAAGCATTTTTATGCATTCAGGGCTCGCTGCCAGTGCACAGAGAGACACAGTGGACCCAGGAATGTAAATGCCACTATGCTAGTGCAGACTGTTTCCTACCTGCTGAACTGCAGTTTGTACCTGACAGTTTGCAACCTGTGGACTGCCTATTTCAAGTGCATCTGCTTGACTATTAGAAGCTGTTTAAGATGGCACCTCAGGTATTTATCCTCCTTTCCTTTTCCTCTTGCCCTTTTCCTCACAGTGTACTCACAGTAGAAAAGGAGACTGAAAAAGTAGTGCTCAGATTCACAAGCACCTTCTTGCTTCTTTTGCCTTCTTTCACAGGCACCACTTTGCTTTGCTGCTTGATTGACCTCTCCCTCTTCCCTTTGACCATTTCTTTTCCCTTCTGTATTTTCCTGGGTTTTTTTCCCATCTATTTCTTTTTCTCTTCCTTCGATGTTCTATAATTTTAAGTTTTTTGTTGTCCCTGTAACTCCATCCCCCTTTCTCCATGGTGTTCTAGACTGGGACCCCTGTTTCCTTCCTTCTGCTCCCTCCCCAATTCCTCCATCTCTTTCTGTCTGCACCTGTCTGCTGCTTTCTCTCACTCACTGTCTGTCTCTCTTGAACTGGGTTGTGAATTCTGTTGGCATCAGAGTGGGACAAACTGTAAAACCGAGGTTCCCAGAGGGCCAGGTTGTGATCATTTTATTTTTACAATGTCCTTGGATGTGTAAAGGTGTTTGTTTGAGGGGGAGGAGCAGTGCATGTGCTCCATGTGGGAGAAGAGAGAGGAGTGCAGGCCAGAATAAATGAAGCTTATAACCAATATAGGTCAGTTGCAGAGAAGAGTCCCAATGGTCTGTGAAATAGAGAAGTGTTTTCTCATTTCTGACTGGCTAGTGGAAAGATGGCAAATGAATAGTTTTATCTAACAGACACAGGAAAAGGGTCCTGTCAGAGAATGCAGTAGTGTTGATCATGGGAGGAGGTCCAGCTCTGCAAAGAGGATTGCTCCTCTCCCAGCCACCCTGGTAACCCAGTGAAGAAACAGCCTTTCTGCTGCTCTGAGCTGCCTACTCCTGTGTATGTTCCCATGTCTCTGCTATGGACTGCAGAGCATAGCTGAGAGACACTTCCCTGTATTCTCTGCCTGACTTGCTCACTGTGTCAAAGAGGACAACAACTGAGCAAACAGATTAGAGAAGCACAAAGGAGAATCATAATCCCACACTCTTCTAGGATGGGCTGGAGTGCTTGGTCAGCCTCTGCTGGGGTCAGCTGCCAAAGAGACCCACATAGATACAGAGAGGCATCATCAAGGCCCTGAGCATGGTCTGGTGGAGCTGTATGAGCAAAGTGCACTGCTGGGAATTGTTTTTCCCTGCAGTAGGCTCCTCACTTCCCATGATTTCCCAGCATATAAATTTCTGATCATTCCCAGAAATTTTCAAGAGTGGTCAGTAGCTGCAGTGAATGACTGAAAGTGTCAAATACTTATGAACCCACCATTTGGCCTTTGGATTTTTGATTTAACTTCTGTTGAGAAACTCATTGGTTTTTGAGATCAAAGCTACACTGTTAAATGATATTAAAACATCAAAATGGAAATCTCTATTTTTCAGAGGTGTTTGGAGCCCCTGCATCTGTCTAAATTCAACAAGAGATGCTGACTGCTTAGGACAACTGAAAATCAGTTTCTCACTATCTAAACATGGAGTTAGAAGCCTAAATAGACTTAAGTGTTTTGCTTCCTCTTTTAAAGTAGGCCTTTATTCCCAAGGAAGAGAACACCACCTCTTGACAATTTCTATCCACAGAGTACTCCTCTATGCATCACCATAATGCTCCAGTCTAGCATCTGACTGGCTTAATCTGATGTGTTTAACCTACTTCCTCTATAGGAATTCACTTGGGGCATGCAAAACCATTACAACAGTAATGTGAAAACAAATCCTAGGAATTCATACAATGCAAGAGCCTTGTGGTCACAATGTGTCAGCTAATTTGCTCTGAAACAGTCTCTTAGGTACTTTTACACCTGGACTGGGTGGGACTACAGAGGGGCTACAGAGGTAAATCCTTCTCACATTAAAAGTGGTAGCCTGTTTCTGCAATCAGTGGGATATGGTGATTCTGAATTCTCTTAAGAGTGCCAACTCACTGAACTCATGAATAGGTGCTGTGATTTGTGCTGCTATTGATTTATCCCTCTGAAAATTCATAGGGATGAAATAGCCTATCCTAGGCACTAACCATTCCTCTTGCTTTTCTGGGGTCTTTCCTTCAAGAATCCTTTTAACCCTGATATACAACTGAGCATCAGAGAAGTTAAATGTCTAACATTCCTGCCCCAATACCCTAAACTATCTGACAGAAGAAAAGCTCAGGCTATCCTAAAGATGAAAGTTTGCATTGCTGTCTTGCAGTACTGTCTGTGTCAGTACCACCAGACCTAGGAGAGCACATCTATCCATGGAGGAAGCCCCAGTGATACCTCTGTGGCTGCAGAGGTCTGGGTGGCAAAAGCTCATATTAGGGCCGGATTGTGGCTTTAAATGATGATACTGAATAGATGTGTCTGCACAAGATCCTCTTGTCTGTCCCCATCTGTGCCCTTTACACTGAAAGGAAGACTGATACCACAAGATATTGATCAGTGTCAACACAAACCATCCTCACTGTACGCCTCACCTTTACCTCAGCATTTATCATTGCACTGATGCTTCCAACAAGATTCTGAAAGCCTTTAGAAAAAAGTAAGGCCTTTCTCTTTTTTGGCTTATTCTTTGCAATTCTCTGATTACTATGTTTACATAGAAACAGGCTTTTATTTTGTTTTTTAATTTATGAACCAAATCACAGTCCATGTACATTTCCTCAGTAGAGTTTCATAAAACTGTTTTGTCAAGAAATGATCACTCCTTTTAATTTGGACTTTCTGAAGTTGACCAGGAGAAACCACCCCTTCCATGAGAGACATGAATCAGGAGTGATGATCAAATCTAGTTACAGTCAGTGGATAAATGGACAAAGGCTTTACTGGGAGCAACATAGTTACTGGTGCCCATATTTCAGGCACAATGGGCAGTGAGATCCATTGCCTCTCTGATCTATTCTGGAGACTCTTCTCTGTGCCTTAGGCCCTAGAACAGATTCTGACTACAAAAGCTGTGCCAAAAACTTCTCAACAACTTTTTGTTGCCTGGAATGTGCTTTCAAGGTTGGATGTATGTAGATGTCAGTAGGAACTGTCTGTGCCTGGCTTTGGATATGAATGTGAACTAAAAAGAGAATTTCCATGAAGGATCTGGGGATGAGGCATAGGAGAAACAATGGCTGTATGCTTGTGAATGAGTCTCAAGCTGGATTTCTATGGTGTGTGGTTAATGCAGGAGTAAGGAAATGTAGAGGCATGTATTTATTTATACACAAGATAGTCCAACATGAAGGTAGCCTGGGATTATAGATTAAGTGTAGAAAAATGTGTGTTCTGGAGAGGATGAGGCACAGCATCTGAGTGGGGAAGAATGTCTTTAGCATACTTATGTAAATACATAGGGATAGACGTGCTGGTGGGAGGGGGAATGTTCTCACAACTTACATTCTCTGCTAGTCAAATTTGGTTTGTGTGTGTGTGTGTGTATATATATATTTATATACATATGCATATATCCTCACTGAGAGTGCTTTACCAAATACTAGAATTCCAGCTAGAATGACTTGTTAGCAGCCTGCCTTCTGTTAGAGCTAATGGGTTGCAGGTATTGATTTTTTTCTATTTATATTGATTAGGAGGCTGCTGTATATACAAACCTAGCATGGAAAGAGGAAGGGAGGCAAAACAGTTCACATCCCAGCAACTCATCATGGCGGAAAATTCATCCTGGGTATCTCAGTCTTCTCCAACTGTCTCTTCTGAATAGAGAAGGAAGGCATTCCTTTTTTTTGCAGAATACAACCCTCAGGGCTCATGAGAGGACACTTTTTGTTTCCCAGCCATCTTCAGATACACCATTCAATGGAAGAAAAGGTTGTGTAAGAAAAAAGGAAAAAGGAGCCTCACATGGAAAGCACAGAAGCTGTAGCTTCAAGACTCAATCTGAAACAGTTATCTTGGGTACCCGTGGGTACCCAATTCATTCATAACAGCACCCAGATCCCACTAAAATCAGTGCAAACACTTTCACTTTGGTGTTCTTTATGAATACATTCTGGATTTTTTGGTGTCTCAGTGCCTCTGCAAACTAATGAGCAAGTTATTTCGTAGGAGTGTCGTGAAGCTAAATGAACCCTCTGTACAAGATTTAACTTGGAAGAGGACGTAAGTGAGAAACTGAGGGACTTCTGTATGGCAGCATTGGAACCTTATGCTTGGTGCCTGCCAGAGTCCACTCCTGTCTATCACAAGAGGTTTTTTAGGCACTCTCAGGGCAGCACCCACCCCCATTTTGCATGGAAGTCTGTTCATTTTAATTGATAGACCTCAGTATCCTGTATCTCCCTTCTTCATTAGTTTCTGGTCACAGGGGTACACTAGAGATTACTTTGCTATAGTATTGAATGTCTGTTGTTTATACTGTGTTGTTGATCTTGAAGTTACATGAACCTGAAGATAAGAAGAGAAGACCAGTGAGGCTTTTTCCATCTGCATTTATCTTCCTATGTCTATCATCTTTATCTCTAGCTTCTTCACCTGTGATTCTCCAGCAAAACACACAGATCTTGTTTCCATGGCTTGCTAGATTATTGAACTGGTCTAAGAAAACTTAGCAGCTTTGATGCGAATGTTTCTTAAGTGCTTTGGGAGACCCTCAGCTTTGGATGTCAGTGATGACTGCTCTAATCGCCCCATCTGCTTTTCTAACAGTACAAATATGTGACTTTTTTCTTCTCCAGTGGAATATCTTACATTTTTAATTCTCTTTATACACCATATCTCATTTCTCTTTTCTCTGCCCCATTGGCTTCCAGTTGTATGATTATCACCCTAACCCCAGTTTGTTTTTCCTAACATCTCCTCTGCTGGTGCATTTCCCTATTAACACCTCTGCTCTACCTGCAAATGCAGCTGCATCAACTCTATCTCTTTTACATCTCATTACAACAGCTCCTTCTCAGCTGGCCTCCCCAGGATGAAGATTCCTCTATCCAATTTTTATACACTATCACTGTTTGATTTTATCCTATGTGCCAAAGAGCTCCACTGCAGCACTCAATCCATAAGCACTATTCAGTCTCATTACCATCCCATGGAGTTGCTTCCGACTTTGTGCCCTTCATCTCGCTTCCTGCATCTTTCTCATGCCCCTTTTTTTCCTACAGCACTGCCCCTTCTCTCCACAAATAGCAGCACTCTTGGTTTGCCATTGGAAGCAGACTTCCTGTGGCTCCCTGTCTCATCAGCTTCTCATTTCAAGTAATTTAAAATGTAATTTAAAATCTCTCTATTTCCTCCAGACTATTAATTTCTCTCTCCTTACTCTTCTATAGATGTCATTCTGTGTTGCGCTATTCAGAAGATGCGACTTGCAAAAATCTGCCACTGTGGTTTTATTCTGTATTCTTGTTTTGTATTATCATTTTTAATGATTCTTTGTAGGAAAGATGAAATCTCAGTACATCATCTAACCACAGCACAAGCAGTCACACAGGACAGTCTGGCATTTGCATTGCCTTTGTTCCATTCTTCTCCTGTGGCATTTAAAACTGTAGAGGGATTACCGTGAATGGGCTAAGAGTATAGTATATAAGTAGGGTAGCAGGAAGAGAATTATTTCTGGAAATTGGGAAGTGTGAGGCAGGAAGCCATGTTTAGTTCTGATCCTGAGATGTGCTGAGCTCTCATAGGTCAGACTCCTCTTAGCCAGAGATTATAGAAATTGCCACCCTGCAAGTGTGGCCTTGTTACACTGGCAATTTCTTTGGGGAGAACATGCCCTTCTCTTATTGCTGTAATACACTATTTGAGAGTACAGAGTAACTGAGGAACCAACCCTCCTTGGAAGTATGAGGTCCAGATTTCCGGAGTGGTTTTCTTGTCCATACATGAGATGCTTGTGCCTGGTGGATTTAAGTGCAATAATAGCCAAATGAAGATTTTTTTCTACTTCAGAATCTTTCAGACTTCTGGCCCAGACTTTCTGTCTTTCTTTGAAGAACAAGAAGGTTTTAATATTGGGGTGGGGTTGGAAAGGAACAACCACTAACACAAAAAGAAATTGCTCGGAGTCCCAAGAATTATTTATTCTTCCCTTATGCCTTCCCTCTTCAAAGCCCCTTCCTTCTTTCAGGCTAAATATAAGGGAAGGAGAGGTCCTTGGGTGATCTTCCCTAGCTTTCCCAGCTAAGAGCTTCATGGAGCCTCCTCAACACAGGCCATCCCTGTAGAGCTATAATCTCCCACTAGTTTAGGAGTGTTCTCCGCATCTCTCTGCCTATCAAATTCCTTTGTAACAAGGATAACAGTTCAGAGAGCCTGTCCACAAACTACCATCCTCCACATTCTTGCAGCAGCCTGTACTCGGAGTACTAAAAATGCAGAGTACACTATGCACCTGCCCCCTTGTTCATCCCCAACTGTTCAGCAGCTCTGAGGGTACAGAAAGATACACACACACCCACACACACACCCCTGCCCCAGCTCCAATGGCAGAGGGCATGGCTAGGATTCCCCCAGATGAACTAGGTACTTTGTCCACAAAAATTTTTTCAGTGGTCTCAACCTGCACTGTCTCCTACCACCTCTCCCTTTTTCTGCCTTTCCCAGGGCCTTTTCTGCCTGCTGGTGGTGATCTGCATATGGCTGCTGCCAGACACCATGAGTGCTTGCTGATAAACACCTCTACCTCAGTCTCACCTGTGAGGGCAGCCTGGATTGTGCCCTCCAAATGGGGGAAATGATCAAGAGTCTGTAGGGCAGCCAATGGCCCCCTGGCTGCTTGGTATAGAGCACTTCACGTCCATGAGTCCTGGGACAGATTGTCATGGAAGGGCAGGTGCAGTCTGCACCCAGAGAAGGAGCAGGGAGAAGAGATAACTGGAGTTATGAAATTGCAGCATGGCTGAAGCCCTCCAACTGGTTCAACTTCCCCCTTCCCCCAGCGCTGCTCCCCCGCATAGAGCAGCAGTGAACCTAAAGCAGATCTTCTGGTCTCGTTTTTCACTGAACAATGAATCTGATCAGAGAGAAACAAAATCGGTAGCATCAAGAATTAGATTATTTCTTTTCTTCATGATTGTTGCATTAATGAGCAGCTACATGTATAGAACCAGGAGGTGACTAATGTAATTAACCTGGTGTAATGATACTGCTGAGGAAAAGAGAGAGGATTATGACATACTTAGATGTCAGTATTGCACAATTTTATATGTGTTCGCTTACTATCAGGTTGTGTCTGACACAAAACTTAAGCAGTGATAGATTTCAGTCTGCATCCATTCAGCTCATGCATCTTTCTGTATAAAATGAGGATGTGAAAGGTGGATTGCTTTTCCAGGGTTGAGGGGGTGGAGGTATTCAATTTTGGTGGTTCCTTTCCCTAACAAAATGATACTAATTATCATAAATCGTCCTTTCTCATGAAGAATCTTCCCAAAATGTCTGCTTCTTGGAGCAGGCATCGGGCTATCACTGAAATCCCTAAAGACAAAGTAAGAACACAGGGATCCACACACCGCTGGTCAGGGGGAGGCAGAGGGACAGAAAACGAGCAGCACCAAGACATATGCAACTTGCAGCAAACCCGAGAATAGTGAAGAGCAAGCCCTTAAAAACCATAACAACAGCAATAAGAGCAGAAATACATGCTTATTTTTAAATTACCCTTCCACCTTACATTTCACCTGCCTCCCGGGGAGAGAAACAGCTGACTGAAGTTTTGTGCGGGTCTAACTGCGGTGTGCGGGTCGCACTCGCAGCTCCGGGCACCTACGGCGGGGATGCGAAGGAGGCTGAGCTGGGGGGCGGCGGTGGTGGTGGGGTGGGGTGGGGGGGGTGGGAAAGGCGAGGTAAGCGAGGGAGAGCCCCGGCTCCGTCTTCCCCTGGACTCCTCGGCGACGGCCCCGGAGGAGCGAGCCTTGCCGGTGCCGGCAGCGGCGGGCGAGGCGCAGGGCGGGGGCAGGCTGCCCCCCCGCCCCTCGTTGCCTGCCTACTGCCTGTGCCTGCCCGCGCAGAGCGGAGCGGGGCGGAGGAGGAGGGCGGCTGCCGCCCGCGGATGCTGGGGCGCGGGCGGCGCGGGCAGGGCGGGCGGCGCGGGCAGGGAGCTGTCCTTCAGCACCGCGGGCCGCGGAGCGCTCCGCCCGCACCGCCGCCCGGGGAGCTGTCCTGCAGCACCGGCGGCCCGGGAGCGCTCCGCCCGCCCCGCCGCCCGGGGAGCTGTCCTGCAGCACCGCCGGCCAGCGCCGACGCCGACACCGACACCAGCGCCGCCGCCGCCGCCGCCGCGGGGGAGCCGTCCAGCGCCGCGCCGCCAACGCCGCCGCCGCCGGCTTGATGCAGTAGCGGGGCCCGGGAGTCGCCGGGGGCCGCCGCGGGGCAGGGGGTTGCCGCAACCCGGCTCTGCTCCGCGCCCCCCGCCCGGGAGGGGCGCCGCGCCTGTCCCCCTCCTCCTCCTCCCCAACCCTCCCCCCCTCCGGGAGCCCCCCTCTCTCTCCTCGCCCACCTCCGCCGGGAGCGAGCGCCGCGGCTGTGCGGAAAAGCCATGGGAGGCAAGACCTCGGCACCTGTTCAGCTGAAATCAAGGGCTTACAGTATACTGGGCACTCTGGCTTGGTGGTAGGAGCGAGCAAAAGGAAGGAGAAGCAAGCAAGAAAAAGTGAAAGAGGATTGGAGCGACTGCCGCTGCCGGGGGAAAAAAAAAATAAAAACCCAAGGAAGATAACTGGGAAGGAAAAGGATTTTCATGGCGCAGGCTGCAGAGCTAAGCAAGAAGACTGAAGGTTGCATCTCTGCTCTTACAGTCTCTAACTGTCTAGGTCCAGATAATGAGAGATTGTGTTGAGGATGCTGCTGCTGCTCCCCTGTTCACTGTGGAAGCCATCTCCAAATTAGCCATTACATATGGAAACTGGAGACCAGAATTTTAGGAAAAGGGATTAAGGCGTCTCATTTTGGGGGGGGTTCTCTCTTTATTTCTTTGGTTTTTCTTGGTTCTTTTCTCTCTTTTTTTTTTATTTTTCCTTTTTCCTTTTTTTATATTTCAACCAGAACGTTTCCGATTTAAAAGGCAAGCCTCTTCCCGTGTGGTCTTTCTAATTTACACTTTTTCGTGGGCTTTCTTACCTCCCTTTTTTGATATCTATCTCTCTATACCCATTATATTATTAGTCGGAATTATTATTCTTTTATTTTGTTAAACACACACACCCCAAGAATCAGAAGGCGGTTGGGTATTTGTATAATGAAGAATTATGGGGCTCTTTGACAGAGGTGTTCAGATGCTTTTAACCACCGTTGGTGCTTTCGCTGCCTTCAGCCTGATGACCATAGCTGTGGGGACCGACTACTGGCTTTACTCCAGAGGGGTTTGCAAGACTAAAACTGTCAGTGAGAACGAAACCAGCAAAAAGAACGAGGAAGTCATGACCCATTCTGGATTATGGAGAACCTGCTGCCTGGAAGGTATTTGATTCTGGACCTCCACACCCCCCCACCCCTTCCTCTCCCACCACCCCACATTTCTCCCTCCTCCCCCCAATAAATCCCTCCACATTCCACCATTTTCTCACTTCATTCCTTTCGTGGTGGATTGAGAGTGGTGGGCTCAGTTACTCAGAGCACAGAGGCAAGAAGACAGGCAAAACATTCACTGTTCTGTTCCCTTCTTCTTTCCCATCCTCCCCCCTCCCACATTCCCCAAAAAATCACTTCCTCCCTCCAACTGGAATAATGTGTGTGTTACAAAACCACCGAGAGATCCTTTCAAAAAGCAACTGTGCAGTCTGCCTGTCTTCAGCTTGTTTGTATTGCCTGGGTAAGCAATGCCAAAATGCTGTGTTATTGCTGTGCTCCGGCTGCAACCGGAGAGTGAAATAATTGCTCTCTTTGCAAATGGCTTATTTGCAAAAACAAGACTGTGAGTGAGGGGAAATGTGGAGAGGAGGTTATTGCAAAACACTTTGGATGCAATTTAGTTCACTTTAGGAAGGAAAAAGAGAAAAAGGGAAGCAACGGGATTATATCCAATATGTCTCATGCAGAATGATACCAGACATCTCAAACAGAGTTCAGAGCATTTTGTAATGTCTATAGGCAACCACATCTCACTGGACTGGATGCAGAGGGGTCTAGTTGGCCACTGATTGGCTTGGTTTGGGGCTGGCATTTTTCCCAAATTTGTTTGTTGTTGGGAGGGGGGTTTTGTTTGAGGTTGGTTTGGGGGCTTGATTTTTTTTTTTTTTTTTTAAGCTTTAGTAAAGACTTAAAATAAACAAGTCTCTGAATGGAGAAATTAGCTAAAGTCTGATGTGGTGAAACTGAATAGCAACTCAGTGACATGCCTGATGACAGAAGAGACACCACTGCAGCTAACTTCTGGAATCAGACATTCTAAAGGGAGGGGGAAAGAAAAGAGGGGACAGTGATTCGCTTTTAAATATGTGTTGCTGACTACTGCTATTGGTGTACGTGTGGGCTGGGGAGGTGGTCTTCAGCCTGTGCTGGAGGGAGAGGGGCAACCGATGTAAATGCATGGTTTGTGTTACACACGTAGTGAGGAGAGAGTGAGAGAGCAGGAGAGCACATTACAGCCCATTGTGAAAGCCCTGTTTGTGAATCAGCTCCCAGCTGGAGGGTGGGCTGCCGGGGCTTCATGGACATCCAGGGATAAGATCAGTGTCTGCCGATGTCCACCGGAGCTGGGTGTGCCTGGAGCTCTCTGTCGGGAGAGAACGGCAAGTGGGTACCGCAGAACTGATTTTTTTAACCCGGCACTGGGAGATGGAAGGCAGGGGGAAGGGGGAAATAAACTATGTATGTTTTGATGTCTCTCACCAAAGAAAGCTAAAGCTGCTGTTTGGAAATTGTTGTGTCCAGGAAGAAGCGTGAATTTCCCTCAGTTCTTGGTGCAAATGGTTGAGTGATGGCTGGACATGTTTTGAATAGCTAAGTGACTTCATTGAGCGATGGTCTATTTGACGCATACTGCATTTAGTGCCCTTTGTCAACCCAAACTGCTGCCTTTTAACATATCCTGCAGAGGAGCTCTATGCTGAATACTATATGCTGTATCCACGCCAGAAAATCAATAGCAGTAAATTAATGGGGGATGTTTTAAACACACTTACTCACACACACGCACAGATTTCCTGCAAATTGATAAATACATAGAGATATATATTAATAAAAAATGAAAAGCCTTTCACACAGATATTCATTACAACGAGGGAAGGAGACATCTCCTTAATTAAAAATTAATGAGAGAGAGAGAAGGAAAAAAAAAAAAAAAGCCCAAATGCAAAGCCATGCAAGGAAGAGAGGCTGCGGGAATGAACTCCCTTCCTGAGCCATGTCCCCAAGCTGGAGGGCGGAGGGAGGCTAGGGTGGAGATAGAAGGTATGAGAACCCCAGCCAAGAGAGTCAGTGAATTCAGATCATGTCTATCTGCCCACAGAGCCATACCCAGAGGGACGCGGTGTGAGGGGGAGGAGGAAGGGGCGGGTGAGGTTTGTCAGATTGGAGGAGCTCGGGGCTCCTTCTCCTTTACATCTGACAGGACCCCACAGGCACTGTTGAGAAGTGGCTTGCATGGCAAAAGAATGTGCCAGGATGCTTCCAATTAAAAGCTTTGAAGTGCCCCCAGCCCCCACAATGTTGTGCTGCCAACCCAGGTCCCCTGCCCTCCCTGCTGATGCTTTCCGGTGGGCTAAAACCATAGCCCTGCATGAGCAGTGTGAAATTCAGCCTGAGCACAACTGCATGGCCCTGGCAGGGTGCTCTCACTCACCCCACACGCTGAGAGTTGGACTGACCCAATCCCCCAGTCCCCAAATGCTGGACAGCAGCAGCAAGTGGGATAGGAGGGTGCAATGCACCACAGGGGAGCTGAGCCGAGCTCTGAGTCCCTTGCCTGACAGCACAGTTTGCACTAAAACTTGGATAAAGACTTGTTTGCAGGAGCATCTCAGCAGAAAGCAAAACCATCCCCGTGGGCACACTCTGAGCAGGGCATGACCATGGGTTTGCCGGGTGAGGTGGCACAGCATAGGTTTGGTACTGCCACTTGCTGGCGTGCCTCTGCTTGGCTTCCTGCAGCTCCACAGCCTGCATGGGGTGATGGCTGGCACTCCCTTGGTCCCAGGACAGCACAGCTAAATATCCCCACCAGTCCTTGGATGGCAGGGCTCTTACTGTCATGTCTGATCAACTTAGTGGGGGGTTATCTTCTTTCTTGTCAAAAGGAATCAGAACAGTGTCCTTGGCTGATTCCCTCTCCCTGGTGAAAGCTTCCTGCTGGTGTACAGGAGAGAGAAGGATGCAGTAAAGGCTCCTTCCCCCATGATACGTAGAGTGGGTAGATTTGTGGAGGGAAGGGCTTGGTCCCAGGAGGCTGGACAAAGGACAAAATCCTTGGATCTGTGCACAGCCTGCCCACAGTGTGGCAGAGGCACCTGACAAAGGATGTGAACTCTTCTGCCTGCGGTAGATGTCATGGCAGGTCTATAGGGTGAGGGAAGGTGGTGAAGAGGAGGGCAGGAGGCTTTGTATCCAGAAAATAATCAAAGAAGGAGTTCAAACTGCCATCTGCTACTGGTAGGAAGCCTCTGATAATGTTGCCTTCATTTCTGGAAACATGGAGGAACTCTGGCATTAGTCAATGCTGTAGCTGTCAGAGATGGTGTACACCTCATGTTCCCGTTATCATGCTAAATTGTCCTTTCTCTTCTTGGCCAAGAGATCCAGTGGCAGAAATGGATGTGAGCACGTATCTTGGGTTGTATGCACAGACATGCTGTGGTCAGAATTGCAACCTCCTCTTGGAGAATTTGGTCCCCAGGCTTTCAATTTTTGGGTTTCTCTCTCCTATGATGGACTTTTAGTCAGCATTTACAGATCTTTGTACTGCTTCAAAGAAGAGTGCAATTTTGGGAAGTTCCTCCTCTATTGACATCTTTCTCCCCTTTCTTGTGAGCCCTACAGTGAGCCCCTGCTCCACAGTGGGAACTCAAGCAGACAGATGGTGTCAGTTCACATTACTCCAGATCATGCTTCTGATTTTTTCCCTAATCCTCCTCCAGATGATTCTCTCTCAGACTTTGGGGTTGCCAAAATATGTCTCTGGGCCATTCAAAAGTCTCTGCCCTTCAAGAGAAATGGCTTTTCTCAGACCTTTAGCTCTACAGGCACAAAACACATACGAACACTGAACAATTGAGATCTGCGAGCTCATACCCCACATGGATGCTGCACCTCTTACAACTTCGAAATGGCCGTGGATCTTCCAGCCTAATTCCTTCTTGGCACTGAATGTTTTAAAGCCACTTTTTATTGTGAGTGATGCCTTGTCTGATTCTTTCATTAGCTCCTGTAGATCTCCTACAGGATCTCAAAAAGTGAGGGATGATGCCTTATCAGGGTCTTATGAAGCGAACAAATGAAATGTATTTTATATCTGTAGGTTATTGGTTTTGTCATGTTGTCATTATTATTAAGAAACGGATAGGTCTGGGAGGCTTTTATACTGAGAAGGCGGGAGAGAAGAGTCCAGGGCAGGCAGGCATGAGTGATGCACATGGGGTTAGACGTCCCTGTAGATCTGACTGGTGTGAAGGCAAGTAATTGAATGGATGTTGGTGGAGAAAATAATTCCTGCCTAGAGACCCTTCCCAAGGAGAATTAATGAGCTGATCTGTTCCCTTTCCAGCTTGTTATATCTGAACAGTGCATGAGAGCTAAGTGCAGATTCAGTGTTTGCAAAAATGAAGAGCTGACAGCAAAGTGAGGCAGGGCACAGGCAGTGGACAAGCTTCTGCCAGACGATTCTGGCACTGCGTCGCTTCCTCTCACTGCCTTCTCCCACTGCTGTTTGTTCCTGGTGCACCTCTTTCCTTTCACATCCATTTTATGTGTGGGTTTTTTCTGTGTTTTCCCTCTTATCTTTCATGATTTTATTTCTTTCAGCCGTTGTTTCTGTCAGCGTCCCTAGTTTTGCTTTGCAGAATTGCCTGCCGTCCTACTTCCAAGGAACCACAAATCTACAAAGGGTCCTTTCCTTTCATCCTTGCTGACCTAATCCAGGGCCTTTTCTGAAAATTCAGTGTGTGTAGCAGTAGATTAAATCAGGGTCTCCATGTCTTCACAGTTCCAGGATCAGGAGCATCCTAGCCCAGTCGTGAGATGCAGCAGGAGGAAATGACCAGGCACAGAGCTGATTGTTGCATTGCCTCTGCCAGGGAAAAAAAAAAAAGAATTCAGAGCTGGACAGGCCTTGGGTGAAGAAGACAAAGGATTTTTAAAAGTGGGGTGATAGATGATGGAGAAGAACTACTCAGGACTTGGCTGGGTTTGGTTCTTCTTTCAGCTTAAATTCACACCTGGCTGAAGTCACAGAGAGGCAGGGATTTGAGGGGCTGAGACCTGCAAGCTCAGCTCCTTTGTAAGATTTGACAAGGAAATGCTGTTCCTCACTAGTGAGTTGCTAGAACAGACTTCTAAATTGCTTATAAATTATGAATCTTCCTGCTGACAAGAAAGAGGAATGGGTTAATACTGTCCTGAAATGCACCAGAAATTGCCTTGCTGAAAAGAGTGAGAGTGAAATGCAGTGGGAGGGACATGGAGGTGCAGTGTGGCAGCAGTAATGCATAAAGAAATTGCACAGAGATAGAACAAATGTCTCTTCGCCAGGGAGACTAGGAGCTATTCCTATCTAATGTTTCCCTTTTAACCCCTTCGTTTCCCTATGCAGCACTCTGAGTCCCCGTCTCACTTGGTTGCGGTTTGGTACGATCTAAGCAAGACTTTTGGGGGAGGAGAAACACTAAGGTTTGACAGCAGAATCTCCATATTTATTTAATTTAAAAGCAGTAGCGAAGAGGTTGCCGGGGGGAGCAGGGAACATTTCAGGCTCTCAGATGGCTCTGCCCCTTGCCCCTGTTTTAAGAGCAGATTCCCAATCAAGCATGCCCGGTTTTTCCCAGGGGGAGCCCTCGCTGCTCCGTTCTGCGCTGCTTCTCCCTTCCATATCACACTCGTTGTCAGGGGATGTGCTGCTGCCTTCCTTTCACAGGCATGAAACCTTTCCCCTTGCAGGGGGCTCTCAAGGAGGGAAGGGGGCTGCTGGCAGGGTAATGGATTACAGCAGGGCTCCTGTTCCATGTCCTTCCCCACTCAGCCCCCAGTCCAAGGCAGCAGCCACCCAGCAAGGGAAACACAGAGCGTGGGACTGGTTAGGCATATGCAGAACACAATGTAAATACAATACACCTAAAAGTTGTTTTTCCCTTGGCTGTATGACCCCAGCTTTTTCTTCACCCTCCATCTTTGACTCATTCTATCCATCTCCATTTTAATTCGTTCTCGTTTCCCTCCCCTGTTTTTCCTCTTTATTTTTCCCTTTCATCTTTATGTCTCTTCTGTGCTTTCTCTCAAAAGCATCTTCTCCTTCATTATTTCTCCCTGTTTGTCTCCAAGTTCTCTGAGGCCCATCCCCCTTGCTCTTTACTCTGTTATCTTGTCCTTGCTCCTCTCTGTCCCCTTTGCTCCTGATGTTGCATTTCTCTATCCTCGTTCCTCTTCTCCCTGCCATCATTTCCCTCTGCCTTTACCCCATCTTACATATAGTCATTCCCTCCAGCCAAAGGACACCATTCTTTTGGAGCTGTGCTGCCTGTATGCTCTAAACAAACACTTTTCCAACCTCTTTCTGGCTGTCCCCCTCCTCCTTTCTTTAGCCAGTTCCCCCTCCTCCAAGGGGTGTATGACACCAGTTGCTGTCTGCTTTTACCAGCAGCCCAGGTACCTCTGAAGGGGGTGAGACCTGAGCCCCTCCCTCTGCTCCCCTCATTGCTCACTGCCTGTGGTCAAGCCAGCCTCCCTCCACTTTGCTGCCTCCAACCTCCCATGGCCGGAGGGCTCACTGGCAGCTCAGCTGATGAGCTGGCTCATCTGCGTGCAGCCAGCAACTGGGCTGGAAGGAGCTCATGGCAGCCCTAAATGCCCTCCCTGGCAACCCTCAGACATAGATCAGGCCAGGATCCAAAAGGAAAATAAGGGTCTCTCAAGCCGTAACCCTGGGGCAGTTGTTGTGCTCTACAGTGAAAGATCTCTGGTTGTCAGGGAAAAGAGTCTCAGCAAGCAGTCGTCCTTTTTGAACTGTTTTCAGGGGAACTATTTCCTCTGAGATTCTCAGGAATATCTGAGGTGGGGAGGTGAATGAGGCTGGGGGTTCCAAGCCCCATGATTGCCTGAATGGACCTCAGTGAGGAGGGGCAGAGGGTATCACTGGCTGGTGAGAAAAGGGGGATTGTGTACCATGCAGGGCTCTACATGAACCGTGGTGACTCACTGGGTGCCAGAAATGGGGACACTGCTGTTAATGGTCTATTGCAGCACATGGCTGCAGACAGAAGACCCACCACCAGTAAGTCCCCAAGCATAAGGAGTAAAGCAAAGGGGAGAGCAGAGAGTGCAGAAGCAAGATACATGCAAGGGTGGAAGAATAGAAAGGAAGAATAGAAAAGACTGTGTGTGAAGGCTAGACATGTTTGCCTGGAAAATGAGGTGAATGAGAGGGAAAGTGATTGGATTGTGTTGAATAATGAATGGGCTAGAGAAGGTGGATCAGTAGCTCTTGATTTCCCCATTTTGTAACACACAGACAAGAGGACCTGACATGAGTCATGGGAGACCCAGTTAAAGCTTTCTCATTTGATGCATATCAGGGCTGTGGAGCTCACTGCCACTGGAGCTCTCATGGCCAAGATTTTAACAACATTTAGCAAGCAAGTGGGCATTTACGACAGAGTTCACGAAAATTAAGCATCCTCCTAATGGATGTGAACAGCATTTTGGGTGTTTTGTAATTCAGCAATTAAGCCAGTCGCCATAAAAACTAGGATAACATTTCACAAGGGCAGTCTATCCCCTATCTGACTGCCATGTGGTTCTTGCCTCTTCCCTGAAACATTTGTCAGGGATTAAACAGAGCTCAGATTTACTTAGTCTGGCATTTCTTTTGTTTCTAGATTCTATGCTGTGCAGTTGCAATGTAAGATGCAAATTAGGCCTGCATTTCTGCTGGTGTCAATGACTGCCCTAATTTGACAAATTAACAGTGAGTTTAAGTATTTCTATCATATTTTGCTAGGAAGGATCTGGGATAGAGAGCAATTAAGAGCATATGGAATTAAGTGGAGTCCTTTTTCTTTCACACCCCAGGGTATAAAATAAGTAGTTGGCAATGAAGGTGCTATATATGTGCAAAGAATTATTATTGTTGAAGTCACTGCTTCCCAGAAAGCAATAGACTTTGGGTCTCTTTGATGCTATCACGACCAAATTAGAAACAAGGTTGTCTCTTTTCTCTTGTATCTGTGGAAATGATTACTGCACTGGCATCTGATGACGTACAACACTGTAGTGTTTCTGTGCACAAGAGATGGAGGCCCAGTTCTCCCCTCATTTGCTCTGATGTAACCTCAGTGACTCGGATGGAGCTTACACTGCCTGTGTAGGCAAGGAGAGAGTGAGGCTGAGGAAGGGCTGTGCCTGCTTTAAACATCCATGCCCCGAGGTCACCGTGTGTCCCTGCTCTGCCAGTGACATACCCAACAAACCAGGGGCTAAATTCACTTCTAGTGTGAGTGGGTGCAACAACCCCAAAGGTAATGAGATTCTGCATTTATTTATGCCAGCTGTTCACCAAGTCCAGCAGTTCCTTTTTTAACTATTCCCATTTTCATCATCTTTCACCCTCATTAGAAAAATTCAGCTTGGCTTCTCTTCCTGTGGGGCAAAAATTCTCAGACAGATTCCTCACCTTGGATGAGTGAGTGTGTAAAATGGCAGAGGTGACCATGAACTTGCTTGCATTCACCTTTCTCTTCTCTCTGCATTTCTATCTTTATTTGAATTTCTCTATTTTATTGACAACTTTCTGTCTCCCAATCCCATTTATTCACCTTGTGTTACAGAAAAGCTCTCCCATAAAATTCTAAACTACTCAGTCAGAGTTTTTATACCAAGCCCTGCAGGATAGGTGAAATCCACTTCTGTTTCTGTGGCACATGTGACTAAAGTAGTTATACTAGCTTCCTATCAAATCTATAACTCCCCAGAGAAGCATATGGACTTTATCCTGCACTTCCTATTCCCCCAGAGCATATACTCCTATCTTCTAGCTGTGAAAAACAGAAAATGAAGATGGTATACAAAAACTTGAGAATGCAGTGTCATCCTATTCATGGGTAGGGATTTTTCTGATGTGTGTTTTTGCTAGAAGCAAACACCTATAAATTTCTGATTTAGCTTGTTGTATAAAGAATACATTCTGTCAAATAAAGAATAACACTATCCACCTCCGTTCCTTGGATTTTCTTTCTGATTTTTCTTTTCCTATTTCTCAGTTTTCATTCTCCATCTGAACATGATATTTTTTTTAGTGCTGGTTTTATTTTTCTCCTCCCACTCCTTCATAACAACATTTCATTCTTAAATTTGCTATCACTCAGAGAATTTCTCTCCTTCTTCAGGTCTTGTTTATATCACCAGTGTAGCTGCAGTGAGATGGATCATGCTTGAACACTGAATATTTCCCAGGTTAATGGTTGTGTTCATCCAGTATTACAGATCACTGTGAATCAAATGACTTTTCATCCAACCCTATTTGCTGACTTCTGCAACCTTACTGTGACCTGTCCATTGTAAAGAGTAAATTTCTGAGAATCTGTTCCTGGAGCTTTATCTTCTCCTGAGGATGTTGCATAATATTTTTCTTACTTAGTTCAATTTTTTTTCACCCTTGGTTTTCATCTTCCTTTATTCTCTTCATCATTCTTCTTCAAAATTCATTGTTTCTTCTTCTCTTCCCTTTTACTCTACATCATATCTCATGTCTGCATTTTCTTCCCACAGTCCTAACCCCTGATGATGTTTCTGCTCTTCCCTTTACATTACTAGCCCATAGTCATCCTTGGTAGCAGCTAGTCCCCTTAATCCCATCCCATTCAGCCTCTTTGGAGAGGTGATGGGAAAGGACTCACAACTAAGTCTGTTCAAGTGTGCACATGTGCACACGTACGTCTCCTTTCAAGTACAATGGCTATGAAAGATTGGTGGTTGAGATAAAGTGGTTAGATTTTGACTTTTGCCTTTCAGACAGCCATGAGGAGTCATTCCCAAATGTAGATGCCCCCCAGAATTGCCTTCAGAGTACAGGGTCTCAAGGGACCAATCATCAAGAATTTCTGCTGCTTCATCTTAGATTCAAGCAATGCCCTTTTCCTTTGGCTGAGGGTCATGGGTTTTTGAAGGGCAGTGGCAGAATCCTGAAAGAAGTCATTTTTCTCTTGCTCATTTTTGAGTGAGGAGTGAATGAACTGTGATAAATATTTTTCTGTATATAACTAGAGCTGTCTCAAAGAAGTGGCAGAGGAAACAGATGGCAGAGGCCCTTTATAGGCAGCTGCTGTTGTCTCTTAAGGTGTCACCATTGCAAGAAAAGTGGTTGTAATTGGGGAGCTTCAAGATCAGTAGCGCCTGAAAGGACTTGAGCAGAAAAGAATGTCGTCCTGCCTGAAGACAGGGGGGAGGGTGATGGAAATCAAATATTCAGAGACTAAGAAATCAAGTACAGGGAATAAGTTGGAGCCACTATGAAGTTTTACTGAATTTCACAGCCACAGGATGTGTTCACAACCACTCCTGTGTTTCGGAGTTCCTAACTGGCCACAGACAGTAGGATCATTGTAAGCAGGGTGAAGAGCTGGTTTAGTGTATTTTGGGGAGAGCAGGAGGGGCTGGTGTCCAGTGGAAACAACTGAGTGAGTGACTAAGATCCCATGCACTGTGGAAGTGCAGTTGGGCGGTAGTGAGGATAGTGAATACCTGTCTCCAGGCTCCTTTCTCCTCCAATTGCTTCAGAGCACTACTGCAGTGCATGCTTTTGGTATGGGAATGCTACAGTTTGGTGTAGAAGCTTCTGTCCCAGATATTCCTCAAAAAGCCTGCCTGGAGCCCTGTGATCTCAGTGTATGCAGCACAGAGAGAAATTTTAAGTTGACCTGTGAAATAACAGAAGTGGAGACATGTAGCTGCTCCCTCAAGAAGTACCCAGGCATAGGTTCCTTCATGTCTTCCAGTCTTGGAGGGTTAGCACAATGGGCTAGACCTCTAAGTCTTCCAGACATGGAGTTGTTTTAATCTCTCCTGCTGCCATTTTGTCTCCAAAAGTAGGAGTCATTTCTTTCAAGGAAAAGAAAATACACAGAGAAGTTCAATAGGAGAATTTGGGAAGAAGTCTGAGAGGATGACAGGGTCTCTCGTGAAGTGCAAGGGTTTGGGGCAACAGAGCAGCTGTGAACAGGCTTGCTGCTGGAGATATTTGGAGCTCAGCATTTCCCAGTGTCCTTTAGCTGAGGATTCCATTGGAACTGTACTCAATAGTCTCAAAGGGAAGAACTGTCAAGAACAGAGCAGTGCAGCTGCTTTGCTGTTGGGAAAGGGAGCAAAAGAGAAAATAATATGTCTACCCTGCCGAGTGAACTGCAATGGAAACAGCAGCACAACACAGGAAAATGCATGGGACTGACAATTTTTCTAAATTTTAGGTGAGTACCTAATCATTGCTCAACTCTTTCTCAATCATTGTTCAGTCCTTCCCCTCTTCATCCATCATTTTGTCCACCTGTTCACAGGAAAGCATAACTCAAAAAGGCCAAGAATGGCTTTCCAGGAATTAATTCCAGGGGCTGTCTAAGATCACAGGAGAAAGGTGTTTTTCTGTGTGCTGCATCATTACAGCTTGGCCCACATTTACAGGAACAGTGAGTGGGAAAGCATTCAGCGCAAAGCATGACTGTGAGAAAGAGTATTGTGATGATATAAAGGCACCAGGACCAGGGAGGACTTTTATTCTTCTGCAGAAACTGAAGGGATGGGTTGTTTCTGGGAATAAACTGACTCAGCTGTGGAGGAAAGCATCTTTGCATGCTAGAAACGGAGGGACATTTGGGGCTGAAAGGGTCTACAACAGCTGGAAAGCACAGCTGGCCAGAAGAAAACACTAGGCAAGAGAGGACTGGACTTGGCCATAGCATGACAAGGGAAGGTGGTAATAGGAATGCAGTGTGAGTGCTGGAAGGAGATGATTGAGATACATGGTCTGAAAGAGGAAGATGAGTCAGAAGAAATCCTGGGGCTCAGAGGTAGGAAAGGTTTGAATTGCTGAGAAAAGCAAGAGTATCAGCTGGAGCTGATGGATGGAGAGACAGACCGGCTCATCCATCTTCTCTGAATTGTGGAATGGATTCTCACTTGCTGATGCCAATGTCTGCCACCACTAACTAGCTCTCCCTCTTGCTCCTTCCTACCCGAGTCCATGGGAGAAAGGGTTCAGACAGGGGGCAGGATTAATCACATAGACAAATCAGCCTTGGACCTCCAGCAATTTAGAAAGTGTGACCAAAGATTTTTTTTTTTTTTTTGCTCCATGCAGTGAAGTTTGAAAAAGGAAAGAAGAAACAAACTAGTTGGAGCACGAAATTTTAGACTCCACTTGGTTATGCAAAGAAAGGCAGGCATGGCCACCTCATACATTGAGGCTTGCTGGAAGCACATGAATTTGTCCTCCTTCTGGAGTCTTTGGGTACAGTTTTCACAGCAAAGAACCCATGGTTTGGCTAAATTGTCTTTGACAAAACAGAGGAACCAACACTGAATGCTTCTCTCCAGCTGCTGTTTTTCAGTGAAAATTTTCTGATTTTAACTTTTCTTGCCTTTGTGCCACTGCAGCAGCACAAAAAATGCTTCACATTGGGTGGAAACACCTTTATGCTAGACAGTGTGCATACACAAAACTGTTGTCCCTACATGAAAGAAGTGACACTCTAAGATGACAAATGACATATGAAAGGCAGCAAAGCAGAAGACAGCAAATGTGTAGAACTTGTTTCCGTGTTGTTGCTTTTGACATCACTAAGAAGGTATTACACCTAGAACTGACTTCATCTCCTTCTTCAGGCAAAGCAGAATGCAGATCAGAGCCCACCTACCTAGCACCAGGCAGTGCCAGGAGGAGTTTCCCAAATAACTCTAAGCTAGCTTATTTCAAGCTCTTATTCAATAGCTAGGTATTTCAAGTTCTAATGGCTACTCAAGCATGGTGCCCTGCACAGGCAAATTAGCTGTGCATCTGAGAGCCATCAGGATGCAGCACTTACTCAGGTGTGCAGATTCCAAACCCCATGCAAGGTCACATTCCATTGTGCCATGGGGACTTGTAGTAAGAGCCTGTCTCAGTTTTCAGTTCAAATCTAATTCCTGTATCCCCAAAGAGGTTGTTTAAGTGACTGGAGGGGTTTTCCCCCCATGCTTGGTAGCCACAGGTAGTCTGAAACAAATTAATAACCCCATCCCATTCTGTTCCTATGGGAGGGGCATTGTATTATTTGGGGTTCTGAAATGGAGCTTGGCCCAGATGTGTGCAAGTGCTTGAGAAATCGTGAACCAGAAGATGCCATCACAGCTGGATTTCTCCTTCCCAGTTTTAGCAGACAGGGCTGAACGGCACAGAGTCTAATCTCCATGTGACCTGCAGATCCAGTCCTTTCACATGAGGGATGAAGCTTGCTGAAGAGGCAATGCTGGAATGCTTTTGCCCATGTGGTATCTGCCCTGGGGATACATGGCCACTTCTGCCTCTAGGGTTGTCATTTACCAGTGAAAATGTATTTGATTCATGACAAAACTGCAGGATTTACCAGCAAAGAAATAGTTTGTTCTCAAAATAAATAAAATCTGATCTGGAGGTGGAGATTTACTCAGACACCCAAGAGATCACTTATTTTGAGTATCTTGTTTAATTCTCACTGAGACTGCTAGTTTTGTCAATCTACATCTTAGTTTTCTCAGGGAAAAAAAAGAAGTGTAATATATTACAGGGCTTCTCCCTGTAACAAAAATCAAGAAAAGACTCGAGGAGAGGAAAGCTCCATACTCATCACTTCACTGAGCTGTACCACAGCAGGGACAGTGGTCAAACCCACATTCAAATAAATTCTTAAGACCTGTATGAAGTTCTTCTCTTCCTTAGGATTTACATGAAGAATTAGATCTCTGCAACAGATACACAGTCAGAAGCTTTTCCTAAATAATGAACTAATCAGAAAGACTAAAAATAGGCTGCACTGGAACATCAGTTCAGCCATTTGGAATGTAGAGCAAAAGGCACTGAATGTGTTTAATGAAGTGAAAGGGCTTTGTTTTTAATCACTGAGCTATTGATAAATTGTTGATAAGTGATCAAATGTGGACTATGCTTTCAGATGTTGTGACATTTTGAACCTGCCAAGACCCTCTTGAGCCACTCTTGATCCTTTCACTGCTAATGTAGTAGGACTTCCTGCCCTTTTCAGGACCTAAAATAAGAATAACTGTAGCGTCATCTCTTTTTTCCGGGTAACAAACATCTAGCCTCAGGGCCAGTGATCAATTTTCAAGACTAAATGTTCATAGTTGTACAAAATCAGACCCTGGGAACTGGGTCGGATATATGAGGGAAGATGACAAGATGGGAGGCACATCAGTTCATATCTCTACATGCTGTTATCAGGATAACACCAGGGCATTAGATTAGGAGGATGGGGAGAGTGAATGAGAGAGAATCTGTTTTTTAATTACACAGCAGCAAAAAAATGAGTGGGGAAACAGCATAGACCCTATGGCAAGGGATGATTTCATTTTCACGCAGCAAAGGAAGTGAGCTGGATCCTCATGGCTGTTAGACCAAAGGAAATAAGGGAAACTGAGGCGCTAATAGGAAATTTAGGTCTGTTGTGAGGTGTGAGAGAATACTACTGAGCTAGTTTAGGTCATGACAGACCCTACTGCCTGTCCTAGATAGCCTAAATATTCCAGCATGCCTGGATCATACTCAGTCCAGAATGACAGAGGAAGAGAAAAGAGTTTTAAGCAGAGTCCCTTAATTAATGTCATCCAAGATTTTCCCTATATACAGAATGTCTTCAGCTGGAATGTAAGCGAAATTATTTGCTGTTTTGTTGTGCTATTAAATGGACTGAATCCACTGGAATGAATTTGAGGACTGAGCCCTGTACACCTGCTCTGGCTGATGTATGCTCATACATCAGTGATCTTAGTAGGCAGCTTGCTGTGCACCTTGAAGCTATCTTTACTTTTCCTTCCAGTGAAGAACCACAGTGTCTTGCTCACAGTCTGCAGGAAATCTCAAACCACATTTGAGATATAGTTTATGCACTACAATGATTTTGTAACCCTAGCTTACTTAGAACACACAGTTCTTAGCATTCCTAGATTAATGTTAATGTGTCCCCTTCCCAAGGTGGGGGTATCATTCAACCCATGCTAAGTCAGTATGGCAATTAATTGTCTGACTGAATATTTGTGCTCTCCTTGTAAACTCATTAATTATTCCATTCTATCCTGTGTGGAACCAGGTTTTCCTTTTAACCTCAACTGCAAACCAGCTGTCCATCAACTGTGATGTACTCATACCTTAGGGTGATGAGAGCACCAGAAAAGCCTAAATGGGTTGCTAGAAAGTGCTACCAGTAAAATAGAGATGCATTTCATTAGTGTTGGGAGGATTGGCAGCTCTTTAATTGTATGAATCACCCAATGGGTGTGTTCCCGAAGCCAATCGGAGCGTGCCAGTTCAGTAGAGCCACAGTGAGCAACGCTGTGCTGCGTCATTCAGCATTCTCCAGCGAGTGATTAAATCCATGTCATTTGCCATAAATCAAATGTTGTCACAGGGTCAGTCTTGTGGGTCATGCTAGGTTATGGTGGGGGTTTTGCACTGGTTCTATCAGGTACTGCTGTGTCATACAGGTTTTTTCAAGGTCATGCTGGGTTCTTCAGATACCATCTCTTGAACTCACTGGGAGCCCTGTTGGAGTGCAGCAGGGGAATGATGAGAAGGGTTTGCTGTGTAGCCTTCTACTGCACTGGGTTAAGGCTACTTCTCATGGCTGAAGTATGTCTTCCCTGGAAAATGTGCATTTTTCTCATTTATTAGTTTAAGCAGACACTGTGACATTTGTTATTTTGCCTTCCAAAACAGCACCTGCCCAAGGCCCAAACTGAATAAAATCTAGTCTTGAGGCAGTGGCTTCTTTTTTTTTCAGACAGAAAGCATCATGCTATTTCAGTTAATTCTATCGCTGCCTGACTCCATGGAGCCATATCCTGCCCTGTGCTAACATTGCTGCACATTGGTGGTTTAAATTCCTGTTATCAGGAGCTCCCACATAGCGAAGAAATTCATAAGCTTTCCCTCAGTGATGGGATGTGGCCAAAGGATGAACAGTACAAGACATCACGTTCCAGGAGTCCCCTGCTACAGTGGTCCCTTGTTTTCAGTAAAGATTTGGTCAGGTGTATGTTACAACAGCCTTGAGGTACTCCAGCTTGTATCAGAGACTAAGCCAATCTCTTCTGGTCTGGTGATCAGAAAAACACAAACGCAGCACAGAGCCACCTTTAACCCACACACCAACCATCCTGCTTCAGACACCACTGGAAAAAGCTGGAAATTCACAGCTTCTCTCCAGAAGTCATTTTGAATGGCATGAGTTTAAAATGTTGACATTTTTATGCATAGACAGACTATTTTAGGATTTTTTTAAGGACCATTATGGCCTTCTGTGAGGTCTGTGTGGTTAGCTGAGTAGTAACCGATGCTTACTTTTGCAGGAAAGGAATGTAAGAATAGCCTCAATAACATTTTCAAACCCCTCAAAATAAATTTATTTTCCATGACACACATGGCCCCTCTAGAACAGAGAGTGGCAGATCATGGTATGAAAGTTTTACTGGTGCCGATCAAGATGATATTCCAAACCCACTGGTGCCATCACTGATCAAGTAAACAAAGGCTAACAGACAAATTACTGAAGGCAATGTCCCAATTTTCAGCAGCAAAACCAATGCTGCTGGGTGAGGTTTCAACTTGTGCTTTCTATGCATGTGATTGCTGTCCTCTTCTCAGAGCAATAGAAGCCATTCTGGTAGTGCGTGGTTTTTCACCCCTTGATGCTTTCCATCACCCAGCGTCCCTGGAGCACAAGAAAATGCTCCCATGCCCATTCTATTTGTGGAAAATTTCAGACATGGGAAGGTTAAGTGGTTAGCCAAGTATACACAAAGACTGCAGCAGAGCTGAACTCACTTTTCACCAAGCCCTAAGTTCATATCAGATCTCTCTGTCTTCCTTCCAAAGTGCTGTTTACCTGTCCCCACTGCCTATCACACCACAGAAGGATATTGACTGTTTTCCAAGTGTGAAGCACACAGATGATCTCTAAAGCTCCAGGGAAATGTCATGGATAGCAACCAGTAAAATATTGCAGCCGATTCAAACTCTATGGTATTTCTTGCAAGCTCCCAGATCCTTGGAACATAGGAGGTCTCTGCTGGAGCCACATCAGATCTTGCTGGTCTTCTATTAGAGTCAGTGAGTGAGCCAAGAAAAAAGTTCTTCCCTCTGAAACTGAAATCAAACTCATATTTTTCTCAGCAAAGATATTTTAAGTCATTTATTATTATCTTTTTTTTTTTTCTCTGCAAAGCAATGCCTGATTGATACTCAGAGGTTGTTAGAACCAAAGGGGAGAGAGAGAACACTGGGGTATTGTTCTTGCTGCAGCTGCAGGCTTACTTGGCACCTAAAAAAGATTTTATTAAAAAAAACAAATCAATTCCACAATGCTTTGAATGAGAAGAAAACAGCAAGGGAGAAAAAGAAAAATAAAATCCATGCTGTTTAATCTTGGGTAATGTCAGGAAAATAAGGCATGAAGTTGACATACTGGGTCAAATCCATGGCTACTACAAGTAAGCATGAACTACTAATTCTTTCATTCATCAATGATGTGTGTACTGCTAAGATGCAGATTGTTTCATTTAGCTTTTGTGATGTAAGAAGAATCCAATACTGAACTCCTGTGTAGGTCCATGACAGATGGTGTTTAATAGCAACAACAGGCACTCTGGGTATATTTTCCCATGTCTTGCTGGATCCCAGCTTTCTCCTCAGGCTTTCTATGCCAGTCATAACTCACCTGGAGAAACTTCCAGGTGTGTTTTCCTATTGCAAAAGCAAGACATGGAAATGTGTCCACTTTAAGTTGCCATCACAGTGCGGTCTCATGTTTGCCATGAGATGCAGGCAAGGACACAATTTGGCATCTAAGGTGGCTTGCTTTCTTCCAGACACCAGCACATGGAATCATCACAGCATTCTCCATTCATTTCTTTCTCCACCTGTCTGTCTGTGGGGTTTTCTTCTTTCTCATTCATGTTCAGCAGGTGCCTCCAATTCCCAAACATGTTCCCAGACCTTTCCCAATGTCAGCTGTGAAGCTAAAAAGGGATTTTCTGAATTTGATTGATCAGGTTGTCACAAACCTGGCTAGGAGCCATTTGTTGGACACTAATCAGATTGCTGCCGCAGAATCCAGCTGCTGAGTTTCCAGTGTGCTTTTAGGCTCTAGAGCGTAAAGAGAGACAAAAGTGCTACATCTGACTGGGCATCTCCAGGGATGTTTGAGGGGCACAGAGCTCTATCGACCATTCCTTCTTGAGAACTTGACCTCCTGTTGCAGTTGCCTCTCCCTGCAGGCTCACACAACTTCCCCAGGTAGCTTAAGTAAAGCCTTTCACAGAAACCTATCATGACACATAAGCTTACACTTTCACTTATAGTCACTGCCAGATGTAACACATCTGTGATAAAGATGAAATTTGCATATAATGTCTGAACCCGTCACCTCTAAGGAAAAACAGATCATGAAAAAACAATAAACACAATGCCCACCCCCCCCCCCCCCCCAGCAGCTCCCTCTCCTTTTAACTCAGTGGTAGATCTCCTGCCTTTGATCCCAGCTCATAATTTGTCTCTTCTGCTCATGGTTATTCCCCTCCCCAAATGAGCCTTTTCTCTTTAAAAAACTATTCACTCCTCTCTGCCATGATGAAGTTTCCTGTTTCATTGCTCAAACAAATCTTTCTTTATTCCTCTCCATCCTTACCTGGCTTTGTTCAGCTTTTTGCAACATGCACAGGGCTCAGCAATCCCACCACCCCTGCGTGCAGTCTCAGTCATCACCCACCAGGGTTCAAAGACCAACTGCTGTCGATGTATGAAGGACTCTTCTGCCTCACAGTGAGAAGGGATCCACACTGGAGTCACTCTCATAGTTACAGCAATGTAACAGCACCGTGACATCAAGGAGAGTGCGCAGCTCATGCAGAGGTCTCACATCAACATGAGGCTCAGCACCAGCTGTTCAACAGGCATTTAAACCTGGTGCTAATCTAGCATCGTGTCAGGCTCACTAAGTACAATGACTCTGAAAGAGGTACAGATATTTATCTCAACAAGCTCTTGAGGCCTTCAGCTGCTCATCTGGAAATTGCTCAGAGCTGCTGCTTTTAGAGGACACATGCCCACCCAGATCTCCTCCAGCCATTCAAGTTCAGTGTGCAGGAGCTCGGAGCAAAATGACAAGATTAAGACACAGGCTATTTTCTAGCTGTTACGTGAGTCAGGGGCCCAGTGCACAGCGTAGCCTGCATGCTTGTATGAAGGAAAATAGGGGGAAGCATCCCATTATCTGTGGCTGCAGCTCAGCAGATGCTCCATTTGCACGCTAAAATTTATGAGCTGTGCTGTGGAATGATTTAGAGGGTTGAGGACAGAGTGCTTTGCTTTCATCAGGGATATGGAGGTAAAGGAAGACTTGCCATGAACAGGCTGTGAATACAGCCTAGTGAATAAGGCAGAGTTTTCCTGTGGGCTGACATGCCCACACATGGACCTCTGCACAGATCACTATTGGAGTAAGGATGATTTGATAGGCTCTTATTATAAATGATCCTTGGCTAACAACATAGAGAAAGTAATTTATTCTTCTTCCTGCATTTCTGAATAATCTTTAGTAGGTTGAATTGTCCATAAATCTACTCCTGTACTTTGGATACAGGTGTGAATCCAAGGACTCTCTGACTCTTAAAATGATGAAGTTTGGCAAGCAGAAATCACTTTTTAAAGTAAGGATTCACTTCTCTCTCTTTTAAATGCTGCAGGAAGTCGTGACACACTTACAGGAAGTAAGGTCTGATTCTGGTAAAGTGGGCTGAAATAACTTGCCATTTTCAGAGCGTGATGAAACTACATGGCAATTGTAATGCAAAAAGCTTTATGAGGATGTAACTGTTTAAAAGCTGATTATGAAAAAGAGGGACTTGGCATCCAATCTGGAAGGGTAGTAGAGGGAGGGATGGCTGCATGGCAGGACTCCTGTTGGTGTATGAATGTCTGCACCATGGTGGCATTGTTATCCCCATCTTGTCCTGACAATACGCAGTCAATGGCACTTCAGGAGGTGGGTGGGAGACATCTGGTTAATGAGGAACAGATGGACCTCATCGGACATGCACTATACCTGCTCTTTTCTTCACAGCTCCCTCCCTCACATTCTGATTTCTCTATTCTTCACTGCAGCTGAGCTCTTCCCTCTCCTTCCTTTCAAATGGGAGAGAATGTCTGTGTGCTTCCAATAAAAAGCAATGAAATGCTCTGGTCAGAGCCAAGTGCAATACCAGCAAATACAATTAGGAAATGACTCAACCGTAGCACTCTCCATTTTCTGGGACCCCTACAAGTCGTGCTGGTCCCTGCATACTGTGCCCCCCTTACCACTCCAGTCCCTAGACCCATCATGACTGTAGGAAACAAAGACCACTTTTGCCATTTGCCATTTCTTTGATAGGACCTGTTTAATAGCCTGAGAAGGACTTTCTCAAAGCCCATTATTTGGGATTTGGCAGTTTACCCTGCTGTGATAAGGTATTTGTTTATGGACTCAATTTTTAGAAGAAGCACAGCGATTCCAGGCAACCTGAATTTCCCTTCTGTCCTTCTAGTTCCTTCATGGCATGTAGGTAGGATTTGGGTCTAGGCTTGTGTGTTTTCATTCAGTTAACAGATGCCAGTAATGTGGGTTTGTTGTTCTTCCATGAAAATCTGAAAAGCTGCATACAAACCAGATCCTGAGAGAAATACAAATTCCCAAAGGCTGGTGCATCTCACAGCTCAGAGGAGACAGCACAGTGTTCCTAGATGTGTTTCTACAAAGGAAATCTTCCTAAATCCCTGTGTTCCAACCAACGCTGACAAAATAGCAAAATAATTCCTATCAAGTTCCAATTGGCTTTCATTAATACTGGGGGCTTTCATTGAGATTTTCTTCCCGAGAGATATGACAGAAAAGTCGGTCTCTAAACCCCTTCTCACTCCTTCTTTAAACAATTTTATTTCACTACAGTTATGCTTGCTCAGAGTTACAAAGTTAAAATGATCCCTTAGTTTAAATTACATGATGTGCTTATGTAACATCAGAACAAGGTTTTCTACCTTACTCTAACTCAACAAGTATTTTAGTCTGGGTGAACAAAGCCCTCTGAATCAGTCCCTTTCAAGGGCAGCAAGCAGAGGCATAGTTAGCAGTCCAGCCATGCTACCTTCTTCTGACTCTCTAATCTGAGAGCTATTACTGTGTCCAAAACCAGGATTAATTTTCAGTGTAGGTCTGTCTTGGATAAAAGGCCTCCATGTCCCTTCTGTGGTTTGTACTCCAACTGCCTTTGAGATGCATTGGATTTTTATATAGGGCACAATTACAGTATGAATGAGGAAGGAGAACTTCAAAGGAGGATGATTAAGGTTGGATGAGTTGGAAACCAAGTTAATTCACTTGAGTTGATCATTTCAATGAGGCAAATGGACTGAGTCCCCATGGTATTCTCTTCATAGCATACAAATGCTGAGTTAGCATCCAGATCCACCCTCTGCCAGGATCTTGACTTTATGGGCAACTCGGAAGTATTATTCAAGATACGTCCCAGCCAACGCATCATGACTGTATCTGCTTGTCCTTGGCTTTCCTTCCAAGATATCTTCCATACTCTTTCTATCTTTTCCCAAATGCACTCTCACTCCTCTTGTTAACTCCATGGAGTGTTAACAAGCATATTCTAACACAGTGAGTTAGCAAAACCACAGTGAGTTAGCAAAACCACAGCAGCCTTAGAGAGCACAGCAGCAGGATAGGAGAAAAAAAAGGAAGAGCCTGTTCATCCTTCTCCTTTTGCAATTCATCAGAAGTTGAAGTATGGTCATCTTAGCATCTTAGCTTTATTCTGTATGTCATACACCCCTATCCCTAGGACTCTACTCCTGCCTGGAACATTTCCCTCATTGGAGCAGAGAAGATCCTGACACACCCTTACTTTTCATAGTAAGCTCTTTAGTCCAGTGTGGCAAGACTGTCTTTGCACTATTCCTCTTCCACAAGCTACTGAGCATGGCAACAGTCTGGAACTGGTGTATGCTTCAGTGAGTTCACAGGGAGACAGATCCCAGTCTGAGAATCCCATCCAGAAATCCTCAGGGAGAGAATGTGCTCAGCCATCCCTGGCAGCTCATCTTCAGGCTTCACCATGCACATAAAAAAAAAGTCTGTCAGGTCAGTCAGTGCTACCTCTTTCCAGATGCTTGGATGGCTGTACACTTTCTTGTTTTGTCTTAGATTCTTTCCTTAGACACACCTCATATCTCTCCTTGGACACATTCCACAGGTACAAAAAGTCTTCCTGATGGCCTTTACCCCCATTAGAGAAGTATCTGCTCAAGGTCACTGATCATTTAGTCCTTCTGATGCAATGGAATTGGCCTGGTCTGGGAGTTTCTTACCAGCATAACCTCTCTGTTTCACAGATCCTTTCCTTTCCCCAAACTCTGGAATGCAACTCTTGGCAAATAATGCCATCTTCAGTGTTCCATCTCTAAATAGCCTTCCATCTGCTGAAGAGTGAAAATCAGTGTCGGTGCACCTGAACCTGTTCCCTTGAAGGGAGATTTTCTATGCACTGCCCCAGATTTGTCAAGTCCATTATGAGGAATCCTGTTGTGCAGAACTTCAAATCAAGACACACTGCTTTGTAAGATAAATGCAGGTTGAAAGCGTGCAGCTGCATTCCTAGAGAAAAGGGCTATGATTCCCCAGAGACCCTCGAAGGTCCAAGGTAACTGCAGTCATGACCTCTTTGCCTGCACCAGTCTCATCAGTGCAGTAATGGAATGAACTTGTATAAGCCCCACTGGAGAAGTGACAAAACTGATTATCCCAATTCTGTCTTCCACAGTAAGTTCATGCACAGAAATATGACTCTGAGGGAAGTTTATGCCCCAGGTGTTCATGCCCCAGGGAAGTTTATGCCCCCATAGGTGAAAAACTGGAGCTTATCGGTGGTTTTAGAAGTCAATAGATTTTGGATTCTTGCTGCACTTTCATGCAAACTACAAGCTTTTTTTTTTTTTTTTTAACTTCCCATCAGAATGCAGTGAAGTGTGTTGTTTTTTGGCTATGTAGATTGTTTCACTAGGATTCTGGGATTCCAGTTTTCCTGCTCTTCTCAAATGTGGTGAGATCCATGGTCAACCCAAGCTGAATAAAACATCCCTGGCCTGAGTTAGAATTCAGTTTCAGTTGTTTTTCTCTGATTCAGTTTCACTGGTAAGTTGGAAATAATAATGATAATAATAATAGGAATAATAATACATCATAAATCTTGGGTGAAGCCTGGGGTTCCATCCCAGAATGTTCTCAGAGACTTAACCAGTTTTGAAGAACATCATGACCAGCCAGTGGGTGGATGTGCTGGAGCACTCATCCATTTCCTATGTTTCAACTAGCATGGACACTTCCTTTAATATATGTTGCACTGACAGAAATCTGTCAACATGGCCAATTTGAGAAAGTCTTTTTTTCCCTCTGAATTTTTTTTTTTCAATCTGATTCCTTTTCTCCTTGTAATTTCTAGTTATAACACAAATTTCAGCAGCTGGATCCTGTGGTAGAATGAAATTTTAGAGTTGCTCCATAGGTATTTATAGTCTGGTCATTACCATATTGTATATGTATTGAATCATTTCCAAGCTCTGCAATGGCATAGCACTGACTTTCACCTCCAGTTGTGCTTGTTTATACACACCCTCTAACACAGTGCAAGGGGGATTGGTAAAGAAAAGTTGGTCAGACATTTGTGTTTGAGTGGTGTGTTTGTGTTATTTGAGTTTGAATCATAGGATAACTTGAGCATTCAGGTGGGAGGGAACCTCACAAATTCTCTAGTCCAAGCTACTGCTCAAAAGCAGGGTCAGCTGTGAGACCAGGCCAGTTTGCGCAGAGCTTTGCTGAGCTGTGGCCAGACTCTGTGGATACCACATTCCAGCAGAACTCCGAGTGAATGTGGTATTTCACTGAAGAACAGCTACGCCCAAAGTTCCAGAAACATATGGGTTTTTAAAAATTTATACTTCTGTCTTAGTGGTTTGTGCATCACATCTTTGAGACTTATCCCATCTCCTCACTCTGGCAGTCCTCAGTGGGTACCAATCAACAACTGAAAATTCCCCATTTTGTATCTCAAATCAATACAGGCTGTAAGCCCTGCTTGGGCCACATGCTTGTAAGAAAGCCAAAGGAAGCACCTTGTATGGCTTTTCCTAAGTTGTGCGCACAAGAAAAGAGAGAGCAGTGTTTCATCTACCTTATCACAGTAACAAGAGAGTAGCCAGGGAGTAAGAGATGTTGAAAAATGTGCTCTGCAGAATCAAACTCCTTGGGAGCCTGCTGTGTGCAAATTGAAGGCTCTGAACCCGTGGGAACGTCTGATGCCTCTCTGCACCAGCTGGTGAAATCCCACGCACGCTTTTTCTAGTCCCTGAAGTCAAATGCACAGGGGGCTCCCCTCTGTCCTGGGTATGGCTGGACTTCTCTTTGTGAGCCAACTCTCACAGGCTTCTCTGCATGAAACAAGAACTTACTGCTTGCTGTTGGCAAAGGGTTAGGCTGGATAAATTACCGTAGCGTAGCACATCCTCAGAGTCCTGGAGCAGGGGCAGTGAAGTTGTCTCTGGTCAGCATGGATGCTACCAGATTTGAATTCCTCCTCTGAGGTAATGTCCTGTCAGAAAGAACAAAGAAAAAATACTCCTCTGAAATCCCATTTATTTGGCTCATTACTTGGGTAATTCCACAACAGCTCAAGGACTCTCATCATGCAGTGCCAAGTAGACAGAAAGTTTTAACAGCAACACCAACTAATTCAACTGTTTTCAGACAAAAACTACCCTTTTTTCCCCCTTAATGTGACAAGAGATCATAGTCCCCATATACTGAGGATCATGTGCTGTAGGTCTCAGAGCTGCAAAAATGTGTCAGCCAGAGCTGCTCAATAGTTCAATGGTCTATTGGATAAATGAGAGGATGAGAAACACAGTAAAAGGCAATTTGGGACCATGTGAACATGTGTCAGCCAATGCCATTGGTCTGGAAAACCCAGGGTTGCAATTAGAAACTGTGCTTCATAAAGCAGTACCTCCTACTGTGATATGTGTTAGACAAACACACAAAACAGGCTTCAGGCTGCCCACTGGACCAGCCTGGTCAGGGCAGTCAAATCTGCAGCCAGAGGAGCTGTTCTAAACTCTGGGCTCCTGGGGAAGCTGCACCTCTGAGTACTGCAAAGTGATGATGCAGACATGAAGGTGCAAACAGCTTTGTGCAGACCCCTAGTAACAGCTTGGGCCTCTTGTACGATCAGAAGCTTTCCCCTTTGACATAGCAGTGGCTGCATTGGTCACAGGCACCTCTTTACTGTCACCTCCATTAATTCCTTTCGTGTGTGTATCAGTGTGTTGTTAATCCCACTTGCCTGGAGCTGGCTTCTCAGGCCAGCTAGGAAATGGGGCTATGTTAGAGATGCTGTATTCCAACCCTAATGCTGTGTAGCACAGGAACCTGGTCATATGGCTCTGCAAACAGGCCCAGATTTGTTTGCTCACATTCAACAGTATGCACCATGATGAGCGCTTGGTGGTTTGCTCCTTTTGGAATTTGCATGATTCCCAGAGCTACTCATCAGTTCATCAGTGGCTTACAATCTATATGTTAGGCATGTAATGGTGTACAGTGGAATGATTGATCCAGAGATAGATGTGACGACACTGTAATCTCTTGTCATCTCTCTTTTGAACAGTTCACCAGATGTTTGCAACATACATTTCCGATACCAACTTTGTTTACCCACAGCCATTACTTTGTGCTGCAGCCATTTCACTTCATAAAACATCTGGAGTATAATTCCAGAACTTCCCCACTCAGGAGCAAAGGCTTTTAACCCAGCAAGCTGCACAATCTGTTTCACTGGCTTGGATGGAAAAGATGGAAGTCTACAACTAATAAAAATGCCAGCAAAATGTATATATTTGGTTGCATTCACAGCTTGAACTGAGTGAATCCAAAGCAGTGTGAGCTGCTGTAATGTGGCTTTCTCTGTGTCCTGCCAGCATGTAATTCACACAGTTTAAACCACCTTAACTATTGCTGGACTCCTCCACACTTTCCCCTTGCTGTCCAATAAGCAGGATCAAGATGTGGTGAGCCTTAATAGCATCTGTAAGACTATCCTGTGTTACAACAGTAGCATTCCTGTAGCAGTCAAGGAGAGAAACATAGCTGGACAGACCAATAATTGAGACAACTGATCTATTTCCACCAAAAGAAGGGAGCTATTCATACCCTCTACCTGTCATCAACCTTAAAGTATTGATTTGGCAGTCACATTTTCTTCATCAAAGAAGGATTCTGTGAATGCAGTCACACTTTGGCTGAGTGTATACAGGCATTTGGAGTGAAAAGTGTGTGTGACCTGAATTTTAAGACTAACCTCTAAAACTACCCTTTAAACAAATCTCAGCATGGTACATCTCCCAGTGTTAGTTAACTCCTACCATTTGAAGGGACAGGTTAGGCTTTCATGTACCTGTTTTACTTTGCAAAAATTACATAGTTGTCATCAGATGGGTAAAAACATAGGTTTTAGTAAATATCACATAAAATATTTGTGTATGATCAATTAGTTGACTTCAAACAAATTAGCTTCAATTGTGCTCCCACTCCATTTGTCTGCCTTCTGTGATTGTTCCAGAAACATATTTACTGGCATGGATTTTCCCTCAAATAGCAACATTTACGTGAACATGTTTGCAAAAAGCAAATGTTGATTCTATAGCCAAAAAGTATTCACTCTGATGAGACATTACTACTACTGAGTTAAAGCAACTACCAAATTGTTACTGGGAATTTTTGTCTGAGGGAAAAGCTTCAATAGCATCTGGGCATATTTTGTTACATTCTTTCTCTTGTGGGGGAACTGGAAACCCAAATATTTTCCATTTTCACTTGATGGCATAGGATAAAAGTCATTGAGTACATGTCTCCAGTTAGGAAATAACTGAAATTCACATCTCATATACTTAAAGCCATGCTGGCACAAACGGATTAGCAAACAAGTCAGTGGTTGAATTGTCCTTGTGCTGTCAAAGAAAAAAAGTCAATCAACAAACAAATTAAGGGAAGCTATTATGTTCCTTCAAGAATTATTTGAAAATACATGGGAGAGATTGTTAATGATTTTGAGGAAGTGGGTATCTCCCAGGTTCTCCAAAAGAAGAAGGACTTTCTGTTGATCATGCATGGAATTGCAGTTTTACATTATTACCAATCCTGTATTTTGTAACATTTGTACTGAGTGCTATAAAAATGAGGTTGGTTTGGCTTCACAGTGGAAAAACCCAGGACTAAAGTTTAAAAAAACAATTTTAAAACAAATCTGTTATCAATTCAAGTCAAGATGGGGGGGGGGAGAGAGAGAGAGAGAAAGAGAGAGAGAGAGGGAGACTGAGCTCAAAAAGCAGAGAGAAATGTTAGTCCAGGCAAAGGAAGCAGTATTGGAAAAAGACATGTCAACAGCTGGAGCTGTGAGACACTGAGGAAGCCCCTGATAGCAGAGAAATTTGTGTAATGGCACAGTCTGGAACAAACCAGATTGGAAAATAAAGTAGAGAGATTTGAAAACATGAATGAGGTCTCCACACAACCTTCTCTTCTCCAGGCAGAACAGCGTCAACTTCCTCAGCCTGTCTTTGTAGAAGTGCTTCAGTCTTCTTACCAACTTCATGGCCCCTTCTGGACTTGCTCCATCCTGTTCTTCCTGTGCTGGGGACACAAACTGTACACAGCACTCCAGGTGCAGGGGTCACGAGAGCAGAGTAGAAGGGGAGAATCCCCTCTCTTACCCTGCTGGCCCCATTCTTGTTGATGCAGCCCAGGATTCCTTTGGCTTCCTGCACGAAGAGAAACACTGCACACTGATGGCTCATGTTGAGTTGTTCATCAACCATCACATAACATAAGCAGAATGGGTTTCAAACAGGGACAGAAAAGTGATATTGATTATTTGAAGCATTTTAGATTAAGAGGAACTATTCTACCCATGAAGAAATTAACTGAGAAAAACTGATACAAATCCAGAAACTTTCTTAGGCAAGAGAGGCTGCAGGGAAGCAGGGACGAGCCAATGCAGTTATAAAACTGTGTGGTTTTGAGTAGTATTGACATTAACGTAGCCCACGGAGCTCACAGAAATTTTTTACTGAAACACATTTTATGTCTGTGAATGGCAGTTTGTTGAAGCTGACATTCTGCAGGAACATACTTTCTTGTCTCAGTGGAAAAGGTTCCTTAGATCTGAGATGGACTCACTGGCCAGAAGGAGAGAAGGAGAAGAGGCAGTCAGAAGAACCAAATATTTAATGAGCTCATCTAGAATACAAGAGGTCCAGGGTGATATCTTTGCTGGGTGATAAGAATTTTGAACCAGTTTCCATCATTTCAATACTAAGTCTAGCTACTAGTCCACCAGTTCGTCTAGGACAGTGTTGTTTTCTGCCTTCCTCACAGGAAAAAAAAAATATAAAAAAAATTTAAAAAAAAACTGAGGAAGTATGGATATGTAACAGTATGAAGAGTTACTCTGAAACATCTAAAATAGCCTGATGCTTTGCACAATCACATCTCTCCTCCACTTGAGGCAGAAAGAAGACCCTGAAGCAGCAGTAGGCTCATGAATGGAGGTCTCTGGCTCTGATGTCAGAAGTAAGGGAGCTCTTTGTGGTCTTGATCAGATGGTATACAACTACATTTTCATAGGTACTCAGTTCTCTGTGCCTCATCTGAGATATTTTGCACCTACTGTTCTATTCTGTATTTTTCAAAGGTGCTCAAGACCTACTGCTCCCTTTCATGTCCTACAGCAAAGCAATTAGGTTAAGTTATTTCAGACTGGGTTCCCAGAAATGAAGATGCATAAAATGAATGAACACATGAAAATATTGGCCCTAGTGTTTCTCTGTGACTCAGCTTTTCTGTCTCTACAATGGAGAAAACAATGCTTACTGATTTTGCAAAATACTTTGAGCTCTATGAGTGAAAAGCAGTATGAACGTTAGGTATGATTATAATTTTTATAAGAGAAAAAAATATTAAAAGTATCATTTATCCCTGAGGAAGGGATCCCAGCACAGAAGAGGCATCCCCATCCAAAAAACCACTTGAAACTTGAGCAGTTGCTAAGAAACGACAGTACCTTCATCACAATGAATACCTCCAGACGGATGGAGTGGGCAACCATTTCACAAGGCTGCCACGAGGTAAAAAAAGAATGGGACCAGGCATCATTAGCAGAGAGGAGATCATTAGATTCCAGCACTGCAGTCTGCATGAACCTAGAGTGAAAATGGATGAGGACAGTCATGTAGGAGAGATAGCAGGGAGTGGCTCTCTTAAGTGGTCTATGAAGAATAAGGAGGCTCTGGGTGCTTGTTAAGTGGAACTGCGGTGTCGATGGAGGAGCCTGAGGACACAGCAGATAATGGCTTCTTTTCAAAGAGCTGAGCAGAGTACCAGAAGCTATGGAATTACTGGAAACAGGAGTAAAGTAAAAAGACAGAGTAAGGAGATAGGCCTAAATGATGAGAGGTACCAGGGTCAAGAGAAGTAGTTGTTTTCTTGTGCGACTGAATTATGTCAGATGTTTCCAGGGCTGCAAAGAGACTGGAAGGAAAGGCATGAGAAAAGCTCAAGAAAGGGGGGGGGTGTTAAGTCTAAACAATGTAAATCAGGGAAATCTGTGATTGGAAGATGAAAAAGCATATTGTCTGGAAAAGAGCTAAGAGGTGAAGACATCATGGGTGTGCTGGGAATAGTAGTGGTGTCAGAGGAACAGGTAGGAAGGACTAATACAGCTTGAGGAGCACAGAATGAATAACAAGACTATTCTTGATAAGCTGGCCTAAGTCTCCTGGTAGATATGAGGGACGGATTCACACTGCTATTCCTGAAAGTATAACCCCAACAACTGACAATCAGAGACTTGCTAAAGCATCCTGAAGAAGATCTTGAAGTAATGGATTCTGTTTAGGTTTGGGTTTGGTTTTCAATGCAGTTGGTGTTGGACAGAAATGGTGATTAATTCAACACTGCAGGTAATGGACAGAGAGATGAAAGGAAGGAGCCAAACTGCAGATGTGCACTAATAGGCTCATCTATGTGAGGAAAATGCTTGAAGGGAATCAAAGGTTTAGTGTCATTCTGAGATAAAGAGACAATAGGGATTGGTGCAAATTAAGCAAGGAAACACTGGGTGGGGCGGGAAAAGTTGGTCTTATCAGGACTGAATCCCAGAGATCAGGAAACTGAAGTTGAGAAACTGCATGCCAATAGCTGAGAAAGAAGGAGAAGAAAGAGGAAGGGGCAGCAGGAAGTCACCAGAGTTGGAACAATAAGCTAAAAACAAAGAAGTCTAAAAGATCATGGAAGGTAAGAGAAGAAATTCATATGTAGAAAATTCTTTCAAAATTGAATGTAGAGGTGAGCTGTTAAAAAAAAAAAAACCACATAGGATCTACTTAGGGTTTCAGAGATGGGAGATGAAGCTTCTCCCAGAAGAAGCCACAGGAACAGGGATGATTCTTGCTTATTCTGGTAGTTCTGCCCTTCAGGAAACGCCCTTGACAAGACACGACCTAAAAACCCAAGACATGACCTAGGGAAGATGCAGTAAACAACAGAGACAGTGGTATGCTCTTCTGCTGGGATTATCCCCTTGATCAGCTTTTGGGGAAGTCATGAGATCAGAGGAAATCCCCCAGCTTTTCTCTCTGTAGAAATGTTCTGTACCCTACAGCTTGTGGGCTGTGATCCTCAACCCCTCAGTGACACTGTCCTGCTGCTCTGGTGGCACCCTTGCCACCACTCACAGACAGCCCTCTCCCTGCCACTGCCTCCCTTAACAAATGCTTGTGCATGATTGATTAGGCAAAAGCAATACAGGGGAAATGTTTTACCCAGCTGTTTAGACCAGATCACAAAAGCACAAACCCGCTCAGTTCTCAGAGCCAGAGAGGCCCAGCAGGACTGTAGGGGAGGCTTAATGCTCACACTAAAACACCCAGCATGCAGCAGTTATATTATCTTTTCCTTACCTGCTGTTCCACTTGTGTCATTTCCTCTTCTTGAATCACTGTGCTGACTTCCAGACTCCTTCTACATCAAAGTTCAGTTCTCATTTCATCTTCAAGGCCTCACGTGGCTCTCTTGGAGCTTGCTCCCTGTCTCCTCTCCCATGCTACTCGGTGCTCACTCAGCACATCTGTCCCTCCCCAGCCCCCTTCACTGCCCTGCAGCAATGACTCTGCTCCTCCTCTCCTGCTGTCCTCTTCTCTCCTTCCACTGCACAACCTTATTCACCTCCCTTGTGCCTGCCCTCAGGACTCATTTACTGCAGTTAGTCTCCCTGCGTTAATGACTTCCACTTCTCCTATGCCCTTGGCAAGCTTTGCCCCTTCTGACTATTAACTTTGTTTACTATATTACATCTTTGGAATGAGGAATGATTCAGAGATGCCCAGTTAAAGCCAGGAGCAAACAAGATATGAACATGCTGTAACTCATCCTGTGACCTTTCTCAGGCACTTCCATCCCTCATTCCATCCTGTAAGTCTCAGGCCTAACCTTGTCCCCCTTTTTTCCCACTGACCTCGCCAGGACCAGGATCCAGGTCTTGTAGCTGTTGCCTAATGGCTGCTGAGAGCTTCTTCTTCTTCTTCTTCTTCTTCTTCTTCTTCTTCTTCTTCTTCTTAAGAGCTGGGTGTCCTCACTTGCAAGTGCCCCACATGCTGGGGTCTTTATATTGCAAAATCCTGGGGACAAAATTCTGCCTGTTTAGCTGCCAGTAAAATGTTTGTACATGTGGAAATACATAATAATGCTTAAAGCTACAAGCAGACAGCATTATCAGGGAAAGGCTTTCCCCTCCCACTCACCCCTTGTCTGTTTCTTTCCCGTTGTCAAAATTTAGCATCCTCCACTGAGAGACTCAGTTTTGCTCTGATGCTTGGAAGGCATCCAGTCCCAGCTTGCTTGCTTTCCCTGCCAGTCTCCACAGGTATTCTATACACAAGGCTTCCAGCTTGTCAGGAAATGCTCTCCAGTCTCTCCACACCCCCACCACTCCCACCCCCTGCAGGGGAATCTCCAGCGCTGGGGTTGTTACAGGATCCTGGGGTTCAGCAAAGTCATTCATTCTCTCTTTGTCACATCCATCGCCTCTGCTCCACAGTGCACTGTGAAGTGCACTAGAGAAAAAGAGGAACCCTTCAGGAGGAGTGGAGGGCAACTCTCAAGAGGCATTTTCACAATCCATTTGTTATGTCAGGTCACAGAGGAAACAAGAGGGAAACCTGTACAATTTTCACTCCAGCTTGGTCAAAACTCATTTAGACATTCAATAAAAGAAGAGGCTCCACAAGAGACAATTTGGACCAGAGACTAATGCACAGACTGAATTCTGTGTTTGAGGTTTACGTGACTCTAGTGTTGGCTCAGCAAAACCAAGGCCAGCATTTTCCAAGGCCATACTGATCAAGAGCTCTTGTGGCACAATGGATTTCAGAGGTCAGTTTTGAAGGAGCAGACCCGTTGACTGAGGTGCGGCAACTCTAAGTGGCCAAGTGGTGTCCAAGGAACAGCTGGCCAGCTGTGTCTTCAGCAACCACAGCTGTCCCAGCAGGACCCAAAGAGAAGCTGCAAACATATGCTGAGTAAGGTGTGTGGCAGCTGACATGAAGTCAAGCAGATGCAGAGACCAGGCTGGAAAAACATGGACAGCTACTTTCCCATCCCACAAAGCTCTGGATTTATAAAACTCCCTATTCTACATTGTGGTGGGAAAAAGATAGGTTTTTTTGCCTTTTTTTTTTGTTTAAACCAAAACCATAAGTTAGATGCACTGAAGTTGTCATTAAGCCAATAGTTCAGGTATTCACTTTATTCCCCTGGGATTCAGGTGACCAGGTCAAAGTCCTTGAACCCCTCTGAGAAATTTTCATTGAAAAATACTGACCAGCTTCAAGAAAGAAAGACTTTCAGCAGTGGCTCTGACAAAAAAAAAAAAAAAAAAAAAAAAGGATTTACTCGTGGAGAGACAAACACACAGTGAGGCTGAGATAGTGCTGTTCTTTGATCTTAGCACTTTTCTTGTCTGGCAACTGAGTTCAAAGGTAAAAGAATGAGGTTAAGATCTAAGATGCAGCACAACTTTTGTTGTTACTTCACAGACTACTGCAGCTATAGCAGTAAATTAGAAACTGAGAAAGCGGCTGGTACTTCAGACCAGTGATTTCATTGGAGAACTGATCATATTTTCCAAGGAAAAGTGGGCAAATATGAAAGGGATTTGGGTTTTGGCAGTCTTAGGACTGCCAAGTTCTCATGTTAAAGACTTTAAAGCAGAGAAGTTTCAGTTCTGAGACCTACATTATTCCATGTGTGGTGTAGGTGGGGAATACAGAGGTACAGTTTGGTACAAGAAGCTCTGATGGATATGTCTCCAGGTAATACAATTCAGGACATAGAAGGTAGTTTGGTACCTGCTTGGACATGATTCAAAACCCTGAAATGGCCTTTCAGGTTTCTAACTGAGTGTAACTGGACCAGACCACATTAGAAATAATATTCCCCAGTCTAGTATTGTGAGTAAATTTTATTCCATTATGAATAGCTTCCTCCCTGGGATGCAAGAGTAATGTTACATGTAGAATAGCTGAAAACGCTTCAGAGATTAGACTTAGCCCATAGCTCACACCTACAGATTCTTCTGTAATAAATTAATGTGCTCAGTGGATGAAGAAGTATTGGTGGAGCAGCACGACTTGCAGTCAAGCTTCAAATGGTTATTATGACTGAGCAGCAGTACCTGCTCCCCCGTATGCCTTCCCTGGCTGTGCTACACTCCTCCTTTGCAGCTTTCCCTTCAGCCTCCCCTTTCCAAATAATCCTCGCCTCACTGACCTCCACTCATTTTTCTTGCAGGCATCATCCCTAAATCTTGCACACCTTTCCCCTCTACAGTTTTCTTTCTAAAAGCCAGCATAAACTAACTGGATATACACATGCACACAGTCGTAACGGTCTCATGATCCTGTGCTGCTATAAACCTCCCTTTTCTAAACACCCTGCTGGCACTGTTTGCTTGTTAAATAAGCCCAGTGCTGTGCTTAAGTCTAACTTTTGTTGTAAGAGCTTCAGGAGAGGACCAAATCACTTTGTTTTCTTGTAAATCACTGGAGTACCCGCAACCCTGAGGAAATAACAATAATAAAATAATTAATGTTCTAATAGCAGCCTCTAAAAGCTAACAACACTTGCAAGGCTTGGCATTTGTTTTTTGCTCAGCTGCATAGAAAGGGGCCTAAAATCAAATCTGTGCAATATCTACTTTAACACCCAGTGTTTGATGTGGATTACGAGTAAAGCAGCAAGTTAGAACAGCAGTAGCTTGTTTGGAGACATCGGGAGCCTCAGCATAACTGTGCTAAGGCAATTTGATCAGACTCACAGCTACCCTGCATGACCCTGTGGGATATAAGCTGTATTTACAAGCATTTTCTGAACTCCGGTGACCCAAGTGAAAAATAAGCATAATGTATGTAACAAAGCAAACTCTGTGTCCTGGCTCTTTTAGCACAGAGGGCAAATGCTTTCCTACAACTTTTACAGACCAGTCTGGTTGTTACTCTGGATACTTTCATTGCCAGAAATTGCACCTCAATAAGCACAGGGAGGTATGGGCCTAAAATATTTCGGAACCCATACACGCAATCCATGCAACTCTTCAAATCCCAAATCCTAGCATAGCTGGGAAATGTAAAAAAACAATGTTAAGCCATGTTTGGATTCAGCATTCAGGCTGATTGGGAAGGGACTGCAATGGAGGCTGTCACCATCCTGAAGACATCGTCAGGGCAGGGACTTGGCAATGACTAACCCTTTCTGCAAGTGGCTAGCTCAGGGACTAGTGGCTTGCTATACATCAGGTCAGTCCTCTGCTATTCCTGCTCTGTTTTCCCTCATGTTTCTTATTCCTTGTTGATTTAGGAACATTTGGGAGGCTTTGGATACTTTTGTGAGTGAGGTCCAGGTCAGAACTGGGTTCACAGGAGTGAATATCCTGAAGAGCTTCAGCACACTCACATTCCCTTCATCCCAGCATGTTCCCCAGAGCACAGCAGGGTATCTGTTCAGAGTTGGGCTTCTCCCAAAACACCAGTGCTGGAGGGTGAGACACAGTGACTGCCAGAGGAAATTGCAAAATTGGAAAGTCCTGACCTCTTCCTCAGGGCTTTCATTTTCTAATTTGTAGGTAGTGCATTCCCAGGCATAAAGGACACAGGGCAGAAAGGCTCAGTGAGTGCATGGCCCTGCACGTTGCCGCTCAACCTGAAGCACTGCAGTCAGCAGGGCTATCTGCCAAGGAAATCCTATGCCCAGTTCCCTCCTGGCCATCTCTGGTGGGCTTCCTGAAGGGACAGCAGAAATCCCAGAGCACTTCCTGAACAGACTAAGGGATAACCAATATTCCCTGCCTGGGCAAAGTCACCTCCACTCTCCAAGGGCAAGTGTGTGCGTGCTCAGTGAGCGTGTAATGGCTGCTACACTCATCTGCAGAGCTGCCACGCTGGGGGACCTCTGCCAGTGTTGCATGAAGGGCTTTAGGTTCCCTGGGGTAAAAAAGTACTAGAGAAAGTCCAGTCCTTCCCTTGTTCTATTTCCTCACCTGAAATAGACTTCACGCTCATCTCCTGGGCTGGGATGGCCAGAACAGGTTGTGAATTTTCAGTGGAGCCACTTGCTCTAACTCAGGCAACAGCAAATGGACCCCCAGTTCTCATCTAGAGACCTTCAAAGAGAGCAGGCAGTGCCTACCTTCTCAGTCGTTTTCCCAGAGCAAGGGAGGGCAATGAAATGAAAAGCCCTGAAGACCACTGGGCAGGGTTACAATTTTCCATGAGAGGCAGGCTGAGGAGTTCCCACACAATGTTATTCCCCAAAATGTCTACTGCTGGGTGTCAATTCTGCTACAGATTTCACAATTCCTACTGCAGGCTGATGATGTTGTGTGGGAGAACACAGGAGACTCGCTGAGACTGCCAAATTGCTAAACACGTGTGATGGTGGGCTCTCCCTTCCTCCATGTGTCTGAGCCTCAGAGGGGAAGAAGGAGGAGAGCTTAAGTGGTGCAGAAGAGGGAGGATGGATTAAAAGCTGCCTCTGTCATTGACTTGTTCCATTCTTTGGATTATTTCCCTGGGGTTCTTGGGTATTTTTGTTATTAATAACTAATAATAATTGCTGTATAGCGCTTTGCATCCTGAAGGACCCTAAAGCACACCACATACTTAATAAGCTAATTAACAGCTGTGAGCCTGATTCCTCTCTTGGTTGGGGCCCTAACTGCTGAAGGAGAAGCCCAGAGTCACACTAGATTTACACCAGTTTAACTGAGGACAGCATCTCCCTATAGATCCAGCTGGATATGTCAGAGACAAATGCAATGTGGAGTTGAAGATGAAAGATTTGAAGTGCCTTTTCTCCTTCATAATTTAAAAATGACTAAGGAAATTGCATTCAAAAAGCCTTGTGAACACAGCATTACAATTGCAAGATTCAAGATTTGGAGTTTGGGAATATCCAGGCCCTGGTTCCTGCTGAGTTAGGGGCTCAGTTCATATCTGTATAGCAAGGCATGCACAGCTGTGGCTCGTCCCAGGCTGTGCAGGACACTTTTCACTATGCAAGGAGGGCTGGTTTGCCCTCTTCTCTTGCCTGTTAAATCCATGTCTTTGCACAGTTACCTCCAGTGACCACTAGAGTTACAGTCTCATCACTGATCTAAACCATGACTGGAGTACACGGTGAGCCTGGCTCTATCCTCTCATGCACGCTCATCGATCAGCAGCACAGTTACATCTGAGCAGAGAAATGCAACACGATAGGATGAACCCATGAGAAATTCTCTAGCCTGTGGTTTTCTTCTACGTACTTCTGGGGAAAGATTAATCCACTTGAGCTCTGGGTCTTTGAGCCCAAATTCGAGATGGTTCAGTCCTTATGTCCTCATCCAGCTAGGATGTTGTTTACATGCTCCGATTTCTGAGAGTTTGATGTTATAACCCTATATGCAAAAACTGTCCTAGTTACAATATTTTTGTGATAGGGAAAAGGAAGAAAAAAAAAGAAAATAAGAAAACAGAAGAACCAGCTCTTAAATACTTCCTCCATCCATTCACCCCTTTCCATCCAGGCTTACATTAGTGTCCTCCTTCCTCTCACATCTGGATGTGCAGCCGTGGATTGGGATTGCCTGGGGTAATTACGGAGAATCTCCTCTCCTCCCACACCTTATGCACATCACTTCTCTCTCACTGCAGATAATTGCATCACCCTTCCTGTCACTCGGCTCACAGTTGTAGTGTCACATTTGGCTCGTTACACATACACACACACATATAAATTCTTTGGCTACAAAATTATACATTTTTTTAATAATCTTTTTTTTTTCATTTCTTTCATTTGCCCTTCCTGTTTTGCTTGGACTTTTCTCCATGTCCTGATAAACTTCTGCCTTTATTTCTCCATCCTCCACCACAGCAGGTCCAGCACTTATGTTCTTCAAATTTGAAACTCAACATCATGCTACCACATCTGAGCACAACCACTTACAAACCCTTTTCTCAATTCTATTTCTGGTTGCCAGCTCATTTCAAATCTAGTTCTGTCTCTTCTGGCAAGGCAAAGGCAGTAACTCAGCTAATATACCTTAAAACTGGTACAGGGCTTTCTGGTAAACCAGAAATTTAATATATTTTTCCTTCCTAGAGTGATGCTAGTCATTCTAACAGTAGAAATAGTTTCTGGTCTCTCTGCTGAGGAACCATAGATATTATTCATGTTTTACTCATTCAATGAATCACTCAGGAAAATATCATTATAAAAACCAAATTATTTCATTGACATATAAATGAAATCATGCATTTTTTACGCATGTATATATAAAATTATTTGCAATGTCAGTGCAGAAAGCAAACATGAGAAATAGAACGTTAGGAGCAGCACAGTTATCCACAGCTTTCAATGATTTAGATGAGCCTAATACATTTCTGTGTTAAGTACTATTTTCAGAAGAAATTCAGTCCAAGTTTGATTCTGGCGAAGTCTAGGAAACAGAGACATTTGTTTACCATGGAAGAAGTTTGTACTGTGTGTCTGCAAAAAAGGATTTTAAAAAATATTTTTATTATTGCTCTGTTGAGATTTTACATTTATGACTTTGACAGATGTCTAGCAGTCCCTGAAATCCAGCCGCCCGCAATGTTTCAGTTTGTAAAGCTCAAACATGCTGGATTTGCATTCGCACCAAAATGCATTCAAGAGCCTTTGCCCAATTTTCCCAGCCAATCTCACTTCTCTGCCTGTGACAAAGCACGGGAAATTTAAACCACAGCTAGGATATTTTTGAAAGTTACAACCCTGTAAAAGCAGGGTGTTTATAAATGGAAATCTTCATATAATCTTAATAATAGGTTTTGCTACCACTGCATCTCCACCCACATACATGGAATAGCTGTAGCCATCTCTGAGGCAGAGTCTATGGGCTACTTAGCAGCATGCAGCAGCAGCAGCATTGAGCAGGGTGGGAAGGAGGAGAGGCTGCCACCTCCAAGGAAAAATGCAGAGTGTTTCCAGGCTGACAGCAGTGCAGAGTCCAGCCCTAGCACAGCGTGGGCCCCCTTGGCTGCTGCAGCAGAGCTCTGCAAGGCACCATCCGGGCAACACCAGGGTGGGATGGGCTCTCCTGCACTCCCACACCACTGAGGCTCTACAGGAGGGACCCGAGTCACCTCCAGCAGCACATGTGTGGTCATTGCACTGAAAGGGTGCTTAAGCATTGGAAAGGGCTGCCCAGGGAAATGATGGAGTCACAATCCTTGGAAGAGTTCATGAAACAACTGGACATGGCACTTAGTGCTTTGGTTAAGTTGGCATGATCGTGATCAAAGGATGGACTCGGTAATCTTGGTCATCTTTTCCAAATGATTTTATGATCCTTCTGTCATTAACCCCCTCTCCTTTGCCAGGTGAGTGTCAGGGATGGCTGCAGAGAGTAAGTGAGAAGAGCTGAAAAAGGCAGAACAGGAGCCTGGTATTGGTTTGGATGGGACTAATCTCCCTGGTGCTCACTGGCAGCTCTCTATACTCCTCTCCTTCCATCTCATCATCTCCTCAATGTTACCCCATACTGGCTTCTCCCACTTATTTCTCCCATCTGTGTCTGCATTTCTTTTCCTATTTATCTGCCATCTCCTGAATAAATTAATCTCCCCAGAACCAGTATGTTCAGGCCTTTTTACTTCTGTAGCTTTGGTCGTCGCTAATGTGCTGTGATACACCTCTTTCTCCATCCTCATCGAGGCAACAGTGGTCTGTAAGACCACATTTTTACTGCAACTCCCTTCATCATCTAATCCTTGGCAACAGTTGTAATAAACATGATTCTTAATAATAATGTGAGGACAGCTGGCGTAATAGTTCTACCTCGTAGGCAGGGGCAGATATTCTTTCATAACTGTAAGATCAATTTCTGTTTTGCACCAGTCCTCTTACAGGCTTCTTCCGCACAATATCTGAATGAATTCCAGTGGCACATTAAGTGATGGAGTTTGATATCAGTCACATGTGGTTTGTTCTTTTATCCTCTCCCCAGGGAGAGAATTATGTATGCAATGTGCTGGTTATGTTGCTAGGGGTTTTTTTTGGGATTTTTAACATATGTATTTCTGTGTGTTTGCATTGAAGAAGACCACATCAAAGCAGGTGCATTGCATTTGGACAGAAAGGTGGCAAGATTTTTGATGGTCTGTAGTTCCCATGGGATCTCTGCTATTGTCCCAGCCTCAACTCTGCTGACCACGTTTATTGCCCCACTGACCTTCACCTTGTAGTGGAAAATCCCTTTGTCCCTAATGACAACTGAGCGCTCTTCAATCTTAAAATTTCCCAGCTGGGTCGAAAGGTACTACCCTAGCACAGCATCCCCTGCCACTGTGCAAGAAGTTCAGAGCTGCAAGATCAGCACCTGCTCCAGCTCCAGCATGACCGTCCCTTGTACTGTATTTGCTGGTTTAACCCTACACCCTGTAACCTGCATACTGAGGCAGACAAAAAGATGGCCTAATTTTGTAAGGTGCTATCTATGGAGAGATTCCCAGAAAGGGATAATCAGGTCTTTTGAAGGGCCAGTCTTTCTTTTGGGAGTGTCAGCACAGGTGGGTAGAAGCAGATGCTCACAAGCACTGTCTGTGCTCCCTGCCACTGAGCTTTTCATCAGCTCCAAATCCCCCCATATTATGTGTGCTCTCAAGTGCTTCATTCTTGGAAGGGAGGAGAGCAATCAAAATTCAAAAGGCTTTTCCTGCACTCTTTGTCACTTCATGAAACCTCAGTCTTTCCTCTTGCAGTCATGTCAGGTTGGGCATTAACAACTCAGTGTCACCAGTGTCAATTTTTGATGGGGATCACAAACCTCCTCTCCTGGTTTGGAAGCCTTTTGTGTGTAAGAGAGGCATGCCAGCATTTTGCCATGTAGCTGTGGAATTTGTCTTCGTAGCCCAGAGGCTGGCTCTGAGCCCCACTTCACCACCTGGTACTAAAGGGACACTCCTCAGAAACAGAATCCTGGACCAGAAACGTTTGTGTTCGTGTCTGACTACCTGCCCTTCATGTGTCATTTCTTGTATCTTTTTCAGGGACAAATAGAAAACATTTTAACCTGCACCAAAGTTTACTCCTAGGGTAGGCAGCACAAGTGGGAATTTCCGAGAACTGTCGTGTTTGCACGGCCTTCATGCACAGAAGGTCACATGAAAAATGAGCATGTTACATTTGAGCTAAATGGAAAGAATTATCTGGCCCAAATGATCGAGTGTCTGATCACTTTCATATTTTTAACACAAATATCCTCAGCCTACTCTCCTGAGGCAGGGAAATACCATTATTCTCATTTTGAGTGAAAGGAGAGGGGGGGTGGGTGGACAGGGGGGGTGTTAAATGGCTTGCCTAAAATGATACTGGGAGTCTGTGACAGAAAGTGATACTGAATCCTTGGCCAACACCAAGCCATCTTTCTCAGCTTTTAGAGACAACAGCTATATCCAGCCCCCTTTATTTATTTCTCTAGAAGCCACCATGCCAAAACCTCTGCTAAATTAGAGAGTGAGACTGAAGAAAAGCTTTCAGTGAATTGCTTTTCTCCATAAATGGAAATATCACAAATCATTCTGGGAAAACAGGTCTTTCTGTTCTCGTCCCCCTTTGTCTGCTTCTCTCCTTTTGGATGTCTTTTCCTCTGCCTCTGGCTTGCAGTTTTCAGATGTATGGTCCTGACCATTTAAAAGTGTTCCTACCTCGCAGGAAGGGAGTAGCTTTTCATTCTTTGGAACTTACTATTTTGCAATGGACTATACTCTGCAGGCATGCAAGACTTCTGAAAGAGACAGGGCTGCACAAAGCAGCATAAAAATAAACTGTATCGCCAACAATACCAAGCCAGGTTCTCATCAGGGGTAGCTCAGTCTGAGTATTGCTGCAGCAGGGCTGGTGGCTGCCAGCTGTCCTGGATAGACAGCTTACACCCAAACAATGATCCTGACACACTGGAGGACATCTCTCTCAGAGATGAACACACACTTGAGGTTGAATTTCATGCATCTTAGACATTTAGTCCCTCTTGGCAGTATGAGAGATTTTCTCTGCTCCTAATGACCCAACTGGGCAACTTCTGTCCTTGGCCAGGCACTGGAGGGGGTGCCTACTGCACCAACCCTGGTTCCTCTAAACTGTTTTCCAAAGCTGGGGCAGGCAACAAGTAAACAGTAGTGATCTTGCCTAAAGACTCCCAGCAACACACAAGGGATGAACCTGGGCATCTGCAGCCCTTCTGTCCTGAGACAGGCTGATGCTCATCCCCACCTTCTTTGCAGCCTGCACATCCCAAAGCAGTCAGTTTGGAGGATGCCCACACTGATATGCCAGAGAGGGGGAGGTGGCTGTCGTGAGTGAGAGGGACTGAGAAACAGGAGAAAGATCTGATGGGTGAACATGAGCAAGGATGAGAGGAGAGCCCAGACTGCACTGGGAGAGCTACAGGGAGGAGGTGGAAGCTTGTGGCTTAAGTTTCTCAGAGAGGCGTATGGGAGAAGACAGAGACACATGCCCTGTTTCAAGGTTCACAGCATGAAATGCCTTGAGTTGGGAAGAATGGGAAGGGCAAAAGGACTCAAGTAGAGAGGAGATGTTGCTCTTACTTCATTGGGGAGGTTCTCAGAGCCCTACATGCCCTCCCACATGATGATTTGATCTTGCTCAGGCGTTCAGGAGTATTAACTATAGGGTGGCACGCAGCTCTCACCATCCCTGGCTCCACAGACCACACATACAGCACAAGAAAAGTCTGTTGTGTCAGACCTCAGCAGCACTGCTGAGCTGTTCCATCCCCCTCCGTGCTTCCACCAACACAGGTGCCAGGGAAGCTGCTGTACCATCTCAGCAGGCCACAGATGTCCATCAGAGAATTGCCGAGTGACCTTGGCACAAGATGTGACATCGAGGCCTTCCCCACACCAAGCAGGTTTCTGAACCGCTGCCATCTATCACTCACCTACTCCATGCACTTTTGGAGCTGCTGGCACCAGCACACCCACACCATGCCCTGTTTAACACGTCCCCGTGCAGCACCAGGCAGAGGAGTGCTGTCACCCCCATTTTACAGGGTGGGATTCAGAGGCAGAGAGAAGTGGTTTTAACAGCACGCCTGTGGCAGAGCAAAAACTGAATCCTGTTCTCTTATATTCCCTGTTAGCGCATTAATGACCTAAATTCTGCATCCTTTCCCCATCCATTGCCCAGAGGAGCTAGGAGGTATCAGAGGAGAAGGTGTGGTAGCACAGGTGAACGATGAACATCCAAACCCTGTCTGTGCTGAGCACAGACAAAGCAGGACCAACGCTGCCCTCACGAACCTCGGTAGGGTTGATCCAGGGAGGGGAATCACAGCGTATCAGCCTGTGGAGAAGGGCAGCTCCACAATGTCACAGCATTTCAAGCAAGCCAATGGCCAAGTATCCTCAGCATAGCCTTTGGGACACTGAGCACCAGGAGCAGATTTTCAAAAGGCCCATATATCCCCTCAGCCTGCCTATACACGACTGAACCTCTAACCAGCTATCCCACACAAGTCCATATAAAAGACAGCCTGCACCAGATGCAGCATCTTCCCCAAGCAGCTCAGTCCTTTACATAGGAATTAATCAGCCTCAAATTCAGCAAGAAACAGAGCGGGGGAGAGGGAAAAAAAAGGAAGCGGGGAAAGGATGTCACACAGTGAGGGGGTTTCCAGATGCACTGCGTCTTCCCTCCCTGGCTGATTCCAACTGAGAGGCTCTGGCTGTGTGCCAGGAACATCACCTGGGAGGTGTGTGCAGGTTCTGCCTGCTCCCCCAGCATGTACAGGCAGGAGGAACTCAGTGTTCAGGATCTGCTGAGCAAGGGACTGAAATCTGAAGCTGGAGACCTCCCCAGTGCCCCGGAGTGTGCCAGTGTTCACATGCACTGTACAGCAGTGACAGCAGCCAAAGGACCAGGACAAGGAGCTGCTCATCTGTCACAGGCAGATGGCCCCAGGCAGTCAGGGGCAAGCAAGGGAAAGGACCCCCTTCATGCTGTATCATAGGGATTTTAGTGGGCAAGTACCAGGGTGGAAGCACGCCAAGACAATTTACTTGGCTATGAAGCTTTCCTTCCAGAAGAGTCATGGCTCAGAAGCACACACTTTTTGAACGAGGTAACTGGATTGGAGATGGGTGATTAATAATCTTTCATAGCCCACAGTTTCAGTATGGGAATAGTATGCCAGAGGTACACAGAAAGGCTTTGTTCCAACTTTCTTCTCCTATTACTTGCCTCTTAATGAACACACACGCTCCTCTCTGCTGTCTCTGGTCTCTACATGCAAGCTCTTCGAATGAGTAGCAAATTGCAATAGGTAGCTTGGAGACGTGACACAAGAGAGATGGATGCAGAAGGAGCCAAACTTGGGGGTTGACCTAAAGGAACCCACCTCCCTGCCTTCCATTTACTCATCTATTTACTCAGGACTGCCCCCAAAGTATCCCAAACATTAATCCATCAAGGTTTGGCCTTCAGAAGAAACTCGGGGAGAATCCTTTGAGCGTGGTCCTTCTTCCATCTGTTCACAAATATCTGAAAGATCATTCAAATTAATCTGGAAGAGACTTTCCAAGATATGACTTGGGGACCTGACATGGTGACTGCAGGTCTCAGCCTGGGTAGGGTTGGTCTGGAAGAGCTGTGTTGCTCTTCCCAGAGGCAACAACCTCAAGTGCGGTGGCTTCGTTTTCCCCTTGCCCTGCACACCAGCTGGTCCAGAAGCTGGGTTCTGGGTCAAGGTGGCAGGAGGCTTACCCAGGTTGCCATAGCATTTGTCACTCTTCAGACTTGGGCTCCAAATGCTTCTGCTGAGGGATCAATGAGCCTGAGCCACTTTGTTGGCTGACCTCTGGTGAGGAGGCCCACAGGATCACCATGCCTACCATGCACCTCATGCAGACAATGCATTCCTCCTTTCTGGACAGACATTGTCCATCAGTTCTGTGTTAATGGTCAGCCAGTGCAAGTGCCCAGAGAGAAACTGAATGGAGGGTAGGAAAAAATATTTGTGGGAATCCCAGGAGATATAATGAAATTGTCTTCCACATGGACAACCTCGTACAAGAATGGACAACCTGATCATTTGAGATACTAATTAATCAGTGGTCATGGTGAAAATTATGATGTGGCTTGAGTGGTATTCCTGATGTCAAGAGGAGATATGAGTAATGAAAATAAGAGTCTGGTAGACATCCCAACTAACAAAAGACTTGGAGTATGTCACTGGCCCCCTTCCGGGATGGCCTTGCTGGTCATGGAGTGTGTGTAAAAGGGTGCCCCATGACTGAAACTAGCAGAAGGCCCTGTGCATACACCAGCCTGAGGCAACTGTGTCCAGCCCAGCTTCCCTCACTTATGGCAGAATATTTTGCTCCCCCAGCACAAGGGTGTTTTGCTGTTGAGCTGCATACACACACTTGCACCAAGCTTCTTGTAGCCTCAGTCTGTGAGAGGACACAAGAGGAGACCTGACAGAGGTATGCAAAAAACAAGCAGTCATATGGAGAAAGCAGATTAAGGGCTTTTGTTCTCACACCAAACCAGAACAAAGGGATTTATCCTGCCCACGGAATGAGAGGGCAGCAAATTCACAGCTGAGAAACAAATACTTTTGCAACCCACACCTAATCATCCTGCCCTGATCCCCTCACTGCTGGGAGCCGCCGAGGCCACACCAAGGAAAACACTGAGATCTGATAATGTAACTCAGGGAGGGGACCCTGACACCTGTACTTTGCCCAGTATCTGGCTCCTGTTCCCAGGGCAATGCTCTCCTGCCTGTCTGCAGCAGGAGTCACGGGGCTTCTGGTGCTCTCCTCTGCAGAGTTCTGGCCATCAGGCTGGATCCTGACAGTAAACCCCAGATTCCTGTGCAAGTACGAGGGAGGTACATGTGTGAGTGTGCAAGGAGAGGCCTCGGGCATTTCCTGGGCATGCACACACTAGTGGGCATGCTGCCTGGGAGAAAGGCAGGCGGGCACAAAAGGTGACGCAGAGGGCAGCTGTTCCTGCAAGGCAGGTTTTGGTGTTCTCATTTGTTCTTTTTTTTCTCTTGTTCCCTAGGGAATTTTAAAGGTCTGTGTAAGCAAATCGATCACTTCCCTGAGGATGCAGATTATGAAGCCGATACAGCAGAATATTTCCTCCGTAAGTCTGCAGGCTCTTTTTGCAATGGCTCGTAGGTTCTAGCGTCGGGCGCCTTTTGTTTTCTGAACACAGGGTGGTGGACTCAGTGGAAATCCCAGAGCCTTACCACCCCCTAAAAATGACTCCGCTTTCACCTCTCAGGGACCCTGCCCATGAGAAGTGCAAATTCAATCTCACAGAAACAACCAATGGCTTTTTTTTATTAGCAGCAATTAATTGCGATATAAAAGCAGAGTCTTAATTCAAATTCACTGAAAAGCTGCTGATTGGGCCTCAGGTCAGAGTGGCCTACCTGGGGCACTGTGTGTGTGTGTGTGTGTGTGTGTGTGTGTGTGTGTGTGTCCTTCTAAAACAGAGGAAATTTATATTTCCTTATCTGATATTCCAGTGGCACCAGACTTAAGAAATTAGCTGGATTTTGTCTGAGGAGCTCTTATTGCTGTCTTCACCCTTCCCCAAACACTGCTTCCTTACAGAGGCTGCAGATCTGATCTTTGCTGGTTTCAGTGATGAGAGCAGGAAGCAGGAATAAAAACAGCCATAGCCCTTTGAAGGAAAGACCTGGTGCTCACCCAGAGCCCCTGGGAGAGGTGCTGGGCCCTAGGCACATGGCATGTCTGTAATGAAACCTAGCCCGAGCTCCAAGTCCAGCCTGAGATGTGTGAGTGAAGCTCACACTGCTTTGTGCAGCAGCACCCTGGCCAGCAGGACAGGTCCACATCATGTATTGCCCTGCCTGGTGCCCTCCCCAGCCAGCATTTCCACCCGCCCCAGAGGCAGGAGCTTACTTTTCCTTTAGCATAGCTGAAGAGGGAACACACGTCCTTTTAGGTCTCCCCCTCACTATCCTGCCCTGCCTCCACAAGCCCAAAGTATTTTGACATCATGAGATCTTCTCCCGACAGAAATCTGAGATAAGTGCTTTTGACCTTCCAAGGTTAATCATCAGAGGCTTCCAAAGACCGGGAGTCTTTCAGAATAGCTCCTTGTCATCCGGGTGTGCTCCAAGCCAGATGTGGAGACCCAGCCCTGCGGCAGGGATGAGAGAGATAATTTAGGATCTGTGAGGCTCATTTGTATGTGAAAAGAGGCAGATCTTATGCCGCTTCCTCTTGGTTTCTCAAACAGTCCTTCATCCACTGTAAATTGTAAATAACCGAGAGAGATTGCTTATTCCAGCTGCCTTTCTACAGCACCGGTCTCTTAATTGCTGCATGGTCCCTGAACAGCAGAGCTGAAGGGGGTTTGATCCGGTTTTTCAGAAGGGATACCAAAGGTTTGCAGGCTGCCTCCGAGGGTAAATCAGCCCTTGTAGAGCTGCTTGGGAGCAAGGAAGCTGCTTGCAGCATCAATTGCACTTAGAAAAAAGAGTTGGGCAAAGGAGACAAACATCTCAAGAAGGATGGGTTTGTTCCCTCAGAAGGAACAAGATCTGAAGACAAAAATTGGCCCGATGTCAGGATCTGACTGTCCCCAGGGCAGAGCCCTTTTTAGGAAAGAACCAGGTTCAAAGAGGGATTTGGCAAGTCAATAAAGGGTCATTCCTGAGGGAACTGAGATTTCTGCTAGCTTAGACCTGCCTGTGGAGGGGCCCCACTGAACAGCTACTTCCCAGAACTTCTGTCAAACTGGAGTCCCTGGGTGCTCTGCATGGGCAATGCCCAGCAGTACCATCAGGAACAGCGAGGAAATTGTTTATCAGTATCAGAGTAGGCAATTCCCTCATGCCCCAGGGGACCAGACAGTGATGGGGCAGTGTCCGTGGCCTGGCTAGAATTGCTTAGCCATTATTTCTGCCAGCCAACTGCATAAGGTGTCTTAGGATTTTTGAAATCAAGTGCCTGTTACCAGAAAGGAAGCAGAAGCATTCCTGTGTTTCCTTGCTAGCAGAAGAGTTTAGGGAGTATACACCACCCGCCCCTTTTCTTTAGGCCACAGGCTCTAGAGCCAGGAAGACTGGATGATATTCCCCCCTTCTCTTGCTGGCATGGTCCTCCTGAAAGGCTGAGGAAGGCTGCTGTCCTTCACATGGCACCTGCAGCTTCCCATGTCAGTCAGCAACTCTGTGCTATCCCAAACTATATGAATTTCAGAATTAAGACACAGATAAAACTAATGTAGTCAGGACCAGGTTGCAGGACTGATCAAGCATTCCCCTAGAAACCCTCTCAACAATGGGCGTCTGCTTGATGTTTGCTTCCGGCCATTTAAGCCTCACCTTGTCAAATGTCACCTTGTTTTCCAGAAGCTATGAAGATTGTTATTACTATTATCCTGTTCCCTGAAACACATCCAGACAGAGCTGGAAAGCAAGCAAGAGAGATTTCTCCCTGCCTTCTGCATTCCCCTTGCATAGGCAGTGGGCTAGGCCCCCCTCGAAGAGCTGATTGCTCGTGCCTAGCAGGATCCAGAGGCCAACAGGGTCTTTGAAGCGGGGTCTCTGCTCACTTAGGAAAAAGTCCTGCATTGGCTTCATTGGGTTCATTCTTGCAGGCAAGGAAGGATTAGCTTTCATCCCCCCTTCCAGATCTTTGCTCCAAAAGCGGAATTGCACCAGCCCGTCTGATACCTTTCTTTATCAAGCAAGGCTTCATTTCACACTTCAACAGCTTATTTTCTCCTGTGAAGGGAGGAGAGAAGGCCTTCCTAGTTTAAAAATGTAGGAATATTCGCAACACAGACTGAGGCAGAGCACTGGCTCCCACTGAACCGCCCACGAGCGGTGTGTGCGTGCGTGCCTGCGTGCGTGGGTGTGCGTACACAGGCTTGGCCTTTTGCTATGTGAACACGAGTCAGGCCCCCCAGAAGCTTTGGGGTACATTTCGCATGCACATATGAGCTTATACGTGCATCTGTGCATCTATGCCATTGCCCTCTGCTGGCTGAGCTCTTCCCATATCGACCGATGGAGAGTGTGCGTGTGTGGGAGCTGGCACATCCAAACCCATCACTGCCCTCTGGAAGGAGCCCAGTCATTTAATCACTAGGATAAGCCCAGCATTTCAGCACACAGGGCTGGGACTCTTTCTTCTCAGTCCTCACTGCAGCTGCAGAGCAGTGCATGGCAGCACAAGCTCCTTCTCAGTCCTAAAAAAAAATATTTAAAAATCTCCTTGAGATGCTCATGCCCTTTTGGGAGGATTTGAGATTGAGCAGCTCTGCAGGAAGCATTTGAGTTGCTGTTCTTTGAAGTGCAGGCTCGAGCGGCAGAGCCCCGCAGAAGGAGAGCTGTATGGTACCTGGGCTACCCCTCCAGCCTACAGTCCCCCCAAAACCAGAGGAAAAGACCATGTGAGGGGGCACAGACAATGCAGGCAGGCTCCCAGCTCAGCCACCAGCCCCACAGCCCACTCAGCCTCCCCGTGCTGAACCACCAGCTTCATGGTAGCAGCAGTGGCCAGGGCATGGGAGAGTTGCTTTGGACCACTCTCTTTTTCTGACACACTTTGTTTCTCTTTCCCTCCCTCCCTCCATCTCCCAATGCCTTTATCTCTCCTTAAATTACTCCCCTACCTCACATTGCCCTCTGTCTCTTCCCTTCACCCCCACCCACAAAACGTGCTCGCGTGCCCCCGTCCCCTCACTCCGGTGCCATTTCCATGCCCCTGTTTCCTGTCTCTCACACCTATGTTATTCTTTCTGCCCTGCCCTCCCTCTCTCCTCTGCAGGGGCTGTTAGAGCCTCTAGTATTTTCCCGATCCTGAGTGTGATTCTGCTTTTCATGGGTGGACTCTGCATTGCAGCCAGCGAGTTCTACAAAACACGACACAACATCATCCTTAGTGCCGGCATCTTCTTCGTGTCTGCAGGTAAAGGGATGCACAGGGTCTGATGCCCCCGGGGCTGGGCTCCAGGGTTGGGGGGCTGCCCAGACAGGATGTCTGCAGGAGTGCAGTTGCCTAGGCAGGAGTGTGTACGTTTCCCAGCCCTGATAAGTCTTATTTGAGCTGAAAGCAGCCTCGCAAGGATGCCTCTCCATCCTGCCTGCTCACCCAGCAGAGGCAGGCAGGCAAGGGTTTTCCTCCTGTTTGGGAGCTGATGGAGGGAGAGTTTCCCTAAGGTCTGACATCTCTCAGGGACCAGGAGTGAAGTTCAGGGAAGCGGCAGGAACATAAGGAGAGTTTTTCCCAAGGAAAACTGCCCATCCAGGAGGGGATGGCAGGGATTGCACCCCACAGCCCCCACCACTGCCGTGCATGATCTTCCTGACATTTCCTCCTCTCTCTCCCCCGCCGGATGGCTTGCAGGTCTGAGTAATATAATTGGCATCATCGTATACATATCAGCCAACGCTGGAGACCCCTCCAAGAGTGACTCCAAGAAGAACAGCTACTCCTACGGCTGGTCCTTCTATTTCGGGGCCCTGTCCTTCATTATAGCCGAGATGGTGGGAGTGCTGGCTGTCCACATGTTCATAGACCGGCACAAACAGCTGCGTGCCAACGCTCGTGCCACGGACTACCTCCAGTCCTCCGCCATCACCCGCATCCCCAGCTACCGGTACCGCTATCAGAGACGCAGTCGCTCCAGCTCCCGCTCCACCGAGCCTTCACACTCCAGGGATGCCTCTCCCGTCGGGATCAAAGGGTTCAACACCCTCCCATCAACAGAGATCTCGATGTACACCCTGACCAGGGACCCGCTGAAGGCAACCACAACCCCCACCGCCACCTACAACTCCGACAGGGATAACAGTTTCCTCCAGGTTCACAACTGTATCCAGAAAGAGAACAAGGACTCTATCCACACCAACACAGCCAACCGCCGGACCACCCCGGTATGAAGCCGTCGCCAGGAGCTGAAAATGGGGCAGGAACGGGCAGGAGGAGACTGGGGTGGGCTGCAGGGTGGGGAGGGTGGAAGGGGGCAGGGGGCAGCAGGGGGGTGGGGAAGGAGGAGGTGGAACAGCCCCTTGATGGAGTGGGGACCTTCCCAATGCAAAAAAAAAAATAAAAAAATAAAAAAAAATCCACAAAAAAAATAACAAAAGCAAACAAAAAACTGACAATAAAAAAAAAACTAAAACAAAGGAACAACGAAGGAACAAGCAGATAAGCAAACAAACAAGCGAGCGAACAAAAAAAGCCAAACAAATGAAAAGGAAACATGAGGAAAGAGACAACAGTGAAAAAAACTTGTTAAAAAAAATGCAAAAGAAAAAAAGAAAAAAAAGAAAAACCTTAAAACTGAGAGAAAGAGATTTAAAAAATAGAAATAAATTTAAAAGAAAATGCATGATTTCCCATGTACCATTATTTTAACATTTAATAAAAACAGATTAAAAAAATAAAAGGGAACCAAGAAATAACAAATGACAATAAATCAAGTGGGAGGAAGAGGAGGAGGCAGCTTTTTTAATTTTTGGAGGTTTTATTATTTTATTTTATGGTTTGTTTCCCACTTACCTTTAACCCAGCACAGGCTTCTTGGGGAACAGGGGATGGGGGTTCGGCTGCCAATGACTTCGGTGTCCTTGGGCCAGTTATGGAGGATCCTGGGTGCCGGAGTTAGCCATGACCCGCTCTGTTCCCCCGAGACCCACGGGGATCCACTCCATTCCCCTGGGATCCGTGGGGATCCACTCATCCTCCACAGGTCCATAGAGGTTTAAAGTGACCCTAGGGAGTGAAGGAGCTGATGCTGAGTCACCCCTCCACAGAGTCCCCAGGGGGATCGCCATTTCCCCCAGCCCTGGGGATCCTGGGGTTAACGGTGACAGTGCAAAAACCAAACAGATACAGTAAATAAAGACACAGGCTGAGACAAAAAAAAAAAAAAAAGAAAAAGGACAAAAGAGGTTTCTTAAAAAAATAAAGTGGCAATTTTTTAATAAAACGACAGCTATAAATAAATGTAAATATAATAAGTGGATTTACTTGCAAGAAGAACAGATAGTATTTTTTTCTTTTAAATTTTGTTTTCTTCAGCTTTAAACTGTGAAAAACGAAAGGAAAAGAGCAGGGAGCTGTGTGGGAGGCACAGGTAGAGGGTGAGGGGGGCTGGTGGAGGGCAGCTGGGGCTCCCGTCCTTTTAGGGTGATGATGTTGTGGGGGGGACACACACGGGATGCTGTGAGGGGGGACAGCACTCACGCACACGTGTGCCCATGCTCACACACTCACGCCCTGGTGGGCGCACGCTCTCCTGTGAATGCTCCAGAGGCTCCCCAGGGTGGCCACGCACCCCTCAAATCTGCCCAGATCCCCCTTGGGTCACATCAGTGGGGCTGCAGCCATGCAGGGGGCACGGTGAGGCCACCCAGCCGCCCCCTGAAATCGCTCCCATCCTCGTCTGGGCACACAGCGAGCACACCCTGACCCAAAGGCGGCCACAGGCTGCCTGGCCCTGACCCGTGCAGCCTGCCAGCCCCATCCCAGAGAGCCCCCGAGCCCCCCGAGCCCCAGCAGCCGTGCCGGGGAGCAGCCGAGCCAAGCGGGTGTCCCCATGCCCGCCGGCTTTTGTTCCTCCCCACTCCTCTCCTGGGGTCCCCGACTGCCGTGGTCTCCTCCACAGCAGCAAGGCAAGGCGAGCGGGGTCCCCCCATCCCCCCGGGCCCGGCTGCCGCCCCCTCCCTCCCTGCCTGCCGCCCGGGGAAGGGGACACCGGGGTGCCCGAGAGCCGCCGGCGGTGGAGACGGGAGGGGAGGTGGCAGCAGGGGTGATGGATGGGGTGACTCTGTGACACCCACACACACCGGCCAGCCCGGGACCAGGACAGCACTCCTTTGGGGCTGCCCCCCGAAAACAGAAGCGCCCGGGGCAGGCACGAAGCCGAGAGTTTGCAGGATGGGGCCGCTGAGCCCTTCGGCAGCTCAGACCCAGTTTTCGACTTTTTTTCCGTCCCCATTCCTGCTGCTCCAGTTTTAGGAGCTGCGCGGTCCCCGCTCCAAGTCCCAGCGGGGATTCTGCTTTAAAGCAGCCAGATCCTCCCCGCTCCCCCCGACCCACTGCTATTTCACCCCCCCTTCCCCGCTCTGGAGTAGGGCGGGGGGCAGCAGAGGGACGGGGTCACCCCCAAAAGTGGCATCACAGGGCAAGAGGTGGATGCGAACGCCTTTGCTGCGTGTTCAGACCCCACCGCACTGCTGACACTGGCTCCCCAGCCCTTTCGGAACGATTCCAGCGTAGAGGGAAGGTGGAATTGGGGTTTCCATCCCCACCCGACACTGCTCGGAGCTGGGGAGCATTCACAGGGCTGAGCGCGCCCGGGGCCAGGAGGGAAGGGGAGAGTGCGGAGGGCGCAGGGAGAGCGTGTGCAGGATGCAAAGGCTGGCGGGGAAGATTTTCCCCAGGGTGTTGCTCACGTCCAGCTCAAACCAGTCCAAGAAACCAACCTCCATTTTCTTTATTTCGTGGGGTTTTTTTCAGACTGTTAAAAAGAAAAAAAATTTTAAAAAGAGAAAATGACAAAAAAAAAATCCTGGTACATGAAATAAAGATTTTTTTTTTTATAACTTGGTCGTCGTCATTTATGTGGATTTATTGGGGGGGGAGATTTGTAGTGCCAGAAAAATACCTCAAAAGCCAGCAAGAGAATCTACTGCTGTGGACAATTTTGTACTCATTGCCAATTCAGAAGGTGGTCTTGCTTCAAGAGGGTCTTCGAGATACAGGAACGGATGAGGCAAGAGAACAGGGCTTTGCCATAACTTTTTATTTTAAGTAAGTGTGGGTAAACTCAAGTCATATGTGGGCTTTCTCTGCTGCCCTCCAAAACATCTGCACCAGCCTCTCCTTAGCCTCCATCATCTCCCCTCCTGTTCCATTCTTCCTGGGGTGAAAATACCACAAAGGCTGATGCTCCTATTCCTACTGCAACAGTGGCTTTTGTGGCAAGCCAAGGTCAGAATTCATCTTACTAGAGGGCTCAAAAAGGAAAAAGAAAGTGACCCCAGCATTGCTTTGGGGTTTTGTCCAGCTGGGCTGGCAGTGAGTGCCTGGTAGAAACGCTCAGTGTAGGAGCTTGGAGCAGGGGAATAACTTACAGCTGGAGATGCAGACCCAGAAACAGGTAAGGTGGCTGCAGAGCATGGAGGCGAGATCCCCACAAAGGGGACTAGGCTCCTGGTACGTCCCCTCACCTCCCACTCACCACTGGCAGCAAGGGTGTCACCAATGAGCTCCCCTTCACCCTACACTGGGCTCTTACTTCCCGTGAGACCCTCCATGGCCTTCTGAAGCAGACCAGAATTCCCATCACTTTCTGTCACCACTAGTTCAGAGGGATGACATGGAAGGACAGCCACCTGAGTGACCAAGCTTCTCTGTGCGTGACCTACGGCAGACAGGTGAGACCTCGAGCTGAATGAGCAAGTTGGAGTTAATTTGGGAGCAGCAAGGAAGGCACAGGTGGCTCCAGGAGTCCCAGCAGACACTGGTGGGTCGCAGTGTGATCACAGCACTGCAGTTCTCCCTGTGGCCCAATGCACCTCACATATGTTGATACCTGTGCTCAGCATCCATATCCCTTGGCCAGCACCAGTGGGTCCCCACTCTGACCCTCACTGCACCCCCTCCAGCACAACTTCCTCCAGCTCACTCCTCTTCTTTGGGCCCCTGGTAGCACCTAACCCCCACCCCAGCATTCCAGCTGGCAGGACACTTCATTTCCAAGGTAATTGGGGGCACCTGCCGACCCATTTCTGCTTCTCCTCCAGGGACCCTTCCCAGCAGCAGCCTCTCCAAGAAGGAGGTCACGGGGGGGAGAGGCAGCAAAGCAGCAGGAGCCTGTCTGGGGGGACACCAGGGAGCTCCTGGCCCTGCCACATGCTCATCTAGGAGGTAGCTGCCTTCCCACCCTGTCTAGTGCACAGACCTCAAAACCTTCTCACCTCCTCCTCATCTCCTTGCCTGGTTCTGAAGCCTCCACCAGTGCTGAGGGGTCCTGCTCAGGCATGGGTGGGATAAGCTGAAGGAACCCCCCTGCATTTCCTCCATCCACCCTGTGATGTTTCTAATCCTGGACTGCTGCAGAGCTTGGGGCAAGAGTGTCCTCTCTCATCCTCGCCCGTACCGGTGAGGCACTGGGGAGATGTGGATACACTTCCCACACAATGTCCTGGCCAGAGCGAAGGGGGTACATGGATCACCCCCTCTGCACAATTCCATGTGGGGCTTCTTCTTCGTAGGGTTCAGATGCTTCTCCCCTTCTCTGTCTGGCATTTATGGGATGAAGGAGCGAAGCAGCAGCGACCTGAAATTAGGTGTGGGGAATGCTCCTCAGACAGCGCCAGCCTCCATGCCATAATAATTACTACTAATATTCAGCACTTATACAGCACTTTTCATGTTCAAAGCACTTTGCAAACATTAACTAATTAATGTCATATTAAGTGATGTCTTAGAGGGGCAGCATCGAAAGCAAACGACTTGTGTGTGGGCAGAAGCTCTCATTCCCTACCTATTCCCTAGGCACATTAGGTAGGTGAGAGACCCCAGTGTTTTCCTGAGCCCCTCCTAGTTCTCGGTGCTCTCCATGCCACCTGCTTGCTTCTCCCACTGCTGACTGTGCTCTGGCATGCTCCAGAGCAGGGCACCAGGGTCCTCCCCTCCACAGCACTGAGCCACTGAGGCCTTAGGGAAGCTGAAGACTCATGACTGACAGGTCAGTGAAAAATATTTGGGTTGGAAAAGTTCCTGCCCTAATCCCAAGCCCCAACAATGGGAAAGGAGAGACAGCAGGCCCCTCATAACACAGCCAGAGTGGAGATGGAGCAGACAAAGCCTGGTTCAATGCCTTCAGCCAGGTCCCTGACCTGCCCCTGCCTTGTGACCTCTTTGGGGCCAGTAGTCATTCCCTGCTTTCAGGTGCCAAAGGAATGCAGCATGTGGCCCTGCATGGGGCTGATTTTGGACAGCACCTCTCTGAACCTGAGGACATGCTCTCAATTCTCTCAAACGCTGGCCAGGGATGGGTAGAAGGCAGGCAGGGCATCTGCCAGAGAGAGTGCTGCCCTACTCAGATAGAGCAATCCACAAGGATGCCTCTGGCAAAGGATCTGAGCTCCAGAGGGTCTGCACTGCCCAAGGGATGCTGGCCTGAGCTGGCAGAGGTGCCAAGTCTTCCATCCCATGGAGGCACAGCATGGTTGGAGAAGGGGCTGCCTTTGGGGGATGGCGTGGGGCAAGGGAGCACTTGCTACTGAGTAATGCCCAGGCCCTCACGTGTGTGGGTCTGCTGTCAACATGTGCTTGCTGCTCCTCTGCTGCCTCTCTGATCTGGACCACAGCCAGAGCTGGCTGCATTTTGCTTCAGTGGGAGACGCTCTGAGAGCTCCTCATGTGGGGAAACCCAGATACTTGGTTATTAAATTAACGTCGGGCATTTGACTGCAACATTGAAATGGTTTAAACACCCAGGAGTAGTAATTAGTAATTATGGTTTGGTGAGGGAGGATATTAAGACCCAGGTATGGAGCCCAGTATTTTTCTCTGCAGATAATTTTTAGTGCCAGATGACTACAGAGAGAGGCCAAGCGTCAGACACGCAAGCCTGCTGTCTTGCATGTGTGTGAGGACTGCCATGGGGGAAGGAGGCAGCCACACAGCTCGCCTTTCAAAAGCCAAGCACCGAGGCCAAGGACAGAAAGGTTTGAGATGGAGAGCTGATGGAGAAGGAGGGTCCGTGAAGAGGTACTGTCAGCATAACTAATGCTGCTAGATGAGCAAGGTTGGCAAAGGACAGGCTATCTGAATGTCCTGGAAGTATCCTCAAAGTTAGAGGTGGGTCCAGACATCTTGGCATCTCCTTCCCAGGTGCCTTCCAGCTGCTGGGGCCTTCTCCCCTCATCTCCCCAGACTTTTCTGGACACCTTCTGGAGAGAGAGAAACAAGGGGCAACAGTTTTGGTAGCGAAGAGTGGAAGACAGAGGATAAAACTGAAGTGGGACATATGCAGATAATGCAGATGTGAATGAAATACCACCAGGCATAATTTTACTTCCAAGAGGGAGGAACAAATCACTCCTCAGGCTAAGCTGAGGCATGGAGCTGGACCACACGTGGGCTGCTATGCAGTATGCAGCTCCTCACCCAGGCAGGGCATTTGCAGAACTTCTGACCAAATCACAGTTTGCTGGCTCGACAGAGCTCCAGACTAGCTGTGCAACCAACATGCCCCACGGAGATGAGAAACTCCCCTCCAGCCCAAGAGAGGGGACAGGGCCCTGTCACCCGGACACGGTCATAAAAAGACCTTTAACTGGGGATCTGTGCCCACAAGGGAAGGGAGGACATCTGTGATGTCCCAGCGTCTATGGTGGCTGCACTTCACTAAAGCCATCAGTGGTTACTGGCTAGTTGAGGGGTGCTGAGGACCTGCCAGACATGGAGCTGCACTGAGGACCCTGACAGAGAATCCAGGACCCCAGTGGGCCATGCTGCTTCCTATAACTGCAGCAGCAAAAACTGGGTGACCGCCTCCATCTCCCTGGCTGCAAATCCCAGCTTTGACCTGGCTGTGGCAGAGCCAACACAGACGTGAACCATTCTGGCAGAGCGTTGTCACTTGTGCCAATTTTACACCGTGGAGAGGAGTAACGTGCGAATGACGCCAAACCCCGCTGGCCTCATTTCACTTGCCCTTTATTGGAACCTTCAGGCCTTGCACCCCGGGCTCGGAGCGATAAGGGTGGCAGGGCTGGCGTACACAGCGAGAACCCGGCATCAGCATCCTCTGCGGCGGTCAGCTCTGACATTGTGGAGCGCCCGCAGTGGAGGAGCCGGCCGGCCGATACCCGCGGCTCCTGCAAAGGGGTCAAGATACACGGCTACGGGCTGAGTCCCAAAAACACATCCCCAAGGACAAAGTACTGGGCTCGGGAAAGGGTTTTCTCTGCTGCTGCTCCTCCTGCTGTTCCTGATCCCCTCGGGGATGGAAAAAACAAGGGATTTTGCTCTCTAGGGACCTGTCAATCAGAATCTGCCAGCACCGTTTAATTTGCTGCATTTACGCCTGCCAGGAGCGCCGGCCGGGCTGGCTGTTCCTGAGCAGGCAGTGCCATCCCGCGGGACGAGCTCGGCACAGCAGCGGAGCTTCACAGCCGCACTGTGCGGGAGCTGGAGCCGGAGCTGGAGCAGCCCCACAGCTTCCCGGGAAGACGAAGCGCTGGGACCCTTGCCCGGTGTCCCCCCGGGGCACAGAGGTGGCCGGCGGACATTTCTACTCTGCCAGGGTTCTTCACTACCTGCTTTCCTTCATTCCCCCTCTCCTGACAGCAGCTCAGAGGGGACACAAGGACATAATTTGAACCTAGGGGTTCAGCTTAGTCCCCCCGCCCCCGTGACGGGCTCCAGCCAGCACAGGGACAGGTACTATTTTAGGAGGGGATGGCAGACAACAAAGCTCTTACTGTGATGAGCATGCTGTGGCCCTGAGGTTGGAGGCAGCATGTCCCAGGAAGCTGCCTATCATCAGCAAGTCCCCCCACTTCTCCTACTCTAAAATCTGCAGGTCTGACTAGTGTCTGGCCAGGGATCATCTAGGAGTGTTTAGTGGGGTAATACTTAATGCATGCAGAGAAAAGAGTAATTCCACAAAGCATTTCCAAAGTCAGGGAGCACCATGGCTGCCACATGTCTCCTGCCCTTGCTACTCTCCCTCGAGTACCTGGTGGTGCTTGTGGATCCTTTGGGAAACAAGGGGTGAAGAGAAGGTTCCTTTCCAGCCCAAACCCCTTCCCATCCCCTACAGCCGGGGCCAAATGTTAAGCCTGGGACTGACCTTGGGAATCAGCTGTGACCTTGGGAAGTGCCTGATCCAGAGGAACAGGCTGCAGACAGGGAAAAGGAGAGAAAGAAAGACCTTGGACTGCTGCAGTGGGAGCTTTCTGGAGCAAAGCTGAGAGTGCGCATCCGTCCCAGCTGCCTCGGGGTACCTGACGCCCAATGGGGGACATACGCAACACAGCTTTGCCAGAAGGGACAAAAGCACCCAGCTGACTCCTCCAAAGAGAGAAGAGAGCAGATGGCACTGAAATCTGCTCAAGAAGAGAGGAAGGAATGGCCCCGAGGCTCCGTACTCCCTGTACCCTCCACACTCCCTGTACCTCAAGAGGCACATTTGTCCGCGGCCAAGCGTGTCGGCCAGCCCTGTCTCTGACTTACCAAGGAGCAGAGAAGGGAATGGCAACCATGGACTTGCTAGGCTGCTGCTTATCCCTTGCTGCCGTTCTCTCTTGTGGGGACCTTCTTGACAGTCCCTGGGAAGGGAACACTATGTTACACATAGGTAGCCTCTGCTTTTGACTCCTTGCTGCTTTGAAACTAGGTCTTGTGCAAATAGGGTTCAACTGTGCTTCCTAGCAGAAATTGCTTGCACTCTTTTTCTGGCTCCTGATATTCTGCTTAGATCTCTTTTCCTGGCTGGCATAAACATTAAGCCTTCCAGAGAAGACACCAGCCAGGCAAGAGTATTTGCACAGCATGTTTAGCCCCAGAAGATTCTGATATTTCACGGAAGTTACTCTAACACTGATGTTGTTGAAGGAAATAACCGTGGGTGCTTCTGTGCTGGGCAAGGGCCCATGTAAAGAAAAACCATGCTGCTCATAGCCCTGCTCACATCGAGAGCAGTGCTGCATACAACTCAGGGAGTGGATAACGGCAGGGCAAGGAGCAGGGCCCCAGGAGCTGAAAAGCAAACTGCTAACTCAGTGGTGAGAAGGCACTGTGAGCCTTGCACCTTCCACCACCCAGAGCCCCATCCTCTTCCCTGCTGCAGATCTGCCTGGACCTATGCAGCATTTCCCAGAAGCAGCAGCCTCTGTTGACATGGTTCTCCAACACCATAGCTTGTATTTCCTTCAGTCAGGCAGGGAGTGTTGTCCTCCCTGCATGACATGGAAGTGACAAGCACCCACTGCAGAAGCTCACTGGTGTGGCCTAGAAAACAGCCACAGAGCAGGGATTTGCAGCTGAGCCTGTGGACTCTCAAGCTCATACCCCAGTCACTGCACCAGCCTTCCTCTCCTGATGCAGGCTTGAAGCCAGCAGGGATGCTGCTGGCGCCAGCTGCTCTAATTGAGCTTTGTAGAATAAACTTGTGGAATTAGCCTGTTGGCTGCTGGGATAAAATCCAGCACTGAGTGCAGATCAAAGGAGACAATCTTGCTGACAGTTTGAGGGGAGGCAGCAGTACCTGGGCTCCTTCTGCAGCTCTGGAAAGGGTAGTGCTCAGCAGCCAAGAGTGAGGATGCATCATGACACACACACTGCCTCTTCGGCAATTCATGTGATCCAGACCCTGATGGTCAAAGCTACAGAAGCCTTGAGGGAGTTCTAACACTGGTGACAAAAATAGTCAAAACCAGGCAAGAGACAGCACTAATTCAGAGAAAGACAATTTTTGGATACACCAAAAGTCTGTGGCTTTCCCTCGTAATATGTGAGGAGCAGAACATGGAAGGTGCACTCAGGCTCTGAGCCCAGCCTACAGAATCTGTGAGGTTGAAGAAGGGGAAGTCTGCCCTTGCTCAGTTTCTGTCTGTCTGTGAGGACAAGGCAGAGTAGCCCAGCAGCCAGAGAGAGCTCAGCACAGCAGGAGGAGGAAGAGGGGAAAAGCCTCATAGTGAAAACACTATCTGCTACCCAGAATAATGAGCTCAGCACATTCCTTGTGCGCACCTTACTGGACAGACATGGCTGGTCTGAAAACCCATAGTAAATCTGCCAGGTGCCACCTGCTCCCAGCCCCACTAGATTGCACAGGCAAGCAAATTAAAAATCAGATTCACCGCACACACACAGTAACACTGTTTTATGGCCATTTTTCCAGGGTTCTTGAAAATCCAGTCAAGAATTTTCCTGGAAATCCAACCAAGAATTTCCCTGACAAAGCTGGTGAGCAACAACCACTCAAGAGGACACGTTTATAGTTCAGCAACCAGGACAACAGCAAGAGGAATGAAGCTCTTGGAAAGGAGGGCTAGCATTGCAGAAAATCACCTGGCCTGAGAGAACAGCAGACTGAGGAGGCAGATAAAAGTACCGTGGAAAAGATGGGATGCAAAGAGGAGGGCCAGGGAAGGAAGGAGGGCTTCCCAGCCCATGAATATCCATCTGGGGCATGAGTTCATACATGGCCAAGGCTGGTTGCAACAAAAGCCCTGGAGCCAGCAATAAGTTTTGCTGCTTAAAGATGATGACAATGATTGCAGAAGAGGAATCTGACCTGAGGAGGTGTGTGTGAACATCAGGGCTTCCTGCAGTGGGAAGGTGTTAAGGCTGAACAGTATTCCCCTTGGTTTCTGGGTTTGTCAAGAAGCATGGGGCAGTGGAAACTAAGCATATGGCACAGGCATACGGTGTGTTTGGTCTTTAGCAAGGAAAAGGAACCCAGCTGCCTATTTTTGATGCATATCTTGAAAGAATGAGAAAAGGAACTACTGGAAAATAGTATTTTAATGTGAACATTAGTCTTCCAATCCTCAGCTGCCTCTCTGATTGGAAGTACCATCACACAATCTGGAAAGCAGCCCATTTTAAGGCTTTCCAAAGTTTTTTTCAAGGCAGAGGTGATCTGTTTTCTAGGAAGGGCCCCTAACAGGTTGGGAGCTTGGACTTGCTCTCCTTCACTTAAAGCTGGCAAAGCCCTGGTAACACTGCTGAGCTGTGTATCATCCTCTCTCAGCAGGAGGAGGCTGCTCAGCACCAGTTCACGGGTCGACAGCTCTCCAGCAAGCCCCAAACCACAGAGGTGAATGGAAGAGAAGGCTTTGGACTGGAACATCAAAGGTACTAGAATGAGACCCTCATGGAATGAGACCCCTTCATGGGTCTGATAACACCACACAGAGCCCAAAGCCAGAGAAGTGGGAGGCAAGAACAGAGAAACAGATGGAAGCAATTTATCCTGGCTGTTCTCATGAGCATCTTCCAGGGAAGAGTCATTAGTCTTATTAACTGATTAAATGATTAATTAACTGATGAACTGAAATTATGGATCAAGGATCAAATGATTGCAAGGCAAGTGTATTTGGAGTACTTTTCCAGGAAGCGGCGTATTTCACGTGCCTTTCATGAAAACCTGAGGCCAGGAGGGGAAGTGTTTGCAGCAGTGGCAGCAGAGTGTGGGGTCAGCAGGACAGGACCAGAGGCACATGGAGCTGTGGGGTCCCAGCAGGACACAGGAGGTGCAGTGCCTGGTGTGAAGTGGGAAGCAAGACAGACCTGCTCCCTCTGCTAGTAAATCAGACCTGAGACAGGCTGAGAAAGTTTGGTCTGTTCATCCAGGAGAAGAGAAGGTCTCATGGAGATCTCATGGCAACCTTCCAGTATCTGAAGAGGGACTACCAGGAAGCCAAAGAGGGACTCTTCATCAGGAACTGTAGTGATAGGACAAGGACTAATGGCTACAAATTAAATGAGGGTAAATTTAGGCTGGATATTAGGAAGAAATTCTTTGCTGTGAAGGTGATGAGACACTGGAACAGGTTGCCCAGGTAACTTGTGGATGCCTCAGCCCTGGCAACGTTCAAGGCCAGGTTGGATAAGGCCTTGAGCTACCTGCTGTAGTGGAACATGTCCCTGCCTATGGCAGGGGTGGTTGGGACTAAAGGATCTTCAAGGTTCCTCCCAATCCCTAATTCTCTGTGATTCTAAATGTTACAGAAAATCTCCCCTGCTCAAGACTAGATTTTTTTTCATAGAACTCTTCTTCTCCTTGCCAAGAAAATGGAAGGTTAGATCCATGCCCAGGGCAGCATTTATCCCACACCAGCTACTCCCTGCGCATGCAATCTCCTCCAACCCACACCTAAATCCAACTGTGTCACCAGAAAAGGAAAACTGATGGGCTGAGACCAAGCTGCACATGATCTGGCATCTCTGGTAGACAGCAGCAGCACTACATTCTCTTGCATGCACCTCACACAGGCTCAGGAGGGAAGAGGAAACTGTGGAAAGCACGGGATTTTGTTTTATCAGTCTATTTCTCTTTGTTCATTAATTCATTCCTAAGTCTATTTCTCTTTTCAGAACTTCTTCCTCTTTTCCTCACCATCTCCTAAGTTGTGAGTCCCTCTGAGCCCATAGAGCCCATTGTCCCAACCTGGGGGGACGAGGAACAGGTGCTGTGGGTGTCACATGGAGCTGAGATCCCACTGAGCCACTGCAAGAGAGCAGCGAGGCAGTTCCAGCACTAATGATGTTTGTCTCCAAAAAGGCTGTTTAGGAGAGACAGTTACAAATTGTATTTTATAAACTGTATTTCTATAAGTGGATTTTTTTTTTTTTTGCTAGCGGGAAGAGGCACTTTAATAATCCCACTTCTGATTAATGGCAGGGTGTCTTGTCAAAGCAAAGACCGCTGCAGCTTCGGTTCTTTCTCAAGGAGAAATCACAAGTGGAAAATAAAGAAGAAAATGCACAACCTCTCTGCCTGGAAAATATTGATCCAGACTCTTCCTAGGTAAAAGATACTCAGTAAAATTCTCTGAAGAGTTTTTTAGCCTGTAAGCTGAAGAGATTTGTAAACCAGATCCTGTCTTTTTAGGGGTCAAGAAAATTTCAATCACTCTGGCATGAGAACATTTGGGATTTAATGATTTATTGCCCTCACACCCTGAGAAGAAATACTATCCCAATTACAGAGACAAGGATCCGAGGCACTGCTGTATTAAATCACTGGTTCATGGTCTCCTAGAGAGGATGTAGAGCTGAATCAAACTTCCAGCCCTAGGTCTGCCTTCCAGCAGGTCCAGGGAAGCCATCAGGATGATGGGAAAGCTTGAATATCACACTGTGAACACAGCAAGGGTAACTGCAATTCCCCTTCTTCACACATCTTTTACTCTCAAAGTCAAGTGGTTTTTGTAACACCCTCTAAAAACAAAAAGTTGGTTGAATGATCATACAACTACAGCCTGGAAAGTACCTGATTTTCCACAGAATCATTGCAGAGTTTGGAATATATTTTTATTTTAAGAAGTTGTGTGTGTGAGAAAATGAAGAGGTACACCACTAAGTCATGTTTCCTGTCCTAGCAAGTGACTTTATTGACATATTTCTTGTCCAGAGTCCTGTAAGTCTGCTATCAAAGTCATCTCGTAATCTATATCTCAGTTTTTATCTGGGAAAACAGGAATTAACCAACCAGACATCACAGTAACTCCATCACCTGTCTGCAAAGCAAACTTTAATAGATGGGAACTGTATTTGACTAAGCTGAGAATCAATATTCTTCCAATCCATTATTTGTAACGTAAGTTGAATGCAAGTTTTTCCAAAGGAAAAAAAAAAAAAAGTCATTTACACCAAAGCCCTTCCCAAAAGGCATTTTTTGCGTACTGTAGAGCTGAATGTTTCTGCCAAGAGAAGTTCCCCAGTTCCAGGAAGTTTAGCACTGGGGATGTTTCTCACCTCACCATTATCCGAGCTACTGTGCTCTGTTGAGCCTTCAGCAAACACAGAAAGTCAAGTTTTCTTCCTCTTTATGACATCTGGGTACAAAGTGAATGGATTTTGTCACACACCATCCCCGCCCAGCTTTTATACTCAAAAGCCAAACTCAAGCGTTTTAATCAGCAGGGCAAATTTATACTACCCTTAATATCACTCTCCTTCCACTCCCACATATTTTTCCTTAGTAAGTGGCAATTATGCAGGAACAAAATTTCAGAAAATGACAGCGTTGACCCAAAATAGGTTCTTTCATCTGGCCTGCAAGAGGCCAATCCACACACATAACCCAGGTATTTGATTTATTTACAGTTCTGCATAGAAAGAGGTGCCGGAGGGTAAATCCACAAAACCAGCACAACAACTTTTCACCAAAACTTTTCACTGTTTATATATTTTGGCAAACTAAGGCATTAATGACCCTTGGCTACAAGTTACCTAATTCTCTTTTTAATTAGTATTCTGTCTTCTATTGGTTAATGATCCTCTCATTGTTCATGCCAATTAGTCTGCATGCTCAGTCTTTCTCTCCTTTTTAGTCGGTGGTTTCTTGGGTCCCTGACCATGATCTCCCCCTGACAGAAGTATCTTTAACCCAGTTGCTGAGCTGTCTTTATTAGTTTCTTCCTTGTCTTGGGGGTTCTGCCAAATGTCTCTGCGGCCTGTAAATTCTGCATTCTTGGAGCCCACTACCTGTGGTTCGTTCATCCTTCTTCCCACGCTTTGTTAACCTCCCCTGAGGTCACTGAAAAATTCTGCTGTCAGGTAATTTGTCTAACACCTGGACATCACTTGGAGCTTGTTTGTTAGCTGCTGTTTCACAGATTAAACCTCTTTTCTCGTTGATTAGACTTGAAAGCATACCAAGATCAAACAACATCCTTTCTTAAGATTTTTTTTTTTTTTAATAATTGACATTTTGCGACAACGCCGCTGCTTTACGGCGGCCGCGCTCGCCGGTCGCTTTTCCGGGGGGGTTGGCGGTTCTCCGCTTTTACGACAGGGCGCTGCCGTCGCGCGGCGCTGACGCGCAAAGGGAGCGCCGGGGCTGCGCGCGGCCCTTTCCCCGCCCGCCGCCGCCGCCGCTGCTGGAGCCGCTCCTGGATCCGCCGCTGGATCCGCCGCCATCGGGGCCGTACCGGGGCCGCGCAGGTGAGGACAGCGCTGGAGCCGCCCCAGAGCCGCTCGCCTGCCGCGTCGGCCCCTCCCGCGCGCACCGAGACCCCCCCCCGGCCCCGCCCCGCCGGTTCCGGTGGGGCCGCGTCCCGCCCCTCCCCGGCACACGCAGCGCTCACCGGGACCCTTCCTTCCTCCCCGGGCCTGGTTGGCGGAGGCGCTTTCCCTTCGCCAAGTGCCGAGGCGAGACCTCAGGTCTCGGTGCCATACCGTGCGACAGCTGAGGATTTGAGTGATTTTTTTTTTTTTCATATTTTCACCTTTAGAAAGTTAAAAAATGGCGAAGTTTGTAGCACCCGTGATCCAGGACAACCCGTCCGGCTGGGGTCCGTGTGCTGTGCCCGAGCAGTTCAAGGACATGCCTTACCAGCCTTTCAGCAAAGGAGACCGCCTGGGCAAGGTATCCGTGCCGTGCTGGGCCGTGAGCTCTGGGAGCCTTCCGGGCCTCCCCCCGCATGCTGCCTCCGGTGTTCGCTTTTGTTACCCTGTCTGCTCCTCTGGCACCCTTGGCAGTGCGTCCTAACACACTGAACACCTGGCAGGCTGAGGTGGGAGTCGAAAGGATCAGACCTGGGGCATATGGCAATGTTTGTTTCTGCTGCTGGGAGTCCTGCGCGTGCAGTTAAAGGTGTGGGGGAGAAATGTGTTAATACTTTTTATTGTTTATGCTCATTCTTAGGTGGCCGATTGGACAGGAGCCACATATCAGGATAAAAGATACACAAGTACGTGCAGTCTGCTGGCTGTTCCTGGGGTTTATTTTCTGCAAAGTTTTCTTCCAAGCGTCAGTTCCTGCTTTCATGTCTCACATCCACCCTGTAATTACCTGCACAACTCAGCAAGACAGGCAGCTTACTTCAGGAAGCGTGCTTTACCCTTGGGAGAGCTCTGTGGGGCTCTCCCTGTCCTTGGGGCTTACTCTGGGTCTTTTTACTGCCTTACTACCCAGGCTCATAAGGGAGGTTTAAAGGGGGAGAAGACATGCAGGTGTAAGGCAGGAGTCCCAATTTAGACATCAGACTTAGGTGGAGGGAGCTGGGGAGAGAAAGGGGCAAAGCATCAGGTTTTTTTCTCTTTGCACCTTGGTGCTGAGATACTTTGTTTTATTTCCAGACAAGTACTCGTCGCAGTTTGGCGGCGGAAGCCAATATGCCTATTTCCACGAGGAGGATGAGACCAGCTTCCAGCTGGTGGACACGGCCCGGACGCAGAAGACAGCGTACCAGAGGAACCGCATGAGGTTTGCACAGGTAATGTGTTCAGGAGACAGCATCAGAGGGGAGCTTCAGCAGCACAGGATTCTTTCACAATTCAAATGCCTTCATTTTTCTTTCTGTCATTTCTTTAGAGGAACCTTCGGAGAGACAAGGACCGTCGGAACATGGTGCAGTTCAGCATGCAGACACTGCCAAAGAGTGCCAAGCAAAAGGAGAGGTGAGGCTGCAGAGACAAGCATACTGAGCTCGGGTGTGTGAACATACTGCTGATGAATTTGCAAACTTAAAGTAACAGAATCTGCTGGAGCAAACAGTCAGCAAAGAATTTCAGGATGTTTCGAGTCCAGTGTTCTGCTGGTGTCAGTAGTACTTAAAAGCGTGGATTTCAAATGGCTGCCTAATAATTTAGGAGAATTTTTTAATTGTATTTAGAAAGCAGAGGTGGCACTGAAAGCAGTATATGCTCTCTGAAAACTACATTTCAGTCTTGAGGTAAAACTATATAAAGAGCTGCTCAGATCAAAGAACATGCCTCAGACATCTTGATCAACAGATGGCTCAACAAATGTTTTAACAGCTCAGTGCCTGAGAGCACTGCTCCTCTGGTAGTAGTTTGGAAGTGGAGGAATAGTTGTGGCACATGGGAATCAAGAACTTCTCTTCATGGCTTTTCTCACATTTGTCATTTTAGAGATCGTTTGCGCCTACAAAAGAAGTTTCAGAAGCAGTTTGGAGTGAGGCAGAAATGGGACCAGAAATCACAGGTAGACAAACTGATGAGCACTGTGCCCCTTCTGATGGTTAGATTACGCTGGCTGCACTCAACAGGGCAGCTCCTTGCACATATCCTGATGTGTCTCCTTTTCTCTCTGTACCTGTCCCACCTCTGGCCGCGCAGCAGAAACCTCGTGACTCCTCTGTTGAAGTTCGCAGTGACTGGGAGGTGAAGGAGGAGATGGATTTCCCTCGGCTGATGAAAATGCGCTATCTGGAGGTGTCCGAGCCACAGGACATGTGAGTTCCTAAAATGTTTGGAAAGCAGGAGCTCAGGGGTCTCCTGCCTGGTCCCAATGTTCGCATGGGGGTACCAAACCCAGGGGGAGGTAATGGAACACCCAGCAGGCCCTGTGTGGTTTATGGGTGGTGGCAACTGTAGGAGGGGTATCCAGATGGTTCTCTTACCTTTGCAGAGAGTGCTGTGGAGCCCTCGAGTACTATGACAAAGCCTTTGACCGCATTACAACAAGGAACGAGAAGCTCCTGAGGAGCATTAAGCGCATCTTCCATACCGTCACCACTACGGATGACCCAGTTATCCGAAAGGTATCCACCTGTTTGTAAAACTCAGTGTGTGCTGTTGTTGGAGACCAGCTGTCACGCTCAAACCAAAGGGCAAAAGCAAGAAGCATTAGCTGGTACCAGTATTTTTCTTCGGTGGAAGGCAGAGGTAAATTCATGCAGAGTTAGGAACACTGGCCAAGGTAAAGCTATAATTGTGGAAAGGCAAAGAGACCAGTACTTGAGCTGTGTTGGGAAGAAAACTTAGGTCAGAGACCTGATCTTTGGGGCCTTGCTTTTGGAGGTGAGGAAGGCTCAGACATTTCTCTCGTGACCTGATTGCCAATGAGAAACCATGCATTTTTCAAGAGAATTAGCATCTTGTAGTAGTTTCTTACTTTGCCCTTGTGTGGGTGAGGGTGGGCCAGGATTGCTGGGTAGTACCTTATGCTTTGTCTGGCAGTGGATGTGGTACTTACAGTAGTTCAGCTTTCTCAGAACAGCAGAAGAAATCAGGGATGTGGTTTGCTAGCACTTCTCGTCCTGCCTAGGGACGGGGTGTCTGTTCTTATTGCTGAAATGGTTTTCTCTTCCTTCTGTATTCACAGCTGGCCAAGACACAAGGGAATGTGTTTGCCACAGATGCCATTCTGGCCACACTGATGAGCTGCACTCGCTCTGTCTATTCCTGGGACATCATTGTCCAGAGAGTTGGATCCAAGCTTTTTTTTGATAAGAGGGACAACTCAGATTTTGGTGAGGAAAAGTCCTGAAAGGAATTCTTGTTGCAGTAACTAAAGGGTCTAATTTTCTTTGTGCTTGTCTGGGTGTCCACACTGAACCCCCTGGAGAAGCTAATAATTGCAGTACATGTGATAGCTGTGTGGGGAATTTCAGTATTGATCTGCTCTGATGTGGGGCAAGAAACTCACCAAAGCTGACACAGTTACTCCCCGAAGTATAACCACTTGCATCTGATGTTTTTTCCCAGACCTCCTGACAGTGAGTGAAACAGCCAATGAACCACCTCAGGAAGAGGGCAACTCCTTTAATTCTCCACGCAACCTGGCCATGGAAGCTACCTACATCAATCATAACTTCTCCCAGCAGTGTCTGAGGATGGTAAGGTGGAACAGTGATGAGTAGTGGGGTCTGTGTTTTAGAGAGGCTCAAGAAGAGACTTCATTAAGGCTGCTTTAATAGAGTACAGAAGCATTTTAATTGACAGTTCTGTTATACCAGTGGTCTTTCAGTTTTGAAAGAGATGGGATTATTTCTGGTGAGCACTGTGACTTGTAGAAAGGTTTTTGCCTTGATTTCACAGAGAAGTCATCCTACTCCCATTGATGATGCTTCACACAGGCTTCTCAGTACACTTAATGAAGCCTAAGTGCCAGTACAGGTACTGCTTACAGTGCTGTGACTAATGTGGGCATGAGGCTTTCATCATCTGTCTTAATGTTTTGGTGTTCTGTGCATAAGGGAAATCAGCTACTGTTGCTGTGAAAGAATATTTTTCCAATAGAGGAAAGCTGTCTCCTAACATGCTCTGCTGTTCTCATCTGTAGGGAAAGGAGAAATACAAGTTTCCCAACCCAAACCCCTTTGTGGAGGATGACATGGATAAAAATGAAGTAGCCTCTGTTGCATACAGGTGAGTTGATACTTCTGATGCCCAGGTTTGGCAAGGGGGCAGGATGTTAGTGTGATACGAAGGCAAAACAGGTTGGGAATGTTATTGATAGAAGCTTTACCTTGAGACGGATTCGTGGATGACCTCACAGTGAAAAGATGGAGGAGGAAAGGATTTTGCTGAACTCTTACATGGATCTGGAGGAGAACAGAGGTCAGATATAACCAGCTGGACTGTTTATTGGCAGATACCGAAGGTGGAAGCTGGGAGATGATATAGATCTCATTGTCCGCTGTGAACATGATGGAGTGATGACAGGAGCTAATGGAGAAGTGTCATTCATCAACATCAAAACACTGAACGAGTGGGATTCGAGGGTGAGGAAGAACAGGATCCCCAAGCTAGCTCTTAACTGCTTCACTGCTGCCTGACATGCCAGGTACAGCAGGGAAGATGAGACAAACATCAGGCGGTGTTCCCCGGGTGTTAGGTTCCACTAAGGAATATAACTTTGATGGACAAGCAGTGCTGATTGTCCCCTAAGTGTTGTAGCTGGCTTGAACCCTCTTGCCCCTAGGTGTTCAGCACAGTAGCCAGTCTTCTTATGGTTCTCTTTAGAATTCTTCCCTCACAAATTACCCGTTCTAACCAATGGCACAAATATTGAGCAATCCCAACTGGTGGACTGCTCTTTAGGCTGCAGTTCACATTCCCTCACACGGTACCGTAGGGTAGACAGCTTCCGTATGCGATGGCAGGATGGCGGAAGAAATGGCTGCTGCTGGCTTGTCAGGCTTACCCTGCTTCTGATTCTCCTCTCAGTATTGCAATGGGGTGGACTGGCGCCAGAAGCTGGACTCTCAGAGAGGAGCTGTCATTGCCACGGAGCTGAAGAACAACAGCTACAAACTGGCCCGCTGGACATGCTGTGCGCTGCTGGCTGGATCAGAGTATCTTAAACTCGGGTAAGGTGGGATGGTTCACACTGAATATCTTCCGGGTGCATTTTGCATTATTAAACTTCCTAAACATCTGAGTGAAGCATTTAAGTAATCCTAAAGTCACCCAGTGTTTGAGTGGCCAAGAAAGGAAAGCTTGTGGTGAGTGCACCAGCCTTGGTGTAAGCTGCTTCCCCTCAGCATTGAGCTGTGACTGACCCTGCACACGAGGGACAGGTGGCCTCTCAGCCTCTTTGCTGTGGTCACCAAAAGGGAAATAAATACAGTGACTGTGGTGCCTGTCAGGAATCTGACTGAGATCCTCAGTGCCCTGTTACTGAGAAATTGAGTGGTGGGGGGAAATACAGCCACTGTGTTTTTTAAACAGCCGGCTTAAAATCAGTGGAGTACTGCAGGTAATGAACAAGCAGCTTTTGCTAAATAAGTTCTAGTGGTTCTGCAACCCTCAGTTCTGTTCACAGACATGGAACTGATACTTTTCCATCTTTTTCATGCCAAACTCCCAGCTAATCGTGCTATTGCTTAATTTTATCAGTAGGGCTAATTCTTCTTTATCTTCTGTACCTCTACATCCGATTTGGGGATTTCCAGGTGCCTTGCAAATTGACAGTTTGTAGCCAGGAGATCCTCTTAGCTTTCAGTGTTGGAGTATTAGGATTTTTCAGCCCAGAAAACAAAAATAAGATGATCACGCAGCTCTTCTTGCTGGTGTTTTGCTGTCTGGGTATAATCTCCTGATACCTCTATGGTTACTTCTTGCCCCCCTAGGTACGTATCCCGTTACCACGTGAAGGACTCTGCCCGCCATGTGATCCTGGGCACACAGCAGTTCAAGCCTAATGAATTTGCCAGCCAGATTAATCTGAGCATAGAGAATGCCTGGGGCATCCTGCGATGCGTCATTGATATCTGCATGAAGCTGGATGAGGGGAAGTACCTCATCCTCAAGGACCCCAACAAGCAGGTGATCCGCATCTACAGTTTGCCTGATGGCACCTTCAGCTCTGATGAAGATGAGGAGGATGAGGAGGAAGAAGAGGAAGAGGAAGGTTTGTAGCATACTTGGTACTTTATGCTTTTAAGTGATGTAGTAGTCTGGATGAAAAGCGGTGAGGTATGAGGAAGACCAGAGATAAAGGGTTAAATCTGACCAGTGCAATGGCAGGAGAGGAATGAGGTGGGAGAATGTGTGGTCCCGAGGGGGGGAGTCTGTGGAAGATGTGTGGGTGACATAGGGAGTACTCTTCTGGAAGAAAAAGAACAGCGCAGAGTTGGAAATGCAGATGTTGTGCCTCTGTACACATACTTGAGGAGGACTGATTTTAGCAGGGGCTGGGGGAGGTTCCAGATCCTGAGCACTGTCTGGCAGAGCGGAGCCTGCCAAGAAGCCCTTCATTCAGTGGCCCCAAGGTCTGCAGGAGTGGGTGGGTGCTAATTTCTGTTGGTACTGGGATATTTTTTGAGTGCAGTTATAGAAATGCAGTGACTATAAGGTGACACATTTGAAATGTGTGGTGACGGAGTGCAGTTGAGGGAACGTGGTGAAAGCTTTTCTGAAGTGACTCTTGAAGCTGAGCAATCACTGGCTGGTCAGGATGCAAGCTTTGGAGGATCAGTGGTGCTCGGTAGACAAATGCTGCCTTACCTTTGCTGCCAAAAACCATCTTTGGTCCCTGAGATCTGTGTGCTCTGCTGACAGTGGGAAACCATTTATCTTAGACTCTTGCTTCTGTAAGAAAAAATATCTCCCAGCTTATTTTTAGGCTGTTAAGCTTAGCCTGGCTGCTCTGGATTTTATTATGGAAATGTTAGTTGGGTTGCTGCGTAATTTGCTCAGGAATGTAAATTGTGTATGACAAGTGTGTGGTCTTGGCTCATGGGAAAGTTTGTTGGGAAGCTGGGGAGAGGCGAGGAGACGGTTGGAGGTGGGATAAATCTCCCTAAGTGGCAGCCTTGTTGTTTTGTGTTCCTTGTGGCATTTCCTTGACAGCGAGGGTTTAATTCTGGGGTTTTCTCTCCCCAGCAGCATTCACTTCATTTCTGTTTCTCTTCGTTTTCAGAGGAAGAGAGCTGAACCCTGCAACCAGCACCAACGGGCTGCAGTGCCCGGGCAGCCCCGGGCCCGGGGGGCGGGCTGTGGCAACACCTTCATCCCGGCTGTGCTGCGCATCGATGATTAATGGGGGGAAAGCGGAATAAAGTTGATTTTGCCGAGTGCCGGCGCTGTCTGTTTGTGTGTGTGTGTATGTGCCTGGTTCGGGTACCTTCCGCGGTCACGGCTCCGTCCCGCGCCTGCCCCTTTAAGCGCCGCCCGCCCCCGGACACGTGGTGCGCGCGCCGCCATGGTGCCGGCGGCGGTGGAGGCGTCACGTGACGCGGGGAGCGCGCAGCCCCCCCCAACCTCGCTCGCCCCCGCAGCGGGAGTGAGGCGGCGGCGAGGGAAGGAGGAGGGAGCGGAGCGGGAAGAGCCCGGAGCGGGAGGAGCGGCGCGGCGGGAGCTCCATGCTGCAGGTCAGGGCTCCGAGCGGCCGGCGGCGGTCATGTGCGCCGCGCCTCGTGCGCCGTTTGGCGGGGCGGGGGCATCGGGGCCGGGACCGTATTGGCGGGGGAGTGAGGGCAGCGCGGGGCACCCCATCTCCCATTGGCCGGGGGGCTTGCGCCTCTCGTCCCCATTGGCTGGTGGGGCGCAGAGGCGCTCGCGACCCGTAGCCCACAGGTGCTGCCCCACCTTGCCACCTGTGGGCGGGGAGCGCCCATTGGCTGGAAGGGCTGGGACCCCTGCTGTTATTGGCTGGCAGGGAGCAGGGCCCCGCCCCGACACTCTACTCTCTGTGGGGGCCTCATGGCGACCGGGTCTGGGCGGCGGCGGGCGAGGACTGATGGGGCTGAGAGTCTCCTGTGGGGAAGCTGCGGCCCCTGGGGTGACGCCTCCCGGTCCTCTTCCCTCCTCTTCTTCCCTTCAGGGCCGGCTGTGTCAGCCCCGCCATGGCCCCGGCGGTCTGTGGGACACTCCTGGGGCTGGCCCTGTGCGCCGTCAGTGGTGCCACGTTCCTCTACCACGACTATTGTGTCATCGGGGCCGGCCCCGCGGGTTTGCAGATGGCTTATTTCCTCCAGCAAGCCGGCCGGGACTACATCGTCTTCGAGCGGAGCCATGCTCCCGGCAGTTTCTTCGCACTCTACCCTCGGCACCGCAAACTCATCAGCATCAACAAGCAGTACACAGGCAAGTTCAACAGCGAGTTCAACCTGCGTCACGACTGGAATTCGCTCCTCAGCCACGACCGGCGGCTGCTTTTCCGACGCTACTCTCGCGACTTCTTCCCCAACGCTGACGCGATGGTGCGCTACCTGGAGGACTTTGCTTCCCTGCTGAAGCTGCAGGTTCAGTACAACACAGCCATCATCCATGTGACATTGGAGAAGAATGATCAGGTCTGGAACGGCCATTACTTTCTCCTGACCGACCAGGACAGGAAGAACTACAAGTGCAGGTAAGGGGCAAACCTGGGGCTTGACATGAAGCTCAGAGCTTTGCCCTGCTGAGGCATGAATATCTCTAAGGCTGGAGATTTCTCTTAAATTTCTCTCTTAGAGCCTTAATCACTATCAGGGGCGGAGAACATTTCTTAGGGATTGGCAGGTGGATGGGTAGAATAACTGCTCCTGAGAAGGCGTTGCCTTTTACGAGCAGTGTTTTGCTTTGAGCAGTTGAGGAGTTTGGCAGGGCAGATACAAATTGGCTGTGATGGCCGTCACTGCAGCGTCTGTCCTTGATAGGTATGCTTGAAATCACTTTTGTTTTATCACTAGATAATTGCTGTCTGTGAAAAAAGTAACTCACAGCCAATACTGCCATTAGTACAAACTGGACTGGGTCAGTGCAGTGACATCTCGCTCCTGTTTTCCCACATTTGCTCTCGTGTATATCCCAGACAAGTGAAGCCCTTGGTTGACACAGAGCTGGACACATGGGGGGAAGCAGAGGAAAGTGGGGCTTTTTTGGTGGAGGGGCAAGGACTGTAAGAAACAACCTTCAAGTCTGCTGGTCACTGAATTCCCCTTCCACGCATCCTATTTACATGTGTGTATCCTGTACCGCCACTGAGCGCCATTCCTAAAAACCTCGAAGTTACTCGTATGAACATACGGAGTATGTTTCTCACCTCTCCTGAGAACCTCAGCTCTAAGACAGCAGGTCGTGCTGGCTGTCACTTACCGATGTGCTGCTGGCAGGCTCCGAGGGGACAGAAGGCAATCCCGGACACCCACGTACCACGAGCAACTTGCTCTTGGGATGCTGTGTAAGCAAGGCTGGGACAGCAGGCAGCACTGCTTGCCTCAGCTGCCTGGTGTTTCCATCTAAGTCACCAGAACTTCCTCAAAAATCAAGTAAAAGCTCTTATGGAGTGATATAAAAAGATCACTGTGGTTATTTTTGGTGTTAACAATTAGCTATGTTGCTAACGTGTTTTTATGACTGGGAGTTACATTTCAAAATATTGAAATAATTTCCTGTCCATCTTAAAAATTACTTCTGCTCTGCCAAATGTCAACTCAGATTTTAAATCAAAGTTGTTTTTATGCAACGTATAATCAACCTGTGAAGCTATATTACATATACTGTCCGTGAGTTCATATGAGTAGAAGTTGCTTTCATAAACAGGCGACGGAGGTACAGCACCCACACTGACTATTGCTATATATAACAGTGTTCCTAGTTTTCCTGAGAATAGGGAAGAGAGGAGCATTAGTTGAACCTAGAGAGAGGCTTCTTTTGAAACCATGGCCTGTGCAGCTGGTCCAGTGTCACTGTGGGAGGAGGAAGGAATGAGGAGATGGAGCCCCTTTCCTGAAATTGCTGCATTTCCAAGTGCTATCCTTGTTTTTGCAGCTGTTTGTTGGTTGCTGCTGGGACGTGGGTTCCCAATGTGGTAAATTTTCCTGGCTCAGAGTATGTTGAGGGCTACGAGACTGTGTCCATCAATCCGGAGGACTTTGCTGGCCAAACCGTGTTGATCTTGGGCCGAGGGAACTCGGCCTTTGAGACAGCAGAGAACATCCTGGGCGTCACAAATTTCATCCACATGGTGAGCCGGTCCCGCGTGCGCCTCTCGTGGGCCACCCACTATGTCGGGGATCTGAGGTAAGAAACCTCTCCTATTCCTGCTGCTAATACAGCTGAAATACAAACAAGGAGAATCCCTTCTTTCCCAAGCAAGAGGCTGGACTGGTGCTCTGGTCATGGGGGCCACAAAGGAAATACAGGGCCTTGTACGTGTACGTCCTTGGTTTAAACTAATCCAGGTTGCAATTGCTGAACACAGAGGTTTGGTGAGAGCTTTTTAGGATCTGTGTGAAACAGAAACATGCCTACTTGGAAACTGTAATCTTTAAAATGTACTGGCTCTCAATTTATTCCCTTGCTTCCAGTCACAGAGGAAAGTTAGGAGGTTGGCTGCATCATGCAAGGACAGCGAAGCTGTGTTACCCTTGCTGTTCCTGTGAGCCCTGAGGCTCTGGGGATAACCCTTACACTGAAGAGGAGTTGGGATGCCTGATAAATCATCCCATTTTCAGCAGCTAAGACAGAACCTCCCTTCTTTACATTCTTGTATTTTCCATAGAGCAATTAACAACGGCTTGCTGGACACCTACCAGCTGAAATCTCTGGATGGACTTCTGGAAGGCGACCTAGAAGATCTGGCCATCATTAAGGACAAAAAGGGAAAGCTGCACATCACATTGCGGTTCTACTTGGAGAACAGGAACATCAGCACGGGCATCGACTCCATCACCCTCCCTCAGGATGAACTGGACAATTTTGCCACCCGCGCACCTTACGACCGTGTCATCCGCTGCCTGGGCTGGAAGTTTGACTTCTCTATCTATAATAGGTGAGGGAGAACCAGGATCTCCATGAAAGAAGGTGTTTAGGCTGAAGGGCCTGAGTAGGGAGGAAAGGGAAAAGCAGGTCTTTTCCCGGAAGCATTGTTTGGACCTCTGTGCTCCATGCTCTGAGCTGCTTGGTGCTGCACAGTCCTTTGTTTATCCTGTGGGTAAGGCTGTTTCCCAGTGGAAATGTGTCACTGCCCTCTGACCAACAGGCTGTAAGGCTGTACAGATGGCAGCAATGAGGCTTCAGTGACAGAGAAAAGTTTGTACCTTTAGAACTTAACATTCTGACCTGCTAGATCACATGGACAAGGCTAGCGGTGTATGGGGGTTTTTTGAAAATGAGGATGATAAAGGTGCAGATCGCTATGCAAAGGTTCTGTCTGGGGAAAAGAAATTCCCTGAGGATGCAACTTTCACTCCACCTTGGTACATCCTGCAGTTGAAAATGATACTGCTAACTTCACCGTCTTCCAAAATTCATTGTTAATGGCTCAGCTGAGGATTAGATCTTGTCCAGGGCTATCTTCAGATGAACACCCTTATCTTCCAAAGATCCTCATTTTAGTAGTCAACACCACTGAAAGCAGCAGGGGTGTGAAGCAGAATCTTGCAGTGGCTGCAATATAATGTGTATCAGAAGCCCTTTTTATTTTTCTACTCCTGTCCTTCCTGATAGCCTGCTGTTCTCTTTTGCATATCAGATCCCTGAGAATGATGCCAGGAAAAGGGAATATTAAGAAGTATCCTCAAATCAAACCCAGCTACGAGTCTAGAGGCACTCAGGGGCTCTTTGTTCTTGGCACTGCTAGCCATTCAGTTGACTTCAGGAAATCTGCTGGGGGCTTCATCCATGGATTCCGGTATACAAGTGAGTATTGGAGTGTACAGAAAGGGCAGAGGTGGAAATCATTCCTCCCTTCAAAGGAACAATCCATAGCTTACTGCTGGAAAGAGATTGCCCTTAGTCTTTTTCTGGCAATAAAAAGGACAAAACACAGTCAAGCTGCAGCCTCATCATCTGAAGTGGAGGAGAAGTGACTTGGGGTCATATATGAAGTTTTTGGTTGTCTGTCTTTGTTTTGTCTTGTGCCTCTCTTTCCTGCTGTCTGTTATTTATGTAACACAATAGATTTCTTCCTGCCAGACACTGTGCCTCGTGACAGGCTGTGGGTGAGAGGTCTGTGCTGTAGAATTAAAACCCAGCAGCTGTGGGCAGTAAAGAGAATTTCCTTCTCTGTGTGTGTGCCCATCCTTATCATTACAGGACTGCTGAGAAGTAATGAAATATCCCCAAGGACCTCCCCCACCACTTAGCATCACATCAGCTTTCCAAGCCATCTCTACTGCAGTTACTAGCAATTGGGGTGGGAGATCCTGAGCACAGAGTAGCTGTAAAGGTTGTTTATTGAGTCCTGCTGCAGCACAGAGATTGGATTCCTTAAAGCATAAGCTCGGGCTGTTAAATAAGCTGTCTTTGTTCCTCTCCATGTCTTAGCTCGGGCAGTCCATCGCCTATTGGAAAACCGTCACCATGGTGTCCCCTGGCCATCCACAGTCTACCCTATTACACAGCTGACCAATTCCATCATCAAGAGGGTGAACGAGGCCTCAGGCCTCTACCAGATGTTCAGTGTCCTGGCTGACATCATACTGCTGAGAGAGTGAGTGAGTAATTACTCCCAGCACTGTGCTCCATAATTTCATTTCTGTCTCTTTACCATTGCTTCCCCTGTTGCCACCACACAGATTGCACTGTTCCTGCCTAAGGATGTTACCAGTGCATAGGTAGCCAGCCCAAACCTGTACCACTACTTCACTGGTGCCCAATTGTACAGTCTATTTCTCCCTCTTAAAGGGTTGAAATGGTCCAGACCTTTCCTCTAGGCTCAGAGGTGTAGTACTTATTACTGACCCCAGGGAAAAACTTTGTTGAGCAGTGCTGCTGTAGAGAGAATCCCATAATAGAGGAAAGCAATGGTGTCTTGTAACAGTATCAGCAGCCTTTATAAGCTCTGCATCAAGTTCAGCTAATATCTGTAATGACCAAACAAAATTGCTATCTGATGACTTTTTTGCCTTAGCCTTGACCAACTGAGGGTGGATTGGATCCCAGCTGGCTTTCTCTGGTGGAAAATTCTGATGGTGTGTTTGCAATTCACAGGAATGCCACAGCATTTGAGTACCTTGAAGAGTACCCTATTGGAGTCCTGGCCGAGCTGGAAATGCAGACAGGAAGAAAGGCTCACAGTGGGCTCTTCGTCATCATCATGGAATATGGAAGGAATTTTTCTGGGGCTGACAAGGATGTCTTCTACTACAACCGTGCTGTAGGAGAGGCACAGCATGCCTGGCAGTCCAACTTTTTACATCCTGTTATTTACTATTACAAACGCCTCCCAACAGGTAAGCTTTCCTGCTAATTATGTGACACAAACAAAACAAAGAAGGGTAAGTATAAATCAGAGCCAAAGTGGGGGTGGTACCTGGAAGCACTATTCCCCCCTCCTGTGAGACACCCCCCACCACTGTATGAGCTGAACAGGAAGCTAAAAGTTGGCAAGAAAGTTCCATTGGTAAGACAGATATAGGGGCTGGGGGTGTTGTACTAGAGACCTTACATTTGAAAATAGGAACAAAAAGGCATGCTGGAAATTTCCCCATGGCCAAAAAGAGGAACAGTTCTTCCCTTTCATTGGCACCCTGTGTGTATTTTGCAGAGCCTCACAGATGAGGCTGTTGTTTGGCCATCTTGCTGCCCAGACAAAGCTGCTCTCTGGCAGGCTCAGGTCTGAGAGGTCACACAGACACACAGGCAGCCAAAGGCAAGGGCTTCAAGAGGAGTGTTCTATCCAGCAGCCAACAGGCTCAGAGCAGACTTCCTTGGGGAATGATTGTGTTGAAATCTTCATCTTCAGAAACCTAGGGTTAGGGTCCAGCTTGCCTTCACAGAAATAAGTATGATGGGTAGCAGCATTAAACACAGCTTAGCTCATCTGGCAGTCTCTGCTCAGGGGGAACAGGAGTGAAATGACAGGAATGCTATGGGCAGGGACAGAGGGCAGCTGTGCAGTGGCAGGGCTGTTGAGGACAGAGTTAGCAGAGGGGATTGCAAATGAAAGTAATGGATTAAAAGGTTAGGACAAAAGCGGAAACAGCTGTCACAGCTGCTTTCCATTCCCCAACTCTTTTTAATGCCATTTTGCTTCTAAGAGACTCCTTTAATGTTCTCTTGGCAGAGAGTGAGATGAGAATCCGTCCCCCAGACTGGCCTCTGCCCCGGCCAGATGCCATCCATCACATCGTGGAGGACTTTCTGACAGACTGGACAGCCCCAAACGCTCACATCCTGCCGCTGAGGCGGTTTTTGGAGAACTGCCTCAGCACCGACCTGCGCAATTTCTTTGCAGGTAATTTGTGCACAGGGTCAAAGTGGCAGGAAGAGGAGGAGGAATGTGAGGAACAAGTGACAGGAGTGATCTCCTCTGCAAATAGCTGAGAGATCCCTGTGGTGAGCTGCGTATCTCACTATCAGTCACACCTCCTCAATGCACTCACCAGATGGTACAAAGTGCTGTTCTGTGGGTATGTTCCCAAAGAGTCCTTGCTCTTTTTCACCATTAGAAAAAGACTGGCCCAGGCATGCCAGGATTTAGAGAAAGGCATGTAAGGTTGGGTTAAACCCTTTTTCTAGCTGCAGCTTTCCTTTCTTCTTCATTATCTGAACATTTCTTTGTGCCATTGTGTACTAGATCTCATGTACTGGTGATTGGATTGCTTTCCCGTGGGAAATGGGAGTGCTGTGATGTGAGAAGTCAAGAGCCTCTGCTGTCTCCTTTCCTGGTCTTAAGACTGGTGTGGGACCCTCCTGCAGGAAGCCCACGTGGCACACAGAGGGAAACCATCTTGTAGCCCAAAGAAATGCCAGATGGATGCAAGCTCAAATCCAGCTCCTTTTTCTCTCAGTGTATAGACTGGGGATCCCTCTCTGCATCTCCTGAGCTCTGTAGAATTAAGTTGATTACCAGGGCAGGGTACTGGGTGGGAAACTCCTGCCATCTTCCCTCATCCTCTGTGCCTTTTGTTTTGAACAAGCCCCTGATAGTTTATGGGAGTATTTCCCTACAGGGTGTCTCTGCTGACTCTAATTTTTGATCCTTTTCCCTGCAGAGTCCTGTTTCCTGTTTGCCTTCACCCATCAGAAGCTGCCTCCCTCCTGCCAGCAGGGTTACGTGAGAATGCAGGGACTGGTGGGGAGCCAGGAGCTCCGGCACCACGCGGTACAGGCTGGGCTGCTCCAGGATTACCCTCACACAGATTTTTTGGATGACAGACCCTCTGACAGCCATGATGGGTCACAGGAGCAGCTGATGAGAGATCATGGGATACCAATTCGTCCTCCGCAGCATCTTGTCAATGCCAAGGATGAGCTTTAACCTTTCTTGCTCCACACTGAGATCCCTAGGTGCTCTTGTTGACAGTACTGTAACGGAGATCCACAGCAGGATTCTGCCCTTTACAGCATCCCTTTCCATCCCCCTGCCTCCCACTGATCCTGAGTTGCCAAAGACCTGCTCAGATCTTGCTGTTACAAAGAGGACCAGCATGCTCTGAAGGATTGAGTGAGGGACCAAAATCCAGTGACGCTGAGGCTCCCATGTTGTCCTTGCAGAGTTCAGAGTTGCCTGAAGATGGTGTTCGTGTTTATCTCACTGACCAGTGTCTGCAGTGACGTACAGAGGCCACAGAAGTGAGCACAGGAATGCCTGGGAAACTTTGGATGTCATGTCATGTCCCCTGTCAGAGGTGACCTGCTCACACCCTGTGGCAGCCCAGTGCTGCTTCTCTGGTCCCTGGGTGCCGTACACTGTGCATACTTGAAGATTTGTTTCTGCGTTGAATCCTGAAGTGGTACTTCAGGCAAACTTCCTGGTATTTTTCCTGTGTTTGAGTTAGGGCAATTGTGTAGCTCGAGTGGGGAAAGATGATTTTTTTTTTTAAAGTTACTGTATAGGTCAGGTAATTTATAATTTCCCACAGAACACTACAAAGGACTCTTTCCTCCACAACAGATGAGTAGCTTTCTTGGAATGCCTGGGACACAGAGACTTAGTGAGTTTGGCTCTGCTGTCTTCGTGTTTTTCTTCTCCCACACCAAGCAGCCTAGAAGGTTAGTCTGTCTTTTATAAAGCATGACAAATATTTCTCCTATTTGCACTATGTCCCATCAAGAAAGTTTGATGTTGTTAAACTGGTCCTTAAAATGCCTGTTTTATTCCCCACCTAAAAGGACTGACAGGAAGGCTGTCTACACTTTACTGCTTCCTCTCTGAGCCACATGCACTTGCCTGTCACCTCCCTGTGGATTCCTTCCACGGGCCTGGAGTTGCAAAACGAGCAGTTTTGAGCTTGACCTCACGATGTCCCTGTGATTTCTAGGAAATAAAGGGGTGACAGGGAACAGACTTCTCTCCACACGTTTTTCAACCCTTTAGCTTCTTGAAAAATACACGCTATTGCTTCCAAACTGGGCGGGGGGGGGGGGGGGGGGGAGTGCTGTACCTTACATGTACCTAGAGCTCTCCCAGTCCTTTGAATTCAGCCGCTGTTTCAGTAAAACCCCCGTTCCTTGCAGAGGCTGGAGAGCAGAAAAGGTCAAGGAAGTGAGAGGGGAGTTACTGCTCTCTTTGAGAACACTGGGCTATGCAAGCAATGCTGCTGCTAGAAGATAATGCCTGTTCACATGCAGCAGGAGAGGGTGGCATGGGCCACGCTGCTTTGTGGTCATGCCTGAGTGTAGGGGTGCAGGCTCATTCCCGGTGTCCTGTGCGGGCGGGCACGTTGTGGAAGGGAGTTAATTGCTGTCCGGAGGGATTGTAGATCTGTGCGGTTCCAGGTGATCTTAAAGAAGCGGATGAAGCAGGCACCCCTTTGCCTAGCCCCAAGCCGAAGAGAGCTGGAGGCACCGGGGCCGCGCCACGGCTCGTGCTACGCCTATTGGAGAGTTCCCCCGCCAATCAGCGGCCAGGCTTTGCCCCACGTGACATTCCTAACGTCCCTCCCAGGGGCGGGGCGAAGTGGCGCGAAAGACGGACGGGTACGGTAGCCAATCAGAGGTGGCCGGGGGCGCGGGGCGGCTGCCGGCCGGTTCGCAGGAGCCTTCTGCTGGCAACGGCCAATCAGCGTAGGCGGGCGGGGCAGAGAGCGGAAGTTCCGTGTGTGCGGTCACCTCCGTGCCCGGGAAGGTGCGGGCGGGCCGCGAGCCCGGCGGGTGGATTTGGGCCGTCCCGGCTGTACTCTCCTGCCCTCGGGCTCGGGGAGCAGCGGGACGCTGGCGTCTGGGGCTGTTCTCTCCCGCAGGGTTGGGGGCCGGGGGCCTTGTGCCACCTTTTGGGACATCAGCTGAAGGAGCCCCGCGGTATCGGAGCAGCGGGAATCCCGCGGCCCTAGGGGTCGGGAGGGACGGGCGGCAGGGACAGCTCTGCTCGGCAGGGCTGAGGGAAACTGGGAGCCTGTGCCTGGAGCTGTTTCCTGTTAACGGGGAGGTGGTGGGGTCCAGCTGGGGGCCTTGCGGCTGGGGCTAGAGCTGCGGAGGAGGGCACAGAGAAAGGAAGCACACCCATGTCATATTCCATAAGCTTCTCTCCCGGACACCTCCTGGCGAGGGGGCTCGGATCATGACGCTGCTGCAGTGGGACCTGCCAGGGGATGCACTTACCCCAGCAACCACTCTCCCCACAGATGGCACAGAGGCTGGTGCTGCAGCGGCTGCTGTCCCTCCCCGCGCGGGGACCCCTGGCATCCCACGGCAGAGCCTTTGGCACCTCAGCTGGACGCAGAAGCACTTTCAACGTGCAGGATGGCAGCGACTTCCAGGACCGGGTGGTGAACAGCCCCAAACCCGTTGTGGTGGACTTCCATGCACAGTAAGTTCCACCCGTGGCTCTTGCACTGCTCTCCACCATGCACGTGTGTCCCTGTGACTTTCCTCATGTAGTGGCACTCCAGGCACACCACAGAGGAGCATTCCCAAGCTGTGAAGTCTGGTGTTGAAAGATGCTTGTGGCTGTCAGGCTCAAACCATGAAGATTCCCCTCGCAGACACACCCTGTAGCAGTGTCAAACAGGAGTGCCGGGAAGACGTTCCCCAGGGTGGCATAGCTGCACCTTCCAGGTGCTTAGGTGCCACCCCAGCTCCAGTGTTGTATCATCCTACAGAAGATGCCTCAGGAAAAACCTCTGATATCTGCCCTATTTGGCTTCATAGATGAAACGTCATCTTAGTAACATTAAAGTTTATTAACAGCCATGGGGCGTTCTGCACTTGCTATGCCTTGCCATTATTATGGTGTATCATTCCACATTTCTTAAAGCTGTGTGTTTTTGAGGCTGTTCGTAGCAAATGCCTTCATGCGTTAATAACAGCCATGTGACATCAATGACAGCAATTGTCATCAATAAAAATGCTGTCATCCACCTGCCAGTAAAAATATTCCTAGATGTTACCTGCTCTGTTAACAGTATAATTATCTTTGGGTTTTTCATGTATTTTCATAGTCCTGCAGTACCGTTATGTGAACCTGTTATAGCTGATTTGGGGCAAACAGAACACAAAACAGCCAAAAATCTTCTGCTCTAAATAAACCAACTGATGAACCACAGTGAGTATTAGCTGGGATTATACAGGGAGGAGAGGACAATTAATTGAAGCCTGAAATGGGGTACAGAGCTTCCTTAACTTTTGGCAGCTCCTTTGTGAGAGAAATGTTTTTCTGAGCTGTGGTTCCAGAACTGTATTTCCGGGCTGACTCTTGAGTGGAACACCAATGGTGGTAAAGGCACTGTTGTACCAGCATGCCTTCCCTGGCTGCACCTGCCTCTCCTAATTTCCCCTCTCTTTTCTTGCTCCATCAGGTGGTGTGGTCCCTGCAAGATCCTAGGCCCCAGGTTAGAGAAGCTGGTGGCCAAACTGGAGGGAAAGGTGCTGATGGCCAAAGTGGACATTGACGATCACACAGACCTTGCTATTGAGTACGAGGTAGGAGGTGGAAGAGCACAGACTTTCTTTAGCTGCCAGTGCAAAGGTGCCTCCCTGGGGAGAGCTGTGCCTGCACAGCAGCAGCGTTGGAGGGGAGGGAAAGCCCAGATCCTACACGTTCCTGATCCATTGGGTCAGCAGGTGGATTTTGCTGCTTGGCTCTGCTCCAGCTCTGCTGGTCATGCCCAGCATCCCCAGCTCTAATTCTGCAGGGAGGTGTTCTCTAGGCCTTGAAGGTGTCTGTCAGTGTAAACACTTCCCTGGCCTCGAGGACCCTGGACCACACACAGCATTTTGGTGTCAGCGGGGGCTGCTCAGGTTGAGGGCAAGAACGTGAAGTTACAAGCCCCACTCTTCTGTGCTACATGGTTCTTTGTGCAACCAGCATGCCTTCTCTTTCCCTTCCTTGTTCAGGATCACTAGCTAGGTCATAATGTCCCCATCCTTAAGTTGCAGCACAAGGAGACACAGTGAATTTTGTTTGGACGGGTAGAAGCCAGGTCAGAAAAAACACATAAACATCAGGAGCTTGTGTCCTGCTCTTGAAAGGAGAGGACCTTGGCGCTTACCTTGGTGTGTGTGACTTTACTGCTGGGTGTGTTCCCTATCATGACTTTCTGCTAGGAAGGAGCAGAATGACTGGAGATGCTATGGCTTTAGTTCACGATTCATTTATTTGTCTCCTCTGTCAGTGATTAGGTAGTGCTTAAGAAATACAAAAGCTCCTCTGAGGGCCGTGCTTACCTCTGTTGTCTCTCCTTGTAAACAACCACTCTGCCCGTGAAGTTGGGGCATCCTGCTGTTATGTTTTACAGGGGAAAAAAAGCTTCATTTTCACTTGGGTATCACACAGATGGATCTGCTCCCCCTCTGCAGATGAAGTCCTGCTCCCAGGGTGACAGCTAGCACAGCAAGCTCCTCAAGCTGCCCTGAAAAGTGAACCATCTCATGAGCAAGCTGTCATTTTGTTGAGCCTGGAGAAGATGCTGTGTTCCATTCCCGCGCCCTGCCGAGCCAGAAGGAGACGGAAGTGGAAATAGCTTGTTCCCTCCTACTCTTTCCCCAGGGAGACCTTTCTGCCTGTGCTGTGCTGGCGTGCCCATACAGCTGGTGGCTGCAGTCATGACTTGCAGCTCCTACAAGCTCAGCACGAGCATATCCACTGCTCTCCAGGGTGGAGGCGTGCTGGCAGATACACCCCAGGCCAGGGAAGATGGCTGCTGGCTCCTGAGCAGGGCTGGCTGCTGCAATCCCAAAAGGCAGCATAGCTTAGAACGTGCTGGTGAGAAGATGAAGAGGATGAGGTGGTTTTAGTGATGATCTAAGTGTGCAAATCCTAATCGATGCAGGGAAAGATCTGGTAGCAGCCGCACTAAGGAGAAGAAAATAGAGATTATTAGCTCAACTCATGTGTTGTTCCAAGCCTTCCAGTAGATAGAATTAGCTGGGATTACAAGAGGATAATCTCAGATGAGTGGAAAACGACAAGCAGGGCGTGTGCATGCAGAGAAAAGTCTGTGAAAAGAGGCTGAAAGTCCTGAGGTGTGCAGGTTTGATGATGTGCTGTGTGTCCTCTCCCCACGGGTGCTGAGGGAGCACTGCCTGCTGTGTGTTTGTGTGCAGGTAGGACTGAGGCTGCAGGGAAGGGTCAGCTTCTAGCAGTTCATTCTGGAACCTTATAAACAAACATAACGTTTTTGTTTTGCAAGAGGTCCTCCTCCACTTTTGGAGTGATGTGTGTGTGTCTTGTCTTGGCCATTATCCCTGTGGCTAAAACACCATCCCTAGACTGTCTGCAAGTACCATAGCTGCAAACAGGTAGGAGGATAGGAGAATTTTCTGCTCAGATCTTCATAGTTTGGAGCATCCTTTCTGAGGCAAACGTTTCGTTTGTGTGCTGAGCATGTGCTTGGTTTTGCTTCATTTTCTGGGAAATTGCCATATAAGGAGAAATGTAAGGATTGATGGGAAGGCACCAAGTCGAGATCAAAGAGGGACCAAATACAGTGTTTGTGAGAGATCAGGAGAACCAGAGGTGGGATCAGAAAAGATTTGTTTTAAAGCAATTCCATTGGGGATCAGATGTCTGCACATTGAGGAAGTCTTTGTTTGAAGGTTTTTAGTGTCCATGCCATCCCCACAACTCCTTCACTAGCTGCCAGGAAGTCTCACTCCATCCATGTTTATTCCCCTGCCCACGCACACACACGTAGCCCCCAGCTTGCTGCCTGCTTACACAATGTCCTCTGCAGCAGCCTCCTTGGCACAGGGGGAGGCTGAGGGAGGGGGAGACCCCCGGGAAGAGCTAAGGAATGCTGGCGCATTCCTTTATACAAGTGCTGTCTGCCCCTGGCTCTCAGCCATCCCAGCTTAGCACAAAGCACGGATGCATTTCCTGCAACTAGGAAAGTCCCCAGTGCCCTTCCCTGTCCTGTTATACCCAGCACAAAAGTGTTTTCTCTGGAGACTCCCCATTTTACCTAATACCTTTCATCTCTGGTTGTGGCCTTTCTCCACTGCTCCATCCAGCTCCTGACCTCTAGCCTCAAGAGCAGAAAGGGAGAAGAAATACTTTTGTTTATCTTCAGTCTCTTAAAATTCTTTAGATTCAGCTCTTGCCTTAGTGAGTTGCCTCTCTGTGTGGTGACTGGGAAAGGGCAGCCCATTCTCTGGCCCCAGTGGGTGGGCAGCTCAATAGAGCTGCTGGTACAGAGGTGGTCATTCATCAATGGAGCTCCATCTTGTTACCTCCTCACTCAGAGGCCTGAGTAAAATCCTTCCCCCTGCTCTGTTGTGTGGCATCTGAGCTGGTATAAAAGTTTCAGGTGGGAGAAAATCCCCTTGGTACAGGTGTTGCCAGGAATAACCTGGATGGTCATGTTTATTTATCTGTGTGGTCTACACTGATCAAAAGCAGACTGGTTTTTTTTTTTCCTGTAGAAATGCTCTTCAGGGAGGAGGAAAGTTTGTTTAGGTTCAGTGCAGATGGGACCTAAAAAAAGTGCCCTCAACTTTGCATTCTAGAAATTCCCATGACATTTTCTTCTCAACCAGCAAAACAAAGTATGTGCTCCATTAACAGGGTGCCCTTGCTGCAGCTGGCAGGAAGGAAGCTGACAAAAACATTCTGTTTTCTGAGCAGTGGAAAGTTGCTCTGTGCCCCCAGTTCTCATCTGGCTCTGCAGCACCAGACCCAGACCTTCCACCCTTTCTTGAGATTTACCCACCAGCATGAAGAGGGAAAGAGACAGAGGGATCAAGGCTGTGAAGCTCGTGGGTGTGCTGGTCAGCCTGCAGGGTCTGGCAACATGGTGTTGGCTGCTTCTCCTTAGGGCTTCCAAGAGTTGCCTGTTCCTTATCCCAGATCTCATAGGGGGCCAATTTTGGGGTTTTTTTGATGGCACTGGAGCAACTCTGCTCGATATTAACCCACTGTGCAAACCAGAGGGAGGCTCAGTGGAGGTTTGCCCTTCTTGGGGGAAGGAGCAGCTGAATGCAATGCATCCTTTCTCTCTGCTAAAATCACAGGGGAATGTGTTGGCACCATCGACGGTGCTGGGGCCCAGGCCCTCTGGATCTGCTCCTTGCAGTCACTAGGAGGAGCTGAAGATTGTGCATTGAGCAACCCTGACGCTCCCATCCCTTCAGAGAACTGCAGAGCCCTGAAGGACTGGGGAGCCACGCTGGACTGCCCAGCTGGGACTGGGTGGGAAGGGAAGACAAAATGTTCCTTTCATCTCAGGCTCCCAGTGGGAGAAAAGCCAGCCCTCTGATGGGTTTCCAGAGGGGTTTGCAGATCTTTGGTGGCAGCAAGGCTGGCAGTGCACACGGGAAGGCCCTGCAAGCTGGAGGAGAGTCACTAGGCAAGATAAGGCAAGATGTGTTTTTTTGGGGGGGAGACTTTGCAGAGATAAGGGCATCAAAGCGGTGGGGTCAGAAATGTGATCAGATCTTCCCTTGCTGCAGGTCTCCAAGCTCTCATTGTTCTTTCTTTCAGTCATGTCCCTGGGGTCTCTGCTGTCACCAGTCAACCAGCAAGTCCCTGGGGAGTATTGTCATTTCCAACACTGTTCTCTTGGATAATTCCCAGAGAACTTTGTTCTGAGCTAAAAAACCAGTGCCCAGAGCAGCACAGCTGACTGCTAGCTCTGGTCAGAGAGACTTTCTCACTTCTTACCTAATCATCAGGCATCTGCAGTGAATGACCACTGGTTTATGACCAGATAAACCACTGAAAACACAACTGGGAAAGGAACAAGGCTTGGAGGGTATTGGCGTTGCCATAATATGACAGAGCAGGAAATCTGCCTTTGCAGTAGTGGGGCAGGTTAAAATTAGAGCTCTAGTCCCATCTGGAGAAAAACATGGGTCCAAGTCTGATGATGCTCTGGCCATAAAATGTCCAAAGGTCATTATGTCTGAGATGTGTCCTAGATGTGTTCATTTATGATAGCAAAGAAAGGAAAGAGAAGAAGTATTTGTACTGGAGATGGTTTTTGTATTAGCTGTGGTTTTCTCTTTAAAAATTTGGCTCTTATTTAAACTCAAAAAAGCAGCTCAGCCTTGACTTGAGCAGAGTGTTGTAAGTCAGTTCAGAGAGGGTGAGCCTGGAATTCAGCTGGCCTGTTTTGAGAGTGGACATCTTACCCTAGAGCAGTGCATGCTCAGATGCCTTGTAGCCACTTCCTTAGACTTCCATTGGGGAACCAGGTGCAGGTGGCTTTCTGCAGGCTTTGCTCACCTGTCTCCCTGTTTCTCTTGACCCAGGTGTCAGCAGTGCCAACCGTGCTGGCTATGAAGAACGGTGACGTTGTGGATAAATTTGTGGGCATAAAGGATGAGGATCAGCTGGAGGCATTCCTCAAGAAACTCATTGGAGCCTGAAGTAAAAGGGTGTCTGTACCTCTGCCTCTGGACATGTCCATGTTGTGCATTCCTTGCCTGGGAGAGCTGAGGGCAGGTCAATTCCTGCCCTGTACAACCCGGGGGTTTCTTCAGTTTCGGTGTTTTTAGGAGATGGAAAATGTAACCCTTTCCTCCTTCTCCTCCGTCTCATGAGCAGCAGTAGTTGTAAAGGGCGCTGAGGAGCAGGGCTGCTTATTCTCAAAGTGGGGAATGTGGCTGGAATTAGGAGCCTGTATTTATCAGCCAAGAGCTGACGTGCAGAGCTGCTGCTGCTGAGCTAAGAGAAGGAATGTTTTTGTCTTTGTCTCACATCTGATAGCCCAGAGCAGAGGGCAGCTGCTCCCTGCAAGATGATGGTACATACCTGCCCTGGGTGGGTTTGTTTTAAAGCTGAGAATGCCTCTGCCTTGTCTGTGAAACCTGTCTCTTTCTTCCTCTGTCCTTGTGTTACTGGGACAGGTACAACTCCTCCACAAATCCATGGGCTCCCATCATAATTTTGTAAGAGAAAATAGGGAAAAATATTTTACGGATTTCCTTTTGTATGTCTGCAGTAGAGAACTTTTATCAGTCACTGCTGTCTAGCCAGGAGAATAAAACTTGATTCTCACAAATCTGTCCAGAGAGGTGAGTTGGGAGTATCAGCAGCACAGTTTCTAATGATGGGTTGGGAAGGTACAGGTTATGACTGGATCCCTCCTAAAAGTTAATGTGCTGAAAAACCAAATAGGGGATTCCTTCTGTGGGGCTTTCAGTGCTGCCTGTAGGACCCCCTTTGTGTGCTGCTGGATCCAGGGGGCCAGAGGGAGGACTCACCTCTCATGCACAGATGAACAGCTGCTCACTGCACACAAGGAACTTGAGCTGTGCTCGCTCCCCCCTGTTCTCTTCCTCTCCTCCTGTCTGTGGAGCCTGAGAGCCTCCCTCTCTCTCTTCTGGATAATTAAATGTGCTTGCACAGGTGAGCCCTGCCAGAAGGCAGCCTTTTGACTTCAATTGCCCTGACCTTTGGACTACGGGTGCCAGTTGTGGGCTTCTATCTGAACAGCCTTCAGCCCTTCCAACCTCTTCCTCCTCCTTCTCCTCCTCACATACACCTGTTTCCTGTCAACCTGGCTTCTGAGTGCTCCCAGCTTCCTCCTATGCTTGCAGGCAGAGTACAGCACTGATGACTACTGTACTGCTTAATTCCAGCTTGCTTATCTAAGCTGCATGAGAACATTGTAAGTGCTTAATAACCATGTACAAGCTGCTGCATTTTTATTTTTTTTTGCCACAGCTTCTGTTTCCTTCAGTCACTCTTAAATCTGCTTTGGCTTTGCTCCATTTCACCTCCCTGGCATATGAGCATCCAGGTAATTTTTTTTCTGCACCTCTGCATAACAATCTATGACCTTTGAAAGAGCCAGGGGAGTGGTGATCCAAGTCCTGCTGCAACAGCAGTGCTGCTGGCTGGCATCACAGCTCCCACCTACTTCTGTTACCCCAGAGCCTGGGCCACAGCACAAGGTGGTACTGGTCCCCTGAGGTGGGTACCTCCCATTTGGGCTGGGCTGATCTCACCACTGGCACGCTGCTAGAGGTGATCTCACTTAGATGTCATCTGGCAAAGAGCTGCTGGTCAGTTACAATCAATAAAAACTGGCATCTCGTTTTATTCCAGAGATCACAGAGGCTGTGCTGCTCCTGACCTCCTTAGGTTTCAGGCTGGGCAATTTCCCCTGCAGTTTCTGTGTTCCTGCTCAGTAAACACTTCTAGTAAAGACCCTCAATTTTCCTGCACAAGCAGGAAAAGTAGGGGAACAGCGTCACATACCCGACAATAATCAACTTTCTTGCCTTACCATCCTACAGAACAGGAAAAAACACAGTGACTTTGCATTGTGTAATCAAGGGGCAGTATAAAATAGTTATTTTATTGCTTCCTTCTAAAGAAAAGCAGAGTTAAAGTGTCACTCAGCTGTTAAAGTGCCTGCACACTTTAGGGTGCAGTATATGAAAGCCACAATGTTTCTTTGAGATAAATGCTGAAGGCCCACATACATGGTGCCCTGTGGGAATCCTTCAGAACAGTGCAACAGGTGGACAGTAGGAGAGGGGTTTGGGGACAACTTGAGATTCCTCAAGCACTTTGTAATGTTTTCACCACAGGGCAGGACTCAGACCAAAAGGATATTTTCTGTGCCAGGTTTTTAAGTCAGCTCCCTGTTTGCCAACTGCTGGGGAAGGCTTCAGGGATTCCCACAGCGGTATTAATAACAGGAGGTGTATGCAGGATGCAGTGCCAGCAGTTTATTTATGTAGTGGTTAAAGAGGAGTTGCACAGCAGTTTTCATGCCACCTGAATGTGATGTTGGTCTTTCCCGACTGAAGGGAGCTGAAGCAATGGATAGTTCTTCAGCAGTAGCTGTTTATTCCATCTCAGCTGGGAAAATTTTTCCTCTCTCTAGCAAGGATGCAGTTTGTTTTCTCTTTAGGAGTTAAGCACATTGAATCCTCCTCTGATGTGTCCAGCATCTGCTCTCTCCTACCCAAGCCTGTCTATTACAGTAGCTTTCTGATCCCTTAATGTTCCTTGTTTCTGTTTTAAGAGGACATGGCAGTCAGTGCCTTCCCAAGGGGAGCAATGCTCAGCTAAGCCCACTTCTCTTCCCCATGCATGTTTAGAACCCAACACCAAGGTTCCCCCAGGGGTCAGGCACAGTACCTCTGTCCTTGTAGTCTTGTCCAAGGTGCCTGATTCCAGCCAAGCAGAGGTTTTCCATTCATTTCTGTTGGCTTTGTACTTGCATCAAGCCCTAACACAGCTGCTCCTTTCCCCAAGATGTTTGTGCCTGCCTGCTGAACTCGGAGTTAATCTCCAGCTGCTCTGGCTCATAGTGAGTATCTGTAAGGAGGGAGGGAGAGCTTTGCTGTCTTCTCTACTAGAGGTGCTATGCCAGGAGCAGCTTCAAGGGCTGGTAGAGGATGGAAAACTCAGGTTGCTTGGCTTGCAGCACACAGTGGACTGTGTATATGTGGTCCTTTAAAGGGGATAGTTTGGGCCAGTTTGTTTGCAGTGAGGTCTGACCTTGGCAGCCTGGCCAGTAAATCCTTTGCTTTATCAACAAATATATGATTCCTCCTGTGCAAAGAAGAAAACAAAGACCAGCTCCATGTCAACAGGGAAGTGGCCCCCACTGCCACTGCCTTAGGCAGGGCCTTTCACCAGCCCAGCCAGGCTGTTGGCCCAGTTTGTTAATGACTTTGAGCTTCCCCTCACACACCTTGTTTTTCTCATCCAAGTAATTATAGGATTCAGACAGAATCAGCAGTTAAATTCTCCAACCCTGCAAGGCTGTTAGCAGCAATGTTAAGCTCAGTGTTGTTCAAAACTACAGTTAAATGGTGGCAAGTGTTTGCTGTGAGTTTCTGCAAGTTAAAGAGTAACAGCAGCTGCAATAGTCTAGTCAATAAAAAGATAAAACTATTGGCCATGCTCCTTCCCAGCTTCTTGTGTAAGTCTTCACTGTCAGAGCATAGGGAACTGAAAAGTTCTTGATTTAAAGTAAGCACTGCTTAAAAAGAAGTAGAGCATTGGTATGCTATCAGCATTATTCTTATACTAAATCCAACATACAGCGCTGCATTAGGTACTGGGAAGACAATTAACTCTGTCCCAGTCAAAACCAGGACACTGTCCATCACCACACAGGGTGGTATTCTGCCATATCTTGTTGCTCTTTTCAAGGATGTGGGGTGCCCTTGTGAGCTTTGTGGTTTCTCTGCCTCTGCAGCTCTGTAACTTAAGCACTTTCTCCATAAAACGCTATTTTTTTTTTCTCCATGAAACCTTTCATAGGCAAAAACAAAGACTGCAACTCTCAGGAGAGGGATACCCACAGACTGGATGTGGTTTGGAGGGGGCTGCTGTGCTGAGCCATGCCTGGTTCCTTTTTCTCTGTGTGCATTCTACCAGCCAGGGAAGGATGGAGGCAGGAGCAGCAGGAGAAACCCCAAATTTCTTAGACCAGAGGAGCCAAATGGGTGAAAATGAGAGGCCTACAGGGAGAGATTGCAAATGCATCTGCCCACATCCCAATGGGAGTGGAGTGAGGAGAAACCCTGTGGCTGCCTTCCTGATGGCAACGGGTCCCTTGCCCAAGGATGGGCAGTGAGACTGGGAAAAATCCTATCAGGAGAGGCCAGAGGGGGGACACTGGAGCTGCTCGTGTCCTGAGGGTGGAGGACAGCTGGAAGTTGCATACAACATGGCAGCACCCAACTTCCCACCCCACACTGACTTCCTAGGTTCTCATGATCCAAAAGTCATTATAAAAATGCACTAAAATTGATGGATTTTCTACATGGCCTGCATGAAATAAGGTCCCTGCAGGTGTATATATGTATATATATATATGTGTATGTATAGGTGTGTGTGTTTATCTACTCCCATACTTCTGTTCTCTGTTCTGGAGAGTGCCAGGAGTTGCTGTGACTCACAGATGTCTCCAGCAGCTGCAGCTGTTGACAGAAAAGGACAGGAGCCAGCCTGCTGGCTCTCCCACCCAAGGCAAAGCTGAGCTCCCTGCACCCTGCTCAGCCTCTACACGCTTCTCTTTGCTCTGCTGCTAAAGGCACCCTGGCTCCATCTCTCTTATGAGTGGACAAGTGGTTGAGCAATTTCCTGAAAAACAGGAAATTTTTGCAGTGGGAGTCCTCAGAAATACCGACTTCAAGTCATCCAGGGGGTACAACATGCACCAGAGATTTTGGTGTTTTCCAGAGATGGTCACCTTTGGTCACCCGCATGGCTGCAGCTCCTCCATACCAGTCCCACACTGTCAGTGAGAGGGTGTTTATCCCGCAGCCTCTGCACATGGAGCTTCATGGCCTCGGGAAGGAGAGGAGCAGCATCCCCCGGGGTTGCTCCATCCAGAGGCAATAACACTTCCCCCTCAGTGCCTGTAGCCTCGGGCGCAGGGACTGCACAGTTCCTTTCTCTGCAGGTGGCTTTACCTGCAGGGCCATGGCACAGGCAGCAGCAGGTAACAAACCCAGTCCTGGGTCTGGCTGTTGCAGGGCCGGGATGGAGATGGAGTGATGCAAGCTCCAGCATGCCTGCTGGTATTTATATAACATCGTTTTGCTTTAATCCAGCTTTTTAAGTAAACTGTCAAAGCCCTTTCTGTTAATTTGTTCACTAGGAACTTTTTTTTTTTTTTTTTTTTTTTTTTTTTTTTTTTTTTTTTTTTGACTGTGAGTTTCGTCTTTCAAAGCTTGGCTAGTTTTGAGCGATGCCGAAAAACCTCATTTACAGTGGCTTTTTGTTCTGTGCTGGTATTGTTCAGGCAGAAGTGGTTGTTTTCTTTTCATCCTGGCATAGCTCAGAAGTGACTGCATAGTCTGAGCTCAAACTTTCTAAAAATACTTACCCGTGAGGAGAGATCCAGCATGGCAGTGTTCAGACCCAGAGATTAATGCCTTGGAAAGGTGCAGTGGTGTGAAAAAGAAGCCAGTGGCAGTGTCCTGCCAACTCTGGTCACTGTAAGCCCTGGAGCTTCCACACGTGGCAGGCAGAGTGGATCTGCAGAGGACTGTGGATCTCTGAGACACCAGGGAAGTCCACCCCGTGCCTGCAGAACCAGCCCAAGGGAAATACTTTCTGCGGAGAGGCTATAGGGTGACTCAGAAGTCATAAAGAGAAGCATTTCTTGCTGCTTGGAGCAGCAAGGCTGAACAATGAGCCTGCTCTGCACCAGAGGTTGGTATTCATAATCATGTTCTCCTGTTGGAGTGTGAGATGGCTCTGGAGGAAGGGAGGATGACAGGCACTGAGCAGAGCAGAGATGAGACATACGACAAATTGCAGGAAAGCATGTGGGAGCTCCTTTTTGTCCTGCCACTGGCTGATTGCAGGAAGCTTCCCAGGTGACAGCTTTAGCAGCTGCTGGGACAGGAGACCTTATTGTTCGGCACTCATGTTTACAGCTGTGCCAGTTTTTGGCAGGAAGCTACAAGACAAAACCCCCACATTCCTTCTTGCTTGCCAGGTCTACTCTCAAGGGGCAGATCCTTCAGCCTAGCTATTTCAGCTTAGCTCACTACCTGAGGAGATCCAGCTTCCCCTTCCCAGCCAGGCCAGGTCCCATGGGCTTCATCCTAAAATCCTCGCAGGAGCATGGAAACTTTTCATAGAGCTCAGGCAAGATTAAAGGTTGTTGCAACCACTGCATTTATCATGTTAACTGTGTGGTTACCCAGCACTCCAACCCCTTTGTACCTGTCTGAACCCTATTTAGTTCTCGTTCCTCTTTTTCCTGGCCTTGGGATCAAGTTCTGTTCTCAGTTTTTTGGCAAGTCTCAGGAGGAAGCACATTTGGGGTTTTCTTAATCTGTCTGGCATTGCACATGAAGGCAGAGGCTGCAGCATCCTTGAGATGAAAGGATGCAGGAACACAAGGGACCCATCACTTCTGGTCTCACTGGAGCCTGTGGCACAGAAATTGGCAGCTTGTGGCCATGTCCGCAAGCAAACTCCTTAGGCTGCTGTCATCTCTCTGTTCTGCTGCCCCCCCATAATGCTGTGCCTCCCTGTGACATTTTGTCCAGCCCATCGTGGCCAGCAGCACATGACTGACCCAAGGGCACTGTTCCCAGCTTCATTTCTCCAGCTTGCAGCTGGGGTCATGATGGCTAAGTTCTGCCACTGTTACGTCCCAAGCCCTGTTTTCCTGCCTCCTTTCTCCTTCCCTCCCTGGGGTTTTATACTGAGGCCAGGAATGATGGTCATGTCCCCTCCAAGGAATCAACAGGCTGTGGCATTTCCGTTGAGGATGGAATCTGAGGCTGTTGGCAGCAAATCCCTCTGCCATGGAGCTGACGAGGCAAGGAGGCTGGTGTGTCACCGGCTCTGCAAAGGGGTGTCAGCCGAGGTTTTCCATGGACTGGATGCACCCGCTGTCGTAATCTCACCTGGAGAGTGCCTGGCTGCAGTTCAGCCCTGGCCATGCTTGCCTGTGCCTGTAGTCTCCCCGGGTTTTGCAAAAGCGCCGGCAGCCCACAGCGGGGGAGCTGCAGGGAAAGCTCAGTGCTGGGGGGATTCAGCCAGGGAGCTTCTGTCCCAGCTGAGTCAGGCTTTATTCCAGCATCTCCCTGTCCTGCTGCAGGGGGCTATGTCTACAATACATCTATGTCTCTTGCAGGAACTTCACAAACTGGGTCTCCTCTCCCCAGCGCTTCTGCCCCTTTGCCCCCCCAGCCCAGCATCCCAGCCAAAGCTGGCTCTGGCCGTGGCTGCTTCCTCTTCGCGGGACTGCTGTGCACAAACAGCTGCATCGTGTCAGCCCGGCAGGCTGCACTGCCCTGATAAATGACCCAGTTCTCAAGAGCGGGGACATAACTGCCAATGTACAGCTCCTTAGGCTGAGGGGAAGGCAGCAGATAGCCCAGCCGTGCTTCAGGAGCCTCACTGTCCTCATCTCCTATTTCATATCTCATCTCATCTCATCTCATCTCATCTCATCTCATCTCATCTCAGTCTCCTACCAGTATTGTGCATCCCAGTGTCCTCTTGCCACACACACACAGCAGTACAGGTAGCACCCAGAGTGTCTAAATCCATAAACCCTGCTTTGCAGAGAGGGTGAATGGCAGCACCACTGGCACTTTGGAAAGCCATGCCAATGCCTTGGAAAGAGTCAGCAGAGGCTGAGCACCTGCAGGTGGTGTCCTCATAAAGATGAAGGAGGAGCAGCCTCCAGCCATAGCCCACGGGCACTCAGCAGCAGCCCAAGAGCTTGGGCTGGGGACACTAGAAGATGAAATGCTGCCCTACAGGGTGTTCTCTTGCCCCATTTCTGCACCAGCCTTCGCTGGTTGTCCTTTCTCACTTCAGGACAGGGGGATGGGACAGGAAGGCCCTCATTATCCGAGGCTTGCTAATTAGACGGGAATGTTATCTCCAGCCCAGATGTCAGCTCTGACCTCCCTCTAACCTTCTTCCAGAAATCAAAACAGACACAACTCTGTTTGTTTTAAAATAAGAAAAATAAGCTTTTGGGGTGAAGCAGGCAAATCTGGCCTTGGGGGTACGTCTGGGGAGGGAGGAAGGCACAGATAAGCCTTGGTAAGGTTCTCCAGGCTGCCAAGCTGGGCAAGACTGGCCACCATGCCCTGGGCAGAGAACAAGGTGCAATGGCTCATGGTGGCTGTGCACGTATTTTGGGCCTTCTAACCCATATCCAGCAGGGGTGTGGTGCAGACACAGCTTCTTGTCTCAACTCGGGGTATCCCAGCTGGGTCCTGTGGATCCAGATGTGGAGCTTAGAGGGAAGAGCAGCTGAGTTTGTATTTCACCTCTCTGCCTTGCTTTTGGTATTTACAAAAGGGTCTCAAAATGAAATATTGATCCCTGGAACAAATTCTGCCTTTCAAACCTGACCTGAATTTCTTTTCCTCATGCCACCTAGGCAGTCCTTATATTGTTTCAGAATAAATGGACCTGGGTGACAACCAGCTGGTGATTCTTGCCCTTGACTTATACTAAAACCTTGCTTTATTGCATTTCTGTAATAATATTCTATAGCTGGGCAACAAACTTTGCCTGACTCTGATTGGGTCAGACCTTTGAGCACCTCACCCTATGTTAACCCAGATTTACATCTCCATTCACCATAGCAAACTACACTGTTTCACTTCCTCTTCTTTTTAAGACTACAGCTCCAACTTGAAGATAATCACCAAGGAGGTTCTTTACCCAACACCCATTTCCTTTTCTGTCTCAGGCATCCAAGCACCCTTGGCTGCAGCACCAAAGCTCCTTATGACAGAGGCTTGATGTAACTCTTGCAGTAAAATGAGGAATGGATGTGGCCAGCTGGGAACCATCATCTCATGGTTCTCTTCTGCTGCTGCTGCTGCTGCTGCTTCTGTAGCTTGGGGCAGTCACTGGCCCAGCCTTGGCTCTACCCTGCCCAGTCCACTAACACCACAGTACCAAAATTTATGAAGACACCAGAGGGATTGTTCATTAAGCCACAATCCCAATATTTCAGAAGTTACTGCTGATTTGCGGTCATGCAACGTTTTGCTTACCATATCCCCAAGACAGCAAGCAGGTAAAAGTTTTGAGGTGTCTCTTTTCACTTGACTCCTTTGAAAGCACCTTTTGGCCCCCTGAGTAATGGATGTTCTTTTTTATGCTCTGAAGGCTGTGCATTATGCTTGTGACATCACAGCAGTGATGTGTTGCCCTTTGGCAACATCACCAGAGCAGAAAATTATTTCTGTTGTCTTCCAGACCAGGCTACTGCCTGGTACACCCCGTCTCCCTGAGTTTCAGGGTTACTGAAGCAGAGTAATAGCTGAGAAGTGAGTAATCAAGAAGCTACCTGAGCAGGTTTAAACCTGACTGTAAACATCTTCTCCAACAATAACGGGAATGAGGATCTGTGCTTGCTAAGGTGCAGAGCTGCTGCAGGAGGACCATGTACAGATGTCCCTGGGACTCGGCATGGATGGCATTCACAAAGCACACCTGCAGGAGAGCTCTGCTTACAAAAACCACCACAGCTCCAGGGCCTTGAGTGAATTTGCACCCATTTTTATGACCTAAACTTCTGAGTCAATATTTACCCGAGAGGCGGATGCACAACTGCCCTGTGACACTGTGTACACACCTGGACAAATGCTGGTGCTGTGCATGCACACCCCAACACTCACACTCAAAGACTCGAGCTTCTACAAGCAGGCAGAGACACCTGCTCTCCTTCCTCAGGCTGCCTCAGGATGGTCTTTCACATTTGCAAGAGGGACACTGACAAACTGGAGCAACTCCAGGGCAGAAGTATGAAGCTGCCCAAGGGAACTGGACTGTCTGACACACGGGCAGAGTCTGAGGGAGCTAGGTTGGTTTCCAAAGGAACAAGAAAGCTTGTGAGGGGGACCATATAACCACTGACTTCTACTACCCAAATGGGGGCTATGTGGAAGGTAAAGTCACATTGCCAGATGTGCTCAGTGGAAGGACAAGAGGGAAAAGATGGTGGATTTGCCATCCTCTGAGTTTTTCAAATCCCAGTTGGATATGGCTCTTAGTACCCTGATCTAATTTTAAGGCTGGTCCTGCTCCAAGCAGATGGTTGACCTGGAGACCTCCAAAATTACCTCTTATGCTAAGTGATGTTGTGATTTTGGTAATGGTAGATATTTGATAGTAGACATTCTTTAATTCAGATACTGATTACAACCGCTTGCATGGGATGCTATAAGAACATCTGTGACCAGCCACACAACTTCTTGAATGAATTCAATTCATTCACAATAGCCCTGAAAAAGAAGCCTTCTGGCCTCTACTGAACTTCAATTCCCTCATAATTTCTGAGCAGCTTGTGGGTCTGGCTGTTCATGACTGTGCATTTTCAGCACCTCTGTTGCAGACATGTAGTCAAATGTACCAAGGAAATTATCAAACTGGAAACATCTGTCTTTCTTTTGATTCAGGGTTGTTTCCAGCTGAATCAGCTGTCGGTCATCTGAGACTGGCAGTGGGAGTGTGAAGATCAGAGGAAGGAGGGGAACAACCCTACTTCAGGGACTGCTTAGACTTTGGTCGGCTTCACACAGTCATCAAACCCCAACCCTGACCCATGAGGAGAACATGATGTTCCACGTTTGCAGGTTAATCTAACCTATGTTGCTCATCCCAGGGCAAAGGGTACACAGCTCCTCCTTCTTGAGAAAGAGAAAGCAGATAAAGGGTGGCTGTGGGGTAGGCTTAGGAGAGGGCATCTCCTGAAATCACTCCCATCTGTAGACCACTCTCACAGCTCCTGCCCCTCTCTTAAAATATGTGGTGTGAGATCTGTAACAACTCAGTAGGTGGTAGGGAAGGTCATTACATCTGGCATTTCTGCAAACTGGGGTGTCTGAGAACTGGTAAGTCCATGTAGGACCATCTAGCCCAGGCATTTCTGCAAGTCAAATACAGCCCAAATAACGAGAAGTGTATCATAGAGGAAGCTCTAGTGCCTGTTTCCTCTCACAATACAGAGATAACTGCCTCCTGCAGTGCTAAATATGACTGGTTTTGGTGGAGGCTGCTGAGGCCTGGTTTCATCAGTGTGTGCTTTGCCCTCTGGAAAACCAGCCTTCCACAGCTCCCAGGTGGCATGGCTAGCCCTTGCCTCCTGCTCCTTCCCAAATCATATCAGTATTCACAGAGGGAAGTGGATGCTGTAATTTTTTTGTTTTTTTCTTTTTCACCTCCTGCTGGGAGAAATTGAGTCACACTAGAGTGACGGCTATGGGCTGGTAGAAGGCTAAAAAAATTAAGTTAAAGCATGAATCTCCATTCACCATACCTTCCTCCCCATCCCAGGCAACATATGCTTGTGGCTTAACTTTTCATGTCCTTGGTTTAATGAACTCGTGTCAGGAATTTCATGTGCATAGCAACCTTATCTGATGACAGTGACATTTTTAGCATGTTTATGTTCAGTTTTATTTGCAAACCATTTCCAGCATAGTTCAGCTGAGTGGATTGGACGGGGCTGAAATGTGTAATAACCCAACACACAAACTGGAAGCTCAGCCAGAGTTACTACAGGGCTCTGAAGCACATCCATGGACAAAAGGATTTGCAACTGAGTTTGTGCACCAGATTTTCCAGCTGCAGCCTTTCACACACTTGCTTGTGTCCAAGAAGAAATGCTGGGGGGGGGCATGGGGAGGGTTTATTTCTCTTTCTTTCTTTCTTTCTTTCTTTCTTTCTTTCTTTCTTTCTTCTCTTTCTTCTCTTTCTTCTCTTTCTTCTCTTTCTTTTCTCAGTACGGTCACAATCAGATGACAATATGTTTCCCATGACAGCTGTGGGGCCACTCTCCAACCCAATGCTCCCTGATACCCACAACATTACAAAAGCAGACATCTCTGATGACATCTCTGCTTCACCGCAGCTCCAGCTACTAGGAGGTATGGGGAGAAGGGGGTGGGGAGCCGAGGCGTTTTGTAGTTTGAAATTTGAACAGCTGGAATCAGCAAGGGTTCCCAGGGTTTTTCCCGGGAAGGAGGTCAGCGGCTTGGGAAGGCAGATAGCCTGGGAGCGAACACCAGGAGTGCCCCTGGAGGCTCCACCTCCGCAGCTCTGCCCCGACCGGAGCGCTCTTGCCCTTATAAGGCTGCGGTTGTCACAAGGAAAAAGAGCCATAAATAGTTGTGTGATTGTTACCTGCTTTGCTCTTCCCAAGTCAGGCTCTTCCTGCCTGCAGCTTCCAGAGCTCTCCTCCCCTCTCCAGCTCCAGAAAGGCAGTGTATCCCACGTCTCTGCACATGGATGAGCAGGTCCAGGTCATGAGGTCCATGCTGTGCCCTGCGTTGTTTCTTGCCTTGGCCTTTGCAGAATGCCTCCTGCCTGGGACTGTTCAATTGCTTTACAGAATGCTGCAGGAGAGGGGCTGTGGTTCACCCATCTGTGTGTCTTTCTTCCACAGTTCATGGGTCAAAAGTTTCCTTGGTTTGAAGGGTGTCACTTTTGTTCTTCAATTTTGGGTGTATGAATAGGGTAAGGTGTTGGAGGAGAACACAAAACAGTAAATCAGGGCAAAATAAGAAATTTAACAAAAATGACAAGCAGCCCTATGTTTGTTTGCTTCTTTTCCAGAATGTGAGATCCATACCTAAATGCAGAGAAGATTTGGATGTCTCCTTGAAGGAGATCATGATGAGTAAGGCACTGTGGGCTGAGCAGTAGCAAAGTCTTAGACCAGCAATCAGGAGAGCTGGTGTATCCATCAGACAATTATTTGCTTGTTTCCTGATGTGGTTGAGTTTTACCCCTTCCCCCCTTCTCAATTTTTCTCTAAGTAATGAAGCAATTCATTGTCAGTGCATATTTTAAACACTGACTCTCTTGGTTCCTGTCTTAGACCCAGCACACACTTCCCAAAAGTTTCCTGTGGGCCCCAACTACAGCAGTTTAAACATTTTCCATCGTACGTGCCGTAGCTCTGTGCTGCCATGGGGTCCTCAGTTCCCTGATTTCTGGTCAGTCAGGGCAGTACCTCTACATACTTCCTGCCTGGGACCTGCTGCAGCCATTGAGGCCACTTTCAGCCTTTCTTCACTTCTGATCACGGTCTCATACTGAGTTTTCCTGGTCTGTCTGAACTTGAAAGCTCTTTGGGGAAAGCAGCAGGAGCTGATCTTGGCTTCAGAATCAGTCGTGCTACTGCAACACATAGAGAAAGAAGGCGTAGTTTGATGCGCAGCAATACAGGTCAGAATGCCTATCTTCCCTAGGCTATCTGCAGCCTCTTCCAGAGAGGAGAGGCAAGTTCCCAATACGAACTGCTGTGCTTGGGAAGCTGCCACTAAGAATTATGAGTTTTTCCCTAGACAGTCTTTTCCAGGTCTGCTGGCAGGATGGGATACGAAGCCCCCATTGGGAATGTAGCTTGAGCTACTAATTCCCCAGTCCCACATAAATGTTACTCCCCTGCTTTCCAGGCAGCTCCTTCGACACAAAGGTAGCTTAGAATATCTGGTGCCTTCTGTGTTGTAAAGGTGCTGGGCAAATAGCACTATCAGAGGCAGCAAGACAAGTGTGATGCTGACCAGAGACTGAATCATAATGTGCTTCTCCCAATACCATGAATTCACGTGCCTTGCTCGACCTTTCTCCAGAAATCAAACAGAAAACAAGATTAGAAGCAGCAGTGTGAAAGGTTTCATGCAATCATGGAATGGAAAATGTTCGGTGTTAACATGGCAGCCATCCTTATAGTACAGTTTTCCATCATGGGGATCGCCTCTCTTTGGGGCACAAGGACAGCCCTGAGCCCCTGGGTTTTGCTCCTTCCCTTGGCAGGAGGCAGAGGGAGGAGGAGAAGGAGGGTCCCAGCCTGGGCGGCTGGTGCTGCCCCAGCTGGGGACAGCTCGGTGCCAGTGGGTGAGGTCACTGCCATCAGGGAGGAGGGCAGGGGCTGCTCCCTTCCCAGCTGTTGTGTGTCCCGAGTCCCAGCACATGCTCAGCAGCCACTGGGGACGCCGGCAGGCAAGGAGATGTCTGGAGAAGTTGCAGTCATTCTCACTTTCCTCTCTTTCCTCCTCCTGCAAGGAAGCAATCATTTTAGGGCACACAAATCCTGATCATATTATTTCACATCCCCAGGCATTTACACCCAGAGTTGCTGCCAGGGTTCCAGTTCCTTCCATAAACTAGATTTTCAATTTTAGAGGGACTTTACATTGAACTTAAAAGACCTCGGTCTCCTGTATCCTGAAGAAGCACATTAAAAATGCATCTTTAAGTGCTTCTAATTATACTGGTATTTTTCCTCATGCTTTACTTATTTTCCTACTTGGGTTTGGTTTGGGTTTTCTTTTTTCTTTTTCTTTTCCTTGCTAATTAGAAGACTAATTTTAGAAATTAGTCTTGTCCACTCTGGAAACCTAATAGAAAATTAGTAAAAATGCAATAGCAGGAAAATAAAAGTAAGCCTGGGGAAAGGTAATTGTTTATAACTGAGGGGTTTTGTTAACTGCTGTGCTTAATTAACACGCTGCAGAGGGGATCCTTTGTTGAAACTTCCACATGCTACTTTCTCAGTTAAGGTACAAGAGGGATCCTCATAAAAAAGAGCTTGGAGACAACTGGTATGTCCCCTAGCAAATTTAGCATTCCTTAAAATAAAAATTAAAAAAAAAAATTAAATCCTCAAAAACCAAAACCAAACATATGCATACCCTCTTTCTTTTTTCTGTATATGATCATTTTTCTCCATGTAATCCAAAGCTCTTTCTCATTAATTCCTAGTAGAAACAAAAAAACTTAAATTATGATCCTCATTGCTGATGTGTTTTTAGCCCACAGGAAAAATGGGCTGGGGTGATTATTTTCAGGGTTATGATGGCTGGTTGAAGAAACTGCAGGAAAGCTGAATCATCGGGTGAGCATCTTGTTTTCATCTTTTTTTATTTTGCTATCCCACATCTAAGGGCTGGCTTATGAAAATTCAAAAGGCTTTTATACATGTACATTCCTCTATAAAGAGTCAAAGAATTACAGGCCACTGCAGTGTCTCACAAATAGCTACAAACTTAGGTAAAGGTGTGTGTTTCAAGTTCCCTGTCAGATGCAGCTGTAATCAAGAGAGTGGTAAAGCAGTAAGAGGCTTAAGGATGCTTTAACTTTATGTACAAACAGAAAAGTCAAAGAGGGAGAGGACAGGATTTACCATAGCTTGAATGAATTGCCACATTAGGTAGAAGAGAGAAGTGCTAGCTTATTTTGTGCTTTAGGTCTGTGTATAACTCAAAATCCAAATATTATTTATAATATTCTCTTCCACAGAAAAACCTTTCAACTTTTTTCTTCTTTTTTTTTCTTTTCTTTTTTCTCCCAGGACCAGTGCAAGAAGGCAGCAGTGCCTGCAGGACTCCTTACATCTTGACCTAACACAAGTTGCTACCTCATGTGAAGGAACTCCAGAAGTCCCTAAGTACCTCTGTCCTGTGGGTTTGATTCCTTCAACACTTTCCTGTCTCTTGGTAGCTGAGAAATTGCAGAGCAGGTTGTAGACTGGGCAGCTCAGAAGCCTGCTACTCCTTAGTGAGTTACTGACTTTTTTACCAGAATCTGTGTGTTATAAAAACACCCAGGATTTCCAGTGAGTTGCTTTCTTTGTTCCAGACTAATCCCAGGAAACGATGATCTGATAAATGGGAGAGAAGGGTGACAGTGTTAAACGGAGCTCATCTTCACCTCATCTGAAAGGAGGCTTCCCACAGTGATGGCACCTCACGTATCTGTGTTGGCAATTTCTCACATCCTACAAAGCTAGGATCTTGGCCTCAGGAGGTCCTGGTGAATTTTCTGCTTTCTGTGTCAGCACTGTCAGTTCACTCTTCTGGTCCATCTCCCTGACCCAAACGCGGGGCTGAGAATAAGGGCAATGCACAGATCTTTGTGCACAGCTTCCTGCGCTGGTCCATATGTCCCAAAGGCAGAGCAGACCAGCAAAGCCATCCAGAACAGTCCATAATGACAGTAGGAAGCTGGAGGAGCTGGGAGAATTGAGGAGGCTCTCAAGGGAGCAGGAAGAAAGTCCTAAATGTGGGAGGGAATCTTGGCAGAAATGAAAGGGGGGTTGTTGAGCAAAGCATGCACTAGCTCCAGATGCACAGAGCTTGCCATATGTTATGCTGAGAATCTGTGGGTGTGTTTATAAGACCTGCCACTGACTTGCAAGCACAAAGGATGTAGCTTCCTCTTATCAGAAAAATGTGGGCTTCAGCCTTGCAGAAGAGGGAAAAGGAACTTTCTAGTAACTTCACACTGGGTCTTCTTTCTGGTTGTAGTCTGACAGAATGATCCCAAAGTTTGGTTTTGACTGGACCGACTTTGGTTTCAGTCAGACAAAAGTGGTGTCTTTAATTGGGGCAGGCTATAAACGAGTTAGTTCCCCTGCAGTTCCCACAACAAAGCTACAGTGGGAATCTGGATGACTTTCTACGGCACTGGAAAAATCCCTTGCTCTTAACATCTCTTGGGCATACTAGAGAATTTCAAGCTAGTTTCACTTTGTCCTCAGCCAGCTTCCTGAAATGAGAACCACAGGGCCACTTCAGTTGAGCAAATATTTGGCCTTGATTACTGTAGCAGGCTGAGCCCAAAAACAAACAGCGGACATGGGATAAACTGAGAGGCACCATTAGTGGAGAAGAATTTCACACAGTAACCTCAGGAAAGGCAGCTAGCTGAAAGTAGGGGTGCTTTCTTGGCTTTTTGTAAGGAGGGTTTTTAAAAAAAAGGGGAACTAATTTCATCCTGGTAGAGGAAGAGGGAAGTGAACATTCAGTTAGATGCCTTTTGTTTAGAGGTCCATTAAAGATGACTGATGCTGAAAAGCAATTAAAACAATAATAAATTTTGTGAAGTAATTAAATGCTGCCACTCTTATATGTTCTCTGAGCCAAGTCCTGTTTTTGTTATAGCACAATCACTCTGCTACTGAATTCTTGGTTCTGTGAAAACATGGCCCAGCCTGAGACCTACAGAAGGAAAATAGAAGCAAAGGTGGCAGAAAGCTCTCCACAACCCTACCTTATCAGAGTGAATTAAACAGTGTTTAGATGGATTTATCAGTATCTTTAAAGTGTATTTTCCTTATCAGTACCTCACCCAAGCCCAGCTTGTCATAAGCATGACAGGTGCAGGGCACAGAGGGGCAGGGGAGGGATGCTATTTTCCTTTCAACTTATCCTCTGCTAAGAGGAATGCCCCCAAGCCCTTCTGAACTCAGGAATCTGAAGCATTTCTTACCCCCTCTGAGAAAGAGAGAAGGAAAAGGAGGTATTTGAGATGTTAATAAAGGCTCCTTAGCAATTGTTGAATCGGGGAGCTGTGAGGCCAGGGCAGACAAGCCTAAAATTTTGTACTTGTTGAATTATCACTGAAGGAGCTAAGGTGTAACAGATGTGTGAAAAATATTGTTTTCTTCAGAGAAAAAACACAAAAACCAAACAACAACAACAAAAACAAAAGAAAAAAACCCACAAAAAACTCAACACCCCCCAACAAGCAAACAAACAAACAAACAAACAAACAAAAATCCTACAAAGAAAACCAACAGTTGCTGTGCTTTTTAAAAAGCAGGTAACATGATGTTTTCTGCTGACATTTTGGACAAGTCTGGGCAGGCCCAAGTCAGGAAAATCAGATTCCAAATCTGAGTTTTGGGACAAAGATTCTTTTGCTGGATAGCTTGTATTCGTGTTGGCCATTTTGTTTACTGGTGTTGAATGCCAGCTTTTTTGAATTTAAAGCTGAGTAGAACACAGTGAGCAGCAAGAGAACAGGGCTAGAGGAAACACAGTTTGGAAGAGGATATAATGAACTAAAAAATGTCTGTTGCTTAGGACTATGGTTCCATATAAATGGCAGAGGTACCTCTTGGATTTAAAGAGCTCTGGGCCATTATTCTTAGTATGTCAGATTAGGAATGTGGTGTCTGTAACCACACCAAATGGAGTTGTAATCTTATCTCAGGGACTGGAGGAACTCACAAGCTCCAAGAAGACTTTTCCTGTGCCTCAGACAGAAATTTTCATCTAGGTGTGTTTCTGAGGATATTTCATTACTTCAGCCAGAGCACAGCTGTTTGACAACCTGCTTCCCCAACAGGGTCCTTTCTACAGCATGGTGTCATTCCCATTTTAGTGAAAGAAAGGAGTCTGGCATGTGATAAATGTACTTACTGCAGTACAGTGGTAGAGAAGCATGCCTCTGAATGGTATCCCAAATGACCAGAGATGCCCCATGTAAATGGTTTGTTTTTCAGCAGCTAATCTTGTCATTAGTGTATTAAGAAAGTAAAAATATGTTTCTCTTTTACTAAAGTTGAAGCAAGAACTACAATGAGAGAGCAGGAGTTCAGCAGGTTGTTCACACGGAACTGTGTAGGTGGAGGACTGGGGAAAGGTGAAAAATAACTGTTTTAAATGCTAGAGTATGCCAGATACAGCTCCTCCCTTCCTCCCCTGTCTCGGGGTGCACATGTATTTCCTTCTTAAATTTTCTCCACCAGCAAAGTCAATTAAAAAAACTCCCATCACAGTGCCTCTGTTTAATCCCCTCAGTTGTGCTGATGCATCTCTCTGAGGGCCTATAAACTAGATCAGTGAACTGCTCTTTTTTTCTTGACCTTCTTTTTTCAGCTGTTCTTCAGTGATCCAGTGATTCAGTGTACAATATGACTTTTTAAACATCTTCAACATCACTGCTGGAGCAGTGGCAAGCTATGTCACAGCACTAAGACCAAATGTCTAGTGGGAGACTAGACAACATCTTAAACCAGTTTTGCTGATGAAGAGTGTGTGATAGGATTGCACCTTGACATATGAAAGTGAGCCAATTAAGCCTTACCTTCTCTACAGCCACGCCAGAAGCTGGGTAGTTCTGCTAAGAGTAACATCATTCTGTAAGAAAAAGACTACTCTCCCCCTAACATCTGCTCCTGGCTGCTTCTGAGATAGGTTACCCGAGACACATTTCACTCACTGACACACACACACCCCTCCCACCCCTCAGGGGAAACATCACTCGCTGTCACTCCTTCCACATCTCTTAAAATGGCTTTCCACCTTTCACACTCTCACAGTTTGGATGTGGCATTTGGTCTGGGAGCAGAACAATAAAGAATTGGTATAAAGGGAAAAGGAAGTTATGTGCTAATACATGGTGCTTAAATTGCATACAAATTTCAGGTTGCTCAGAGGCACAAAGTCCGCAGACATTCGTGTCTTTCTTCTACAGAAAGACACGCCTCCAAAGAGCCATTTCCTTTTGCTACAATACCTGAAAACGCTTCAAGTTCTCATCTGCATTTATAGCTGCTACTTTGTATGGGTGTATCTATTAAAGCCACTTCAGAGCTGCTTCTCTACAGAAATTATAATTATGAATCTGCACTGAAACAACTAAGGTTGCAAGTTTTGCAAAAGCCAGAGCTCAGGCTTCTTAGCAACATCAGATTGTGACATTCTCCAGATCTGTACATGTGCGGTTTCTGTCTTAAGCCACTGTGGTTAGAATTTAGCAATGTGACTCCTTCGATGGAGTAAACACCTTTTTGTCTCTGTCATTCTTCTCATTTCACTCTCTCCAGCTTGTCAATAAAAAACTAGTTTTGGAAGAGGTTTTTTTCTGCCCCCCAAAGCATTGAAAATTATTCACCAAAATTAATTTGACCACTTTTATCTATTTGTCAGATACAAAAATCAAATGTCCCTACATTTATTGCCGATCAATGAAGTGCAGGCTTCTCCCAGGGCTTGCTGTGTGCCAACAAATTTAAGCAATGTTTGTTTGCAACAAACCTGAGACCAAACTGGACTTGGATTAGACCAGTGTAGGGGAAAACACTGCAGTTCAGCAAGGTGGCCCTTTGTCTGGTATGTAAAAGCTGGCAAATTGAAGAAGTATCTCTGGATGCTCACTGCCTCATAGATTTGTTTCCCTCTGGAAATAGCACAGTGCCATTAATTTATTCCCATCAAACTGGTAAATCTGTTTGCTGTTGAGATGTTTTCCAGAATTACAGGTTCATTCTTCCAAATGATTCTGGCTTTCAAACACTGATGGAAGATGTGAGTGAAGTTGATCAGAAAGATCCACATAAACATCCTGTGAATTTGTAGAAACCAAGAGGTGTATAAAATCAATCTGATAGCTCTTTTAGTCATTCTTGTTTTTCTTGGAGGTGTGTCCCCTATCCTGAATAACTTCCTGCCAACAATAATCTATTGCACTTGTTTTGAAGGTAATCAAACTACAGAAAACAGACATTTAAAATCTGACTTGCCTCAAGTATGGCACATCTACAAATCAGACCATGAGGGAAACACAAGAGTTTTCTGTAGAGGTGGAACACACTTTTTGTGAAGGGGAAGCATGGTGTGAACCTGCACCAATCTTTGTTCTGAACTCAGTTTTGATGCTTTACTAATGAAGCCATCAAGAAAGTTTTGTTATCAATTAAACAGGAATGGGACCAAGTTCTTAGATTTATATTAAAAAAAAAAGAAAAAAGAGCCAAACCTTAAGAAGGCAGTCCAACCTGACTTTAGCCTTAAATCTGAGCATCAGGAAGAGTAGAGAACATATGTGAGAGTCAGAGAAGAATTTAAAAAAATAAATTATTAATATTATACACTCTTCAAAATTAACTTTGTGACAGCCTTTTTGTCTGCATTTCATGCTCTCAGTCATTATCTTCTATTTCCAAAATAACTACTGCTGTCAGTTCATGTTGCCTTTTGTACTTGCTTTCCTAGCTAAGATGTGCTACTTTTCCTCCTTTAAAAGCTCTTTTTAGAATTGATACTGACTAGACTCCTTAATTTACCTTTCCTTTCTCAGCCACTTGGCCGATGATGAAGCTTCTCATGTTCTTAGGAAGCTTTTGACATACTTGGTTTCCTTCACTATTTTTGTTCTGCTTCATTTTTGTGGAAGAACTTAAACCCCTCTTGTTCAGCCAGTAAATATCCATTCCATATGTTGGTCACTTTTTTCCACGGCTCAGTATGAGCCACTGGATTGTTTGACCATAGAATCATGGAATGGTTTGGGTTGGAAGGGACACTAAAGATCAGGCAGTTTCAACTCTCCTGACATGGGCAGGGATACCTTTCACTAAACCAGGTTACTCAGAACTCCATCCACTCTGTCCTTGAACACGTTCAGGGATGGGGCATGTAAAATTTCTTTGGGCAACCTCTGCTAGTACCTCATCACCCTCACAGTAATTCCAAAGGTATCTGGTTATGTAGGCAGCTGTCTGTCACAATTCCAACTTCCTTTAATTTTCTGCCTTGAAGTACTAGCAAAGACCTACCCCGTATATTCCCTTCTCACTGCCAAATTAAATTCTCGTTTATATTTTGCATTTGTATTTACATTTCTCGCCTCTGCCTCTGACAATGACACCTCTGTGTCCCTGATACTCACTGTACAACCTTTCAGTGATTTCTCCCACTGTCTTCTGTGTCTTGAGATAAAAATGTTTAGGATTGTTTCCAAACTGTTGCAGTGAACCTTTCTAAGCCTGAAGTGTTTCACTCAGACAAGAAATGCTTACTTTAGATACTTCTCCACAAATTTCCCTCTTTATTCAAGCCTCTTTAACTTCATTTGTCTCTTCTGCTTGTAGCTTTGATACTGCCACCAGTAAATCTTGCCTTGTATTTTCTGTCACTGACACCTACATCTGCAAATGTACCCTCCTTGTGCAAAGTAGGAAGTCACAAAGGGAAGGAGCCTTGCATTTCTATATGCTCATAAAGTGTGCAGTAAACCTTATCTGCTTTTCTGGATCTGACATATACGCTGTACTCTTTTCAGAAGAACTTTAGTCTTGGATCCTGGCTATTGCTTCCTCCTTTAGCTCATCCTGAAGTTCCACTTAATATAAGGAGGCAGAATTACACCACCTTTGTCTTTTCACACCTCAGTGTTTCAGTAAGCCTTTTAAAATACGTTTCAAGCCTCTGTGAGCATGTGCCCCGGCTGTTCAAACACCTCAGCAGCATCAGGGGCTGCTTACACTCATGCTTCTGCCTGCCTCAGTTTTGTCCCTTAGAGTCCAGCGAAAGGAAACAAAGCTGGGTGAAGGATCTGGAGGAAAAGTTCTACGAGAAGCTGAGGAACCTGCAGTTCTTGAGCCTGGAGAAAAGGAGGTTCAGGGGGAGACCTGATCTCTCCACAACTGCCTGAAAGGAGGCTTTAGCCAGGTGGGAGTCAGTCTCCTCTCCCAGGCAACCAGTGACAGGGCGACATCATGGCCTCAAGCTGAGCCACCTTGGACATTAGGAGGAATTTCTTCTAAGAAAGTGATTAGACATTGGGATGGGCTGCCCGGGGAGTTGGTGGGGTCACCGTCCCTGGAGGTGTTTAGTGCCATGGTGTGATTGACATGGTGGTGTTCGGTCACAGGTTGGACTCCACGATCTCAGAGAGCTTTTCCAACCCAATCGACTCCGTGAAACAAAATTTTGACCGGCACGTTCCTGCCGCAGGTATTTTGCACTACAGCAAGGATGTGTGGGAACCTCTTCACCGGGACACCCCCAACCCCCATGTCGGAGGACTTCTGGCACGGGCTCCGGCGGCGGGGACCGCAGCCCACGGCCCCGCCGAGCCTCATTCCCCGCTCCCGGCCCCGGCCGCACCCGCTGCCCTCGGAGCACCAAAGGCCGGCGCGAGGCATTGTGGGGCTGCCGCGGCGTGCGGCGTTGTAAAGGCGGCTCGGCCGGGCTCGACCCCGGCGGATCGAAGCGGAGGAGCCCGGCCCGACCCCGCAGCCGGCGGGGCGCAGCCCTCGGTGTCGCCGATCCCCCGCGCCCCGCAGTTCTCCGCCCGAGCGGCCTCGGGGCCGGGCCGGGCCGGGCCGGGCCGGGCTGGGCTGGGCTGGGCTGAGTTGGGCGGGGCCGGGCGGGGCGCACGGGCGTTGCTAACGGCTCAACGGCTTCCTCGGCCTCCGCGCACCTCGGCCGCTCTGATTGGTCACTTTGACCGTCAATCCCCCGGAGCGGCGCCGCCATTGGCGACTAGCGGCGCGGGGGGCGGGCCGGCCCCGCCCGGGCGGGCGGGCGGCTGAGCAGAGCCGGTGAACGAGCGGCGGTCGCGGTGCCGCGGGAGGAGCCGCAGCCGGAGGACGCCGCACTCTTGCCGTGAGGAGCGCAGCCGCCGTCGCGGCGTTTCCTTCCCTCCACTGTAGCCGGGCTCAGGTGAAGCCGGTCGGGCGGGGCGGTGGGCTCCGGTTTGTCCCCCCTGGCGCCGCGCTTCCCTCCCTCGCTCCCTCCCTCCCTCCCTCGCCGGGTTTGGCGCCTCTTTGTCCGGCCGGGCGAGAAGGCTCCGCTGTCCTGCCGCTCTGGCGCTCCGTGCCCGTGCGACCTGCCGTGCCGGGGCGCTCCCCGTGTCCCCGCTGTGCTCCGGGGCCGTGTGTGCCCGCGGAGTTGCCGCTCTGCTCCCCGCACGCCCCGCCAGCCGGCCTCCCGCAGGTGGGGTCGGTGACCGGCGCTCTTTTCCGCCGGACCCAGCTCCTTCCCTTCCCTTCCCTTCCCTCCCTCCGGTGCTCAGCGGGCAGGGGCCGGCGGGCGGCTGTCAGGGCTGACAGCCCTCCTGCAGACACCGCCATGGGCTTGGCTTCCGCCCGCCCGCCCGGCTCCACTTCCTCGTTCGCTTTGGGCCAGGAGAGAGAGAGAGGGAGGAGGGAGTGACAGGGCAAGATGAAGCTTGCACCGAGAGCTCTTGCAGATAGCTTGTGCTTTCAGGCATCACCTCCAACCGAGTAGTAAAAGTTCTCCGGCTTTGAGTGGTATCTTTGCCAACTTGTCCTCGGTAGGTGTGGAAAGTAACAAGTTTCATAGCCCCCGAGCGTGGTGCCTGCCCAGAGAAGTCTGATGGGGATTGCTCTTAATATTCCTAAACCCAGGGCAAAATTAGTTTTAAAAGAATAACACGCTGCTGGTAATAAAGGGGGATTTTTCAGAAGTAAACTTAATTGGTCAGCAAACTCTGTGCAGTGATTCTTTTATTCCACTTTCTTTTCTTCCTTATAATTCCTTTCCTTTTTTATTTTTTTTTTTGTTCTTGAGCACTGTTTGTGCTCTTGATCTTTCTTCTTCTCTAGGTTTTTCTTTTGTATCCTATGTCTTGGTGTCCTGAGCCACATTCCCATGAGAGTGCACTAAGAACCTAAGCTTTTTTATAACTGGGCAGGTCTTCCAAAACAGAGGAATCTCTCAAATAATGCATAAAAAGTTATCCTTCAAACTTGTAAAGATACCGCAGTAGTCTGCGGGCCAAGGTCCATTTATCATTTGTCTGCTGTAAGGAAATACAAGGTAACTTACATGGAGGCTGTTGAACCATGGATTGAAAGATTAAATTACACATTCTTGACTCTTGTATACATCTCCTGTTCATAAGGCTAGGTATGGTAAAGTTTTAACTCCAAAGTAACAGCCCTGTAATCAGTTACTGCCTGTGTAAAATGCTTTTGAAATTAGTCACTGTGTCACAATGTGACCAAGTTCGCTTATCAATGGCATTCCAGCAAAAATGGCAAATCATTCTGCAGATATGTATCTACTCCTGGATGCACTGTCTGGATCTGTAGTGCTCTCACAAGGTTTTAATGAGATAAACAAATTTTTATTAACTAGAGAGTTGTAATGAGGGGAAAGCAATTGATAAATGTAAGTGGCACCGAAGGGTTTTGAAGTTTTTAATCACAATTTCCCAAAGTGTATAAACACAAGACTTTATGCTAATCTGACCTTGTGAAAATAACTACAAGGAAATCATGCAACAGTTCCGGGATGTTCCATATCAGGTGGACTGCTGAAATTGATGTGTTCCACTTCTTGATAGATTTATTTATTGCACTTATTCATAGTGTATGCACTACCTTTAAAGAGATGGACAGGCAAAATCTTCTGTAACTCTAAAGTAGAAGCAGCATTGGTAAGTAGTGGGTAGAAATGGGGATCTGAACTTCTTTATTGACCTGAAACGTCAAAATGAGTGTGACTGACGCCAGGCTGGTGAGTGATGTGGTTCTTTTTGGAATCTGGTGTCATCTCTTGGATGCTTGACTTGTGTAGCCAAGGTCTGATTTTGGAAGATCCCTGGAGAAGAGTCTGCGACCTCTGGAGAAGTGTTTGTGCTGCTGAGTAGCCTGTGTCTGTTTCTGTATAAACAGGGAGGCTTAATAGTCAGGTTCTGTTTGCCCCAAAAGAATGAGTGAAGAAGCTGAAATCCTATTATTTGCCCTTGCCTAGATTGTTAGGATTTTTCTACCGTGGTCCTGGGTTGGTTTTTGGTTGGTTTGGGGTTTTTTGACTTTCAAGTTAATCTTGTAAGAAAAGAGTTGCCACCTGATGATTTAATCTCAAGAGATAAGGAATAAGATTTTTTTCATTATTTCCTCTGGGTAGATTTTTATGTGCTTCAGGATGTTTTAAGAAGACAAATAGTTTGAGAGCTACACCATAATCTTTTAAATTAATCTAATGAAAAAGTAATGGTGGTAATAATAACGAAAAAGAGCCCACAACTTTGTCCCATAAAATCATAGGGAAGAGATTAGAAAAATTTCCCACTTAGGAAGCTGAAATAATCTTTGTTGTCCAGCACATTATTTAGGTATTATGCAAAATGTTGGAGAGTGTTCAAGCTGTGAAACCAATGGTAGGTCTAATACTCACTCATCTTCAAGTTGAAAACTGCAGTTGGGTTCCACAGGTGCTTGAGTCTCTTTGCGACATTACTTGACACTGCAAATGTGTATGCTATAAATATGAGACTTGCATTTACCACTCTAACAAGCTATCTTGAAAACCTGACCCATTGTTATCTTGGAAAGTCTTTAAAAATAATGTACCGACTGTTTTCATTTAATAATTCACAGGTTAGTCGTGTGTCGGGCTATTCACATGCAGGTATGAGGGGGTGCATGCATATCTAGCCTCTAGGAGCTTTGTGAGAATACACTTCAGTTGTACTGGGAGATCAGTCTGTGTGTACTCAAATTTCAGATTTGGTTCTGTTAGTTTCCAGAACAAAGGAGACCGGACGCGTGTCAGAGGTATTGTGATTTCTGAGCTGATTCTGCTCAGTTTTCCACTTCCACCCCATTCCCAGGCCTGTGTCTTGCCCAGACTGATGTTGCTTATGGATTAGTGTGACTGTAATAGGGTGAGATTATAAGTGGACTCATGGGAGGTACAGGAACTCATCTAGTTAATGCAGTGTTTACTGAAAGGGGAAGTCAAAGCTAAGGTTGTGTTATCCCTCACAATACATCTACTCTTTTGTGTGGTAGCTTTGGGTTATTGGGTAACATGCTGAAACTAACTGAGGGATAGAGTGCATTTTAATTAGTGTGCACATCTACTAAAAGGTGTCCAAAACCTTAATCCTCAGTGTATGACTGAATGTATTTTTGTTGGTTCGACTTAATAGTGCACTCAGTGCCCTCTAACATAAATTTTTTTCTTTGATTTCTTTTATAAATATCTCATTACTCTTTGCTTTCTTAGGTTATAATTGAGGCAGAGCTGTTTGCATGTTAAATAGAGAAATTGTGTGCCTGACATTAAGTCTTCTGTGGGTTGGAACAAAACTGTAATAGCAGAGGATTGCCTACAGCAGCATTGTTTTTGCTGGCAGCTGCTCTAACTTAATGGTGGCTCGGTGACCTTGTACCTTAAATTTCTTTTCAGTTTAACCACACCGTGGTTCTAATTGAGTTTTCTAGTGTAGAGAGAGATGGAAACTAGCAGCCCAATTTTAATAGAGTATGCTGAGTTAAAAACACAAATGCAACTTCTGCCCTGGAAGCTAATGCAAATGGGTGTTGTCCAACTAAATGCAATGCATCAATTTACAGGTTCATCTTAATTATGGTTTATCTGCTTCGCTTTTTTCTTCAGTGGCTGTGAGAACTTGTTCAGAGTACTTGAAGTAATAATCTCAACACTGATTTGTCTTGTAGTCCTGGGCCACTGTAGTGGTTTAACAGCTTCTGACCTCACTCCAGCCCAGTTGTGTTCAGCATATGGGTTAGTCCCCATTTTCAATTAATGATCCTTTGGCCTGTTACTGTTCATCACAATATCTTGCCTTTTTGAGCCTCCTAAAGAGTCTGGGGAGAGTAGTGTGTACAGTTTTCTGGTGATGGGGCTGTGATTGATTGCATTGTGTGATACTTCTGGAGCTAGTACTGCTAAGTCATGTCCTTTTTAACCATAGTGAAAGGGAAACTGGAAAATTGATCTGACATACTTTGTCTATTGTAAATTATTTCTTGTAGAAGCATTACAAATGTATTGCTGCTGGTTGCAGAGAGGCATAATGAAATGCAATGCTATATGCTGTGTCTTGACTCTATGACCTATTTATGAAAATTATGCCTCTAGAGTTTTGCACGTAGGGTTTGGATTCTGCTTTGTCTTCATGACTAGAAATTTAAATTTCCCCTAATGCATGTATCCTGACTCTACTGAGACCAGTAAGTAACACCACATGGATGAGCGACTTCAGTAAACTCAGGCTAATAATTAATATATTAAGGGAAACTTAACCTGGAAATTTGTATCATGAAGTCTCTTTAACTGATGAATACTTTCATTCATCAAGAGCTACCGTTTTAATGAGTCTCTGCAGGAAATCCATTGTGATATGTGCCTCTGCACAGAACTGGACTTCTGATTTGCATGTAAGCAAAGTGGGAGTTCAGACTTGTAAGAAAAAAGGTTTAGAGAAATTTTACAGCTCTATTTTGTCAGTTGTGTGCAATCAGAGTTTTTTGCTTTTTTTTCCCCTGCTGGGCAGCTTCCTGTTTAAAATCTAAGACTTAAAGCATGCTCTTGTAATAGTTTACTTCACTTTTTATTGTTTGTGGTGATAAGAGTACATTCACCTGTGTTTTTCTTTTAAGCTCAAGATTTGACCAGTTCATTTGAATTTAGGTCTTTTAATTAACCTTGGAGGTGCAGTAGATTTGACTTTGGTTAAAGTTGGTTATGGCCATCAACCAACACAGTTAACTTTAATAACAGAGTTGTTTTAAATGTTCCAGGAAAAAAAGGGAACCTACAGCCAAATCTCAATTTAAAATTTAGTTGCTTTTGGTTTTTTCTGAGTGTGACTGACTTAACAGAAATGTAGTATCAGTTTGGAGGTCAATTTTAAGTAAGCTCTTTTTGACAGGGACTGTTATATGGAGGTGTGCTTGCCATGTAGTGCAAGAGATTGCAAGCTTTCTTTGCCAGAACTGATAAAATCAAATATTTTGAAATGTGTGAACAAAGTAATTTTCATTGATGTGCTATCAATTTAAGAAACCTTATCTTAGGATTTAGACATATTTGAACAGATATAGGATGTTTAGATGAAAGAACTTCACAGGAAATACTGAATGTAAATCTGAGATAAAACCTGTGAACTGTATTAGAAAGTTCCTGGCTAAGCACTTGAAACTAGTTGGTTTATAAGGTAAATTGATGTTTGCACCTTTTTTATGTAGATGAAGAAAAATACTCTCTCCGTTTTGGCTGTATCAGTCATAGTTTTAAATGTAGAGGAAGGTATTGACATTTTGCTTTGGGTTTTTTTGGGTGGTTGTGAGGATGGATAGTGGAACAGGTCGGAAGGGGAGGATTTGAGATGAAGATAACCAGAAACAGCAATTTAATTTATAAATTCCTCATTGCAGTAACTATCTAGAAAACAACTTTACTTTTTGCTTGTAAATGTGCATGAAGCGGTCCAATAAATATTTTTCGTATTAGTGGAATTTTATTTTTTTAGCAGAATGCCACTTAAATATATTTTATTCTTCATAGTTGTGGTTCGGACATTGCTTTTTCCCCTGTTGTTCAGAGACAGAAATGGTTTTTACCCCTTTCTGACATCAAGTAGAATGTATTCAGACTTCTCAGAATTGTTTAAATGGAAGTATGGATGCAGATATACACTAGAATACCTAAAATACTTAAATAGTTGTATAGTTGAAACTGCTGTGTTTCAAGTGGATGTTTGTGCATACTGACCAAGTAAATTTTCTTTCTTAGAGGAGCATAAATACCAAATAAGATTGCTCTACAAGAACAAAAACTCTTTAAACTGTGACTTAAGATTTGTGATTTAACCCAGACAATAAAAGCTAAGTGAACTGGTTTATGTTGCAGTATGAATCTTTATAGCAGACACTAAAGTCTGTGACATTTCATTACACAGTAAATTATTGTGAATTGGTTTAATGGCTCTTTCCAAGTTTAATGCAGTATATGATGGGAAAAGTAAAATGAGAACACACAAATGTGATGAGAAAGATGTATTAGTCATAAAAGGATTGCCAATTTATTAGGCAAATTAATTCTAAAAACTATCTACATTGTCCATGTAGCACTGACATATACATGTGCACAATCAGTTTATCATCATCTTCCACATGGTGGGAGGTAATCTTTTATGTGGCAAATCCTATTTTTTTTCCTAATGGGCAAAACTGTATAAGTAATTTTTAGTTCTTAAGTGCTTGAAAATCTTGTGGATGTGGATTTAACTGATAAATATCACCATGTTGTGTTATTGCTAATTTTGTCAGGAAAAATTGCAGCTGCAGTAATGGTTCAGCTCTTCCTCATGTAGATAACGAGTGGAGTATCAGAGAGATCATGGGATTGTTTGGGTTGGAAGGGACCTTAAAGATCATTTTATTCCAATCCCCTGCCTGTGAGGGACACCTTTCACTAGGCCAGGTTGCTCAGAGCCCCATCCAGCCTGGCCTTGAACACTTCCAGGGATGGAGCATCCACGACTTCTCTGGGCAGTCTGTTCCAGTGCCTCATCACCACAGCACTGCTGTGTATATGGCTGTGGACAATGTTGGGTGCACAAAACAGCTGGGCTGCTCTGTGGTCAGTGTTTCCTTATGCCATTTCATATCCTTCTAGGGCAGAAGGCAGAACTTTATTGGAAACTTTCAAATTGTATTTGTTCCCTCATATGGGAACCATGGAACTTTTTATCTCAAAAAAAGTATTTTCTTGTATTGCCAGAATAGAGAAAATTTTATATGCCATATAGCTGTGATTGTAATAGTCCAGACTAAGTTTCTACTTCAAATGCCTTTGCTTTTACTCATTTGAGATTGGAAGATGAGTCCTTTCTTTCCCTCTAACGCAAAAATCAGTGTTTCAGGAGATCCAGACAGGAGGGCATGGTTGGGTGAATTCCAAAATTAATATTGCCTGATGCTGTTCCTTTTTGAAGACTGATATATTTGCCAATGAGAGAAGAAAGCACAGGTCAAGGAGGGAGCAAGCTAAGCAGAAGACAAATTTGATTCTGAGGTGTACAGATCAGACCGGTGTTCCTAGTGTGCTCTGCTGCACCAGGAGCTTTCTGTAGAACAGTGCTTGTAATGGAAGGCTAAGAAGTTGTGCCAGACCTTGAATGCAGTAGGAAAATGTTGCAATCTGGATTTTCAGGCTATCTTGAACATGATATTTATGAGCATAAGTTATAAAACAAATATAAGTATAATTAAAAAACAGTAAATATTTTTGGGCAGGCCTCCTTACGCATCGTGCACATAAAGGCTATGCACCTTTTTCTTCTTTGTGTGGGAGTTGCTGTGTTCTCATGTCCAGAAAAAGTCATTCTTTTCCAGACCTCTGCCTCAAAGATGACTGTCGTAATCAGAGATGTGGATCCTCTTATTGAACTGTTAATGTGTTGCTGGAAGGGTTGAGGATCAAACTCGGATGCTGTAGAGGCAGTAGACTTCTCTGTGCCAGGGTTTTTGCCCACCATCCCCACAGGTGATGTTAATGTGCAGCAGAATTATTTGAAACAAAAATAAAAATGATATGTAGCTGAAGGCTGTTTATACCCAGTCCCAGTTTGGCACAGTAGGTTGAGCTGAAAATGTCCAGAGAAATTTCTGCTGCAAAGTAAAACTAATATTAAAAAAAAAAAAAATATTTGCTGGACATTTTTCACTGATGTTCTCATGATGAGCTGGAAGATGATTAGTGGTATTGATGCTGAGATCAAAGCAATTTGTCAGTTAACGTTTGCAAGAGTAATTATTCCTGTAAGATGACTTTATCTTGGCTGCATACATGCTGAATATTGCATCTAAAAGGGTAAACCCAAACCGTATTTTTTTGTCTCCATATTTAGGTGTAATTGTTTTATTCCTTGTTCCCTCTTGCAGTGAACTGAAATCTGGCATTGACAAAGATTACAGGGAGTGCTAATTGACGTATGTAGAGCTGTCTTATGCAGTGCCTCAGAGTTCTTGGCAGATACCTTTTTAGCCTTAAATGAGAATATTAGGGAAAGCATGAAAAGTGACCCTGAGGTAAAAAAGGTTAAAACTTCCTAAGCTCTTCCCCCCTCTGTCTCTCATGCAGTGTCCCTAGGGAACTCTGCATGCCTGATCAGAACTTATGCAGGCCATTATGCCTCCTGAAAACAAGTCTTCCAGCAAAACAGCTTGAACAGCAGGGATGGACTGCAATTTTCTGAACTACAGCTGTCTCCTTAAGTGGGATTACTTTGCTGAGTGGTCACGAAGAATGTGTTCTCCCCCTGAAATGTTTTCCTTGTGGGCACACTGTCTCTGTAAGAGGAATTCTCTCCTCTGCTGAGAAGGCATGTACTGTACTCCACTAATGAGAAACAACAGTTGCAGAAAGTGTATTATGCAGGATTGTAAACTTTGAATATTTATTCAAAGTGAATGGGTTGGGTGGCAGCCAGCCTAGCTTTGTCATGCTAAAGACTGGACTTGAAATCAACAGAAGGCTACCCTCCCCCTCCCTAAATCAGTGTTTGGTGTGTTCAAACAGCGTGCACAGGCTTCATAGAGCTGATTAACTGTATTGGTGCCATCTACATGCTAGTGTGTCTTTTTGTCTCCCTGAACTCATAAGGTGCAATTAAAATAGAGGCAAGCATACCCTCCCTAGCATTAATTTAGGGAAGCTATGCCTGGCTTTATTTGCGTATAACCTACAGTAGTTAATTGCTGCATGCAGTGTGGTTGCCCAAGATCATTCCTGTGCTTCTGTAGCCCGTGGTGAAGCCTGCACTATCCTGTTTGCAGTCTGTGGTACCCAAAAGTAGCCTCTTCAGATTGGCATTAGTGTTTGCTAAATGTATGTGTGCCGTGCTTGTAGGACTGTTCTCACAGTCCTACTGTATTTGAACCCAGTGGAGAGAAAAGGTGACTGTTAAGTGGCATGTAAGTATCTTGCTTGTACATGGCCTTTGCACTTTGCCATGGGAGGTCCCAGCTGCCAGAGCTCAGCTGTTACATACAGTAGAATATATGCAAGTGCTGCTTCACACATACCAGAGTGGTGCTTGGCAGCTGATGAAGAGGGCTGGACACAATTTATTGTGGAGGAACAATTTATTCCGTGTTCACTGTTCTGAGGATGTATGTTAGGTACCTTTAGGCTACTTGGAAAATGCAGAATTTCCTTCAAATTCTTTAGTCTTACCTGTAGTCTGGCCGGTAGGTCACTTCTGTGCAATAGAAGCATCACTTATGCAGTAGATAATTAGATTTCTCCTTCTTGGTTCTTAGAGCCCCCACATACAGAGAGGACACTTCAGTGCTCCACCTTGAGTTTAATTTACAGTAATAAACAGGGTAGCTGGCAAGTCTGGGCAGCACTACAGTCAAACTGAATATGCAACAATAATTGCCAGCAAACTGCATTCCAGTTGTGAAATAAATCTTTCAACAGTGTATTGTGTGCGTCAGACTGTGACTGGAGAGGAAAGCAGTGAACTACAGTAAGCCTAATAGCAGTCATTATGAATCCCAAATAAAGCTGAAATAGAAGAAATGAGTCTGCATGGCAGCATTCTGAATGCAAAGGGTAAGTGCAGCTCGGTGCCTTTAGCTTGGGGGGCTGTCTGTGAGGGGGTGTTAATTGCGGACTCAGGTACTTGCCTGGTGTTGTGTTCTCTCCTGGGATAACTGAAATTCGTGATTCTTGCATTCAGCCTGAAACATCAAGCACTGGCGTGTCTCAGTATACTGAACTTGAGAAATAAGCAGATATAACCTGTCCATCAGTTCAACTTCCTGCCAGCTTTTCCCTTTCCTTTCTTCTCCACCTCCTCCTTGTGATTAATTTCTCACGCTTAGTGATTTAAACTCCGGTTTTTATGTAAGTGTTGCTTACAAATTGAAGCAGTTTGGGCTAACAAACTTTACAGTTTTCTTTTCCATAAACATACTGGCACTTGGAGCTGTGAAGTGTCACCCTGACCTAAGCAAATGAGATCTGAACAGTTTCTTAGTGACTACAAGGGAATTATAGGAAGTTTTTTATTGGTGGATTAGGGCTTTTGTATTGTCAATTCATGGTCACTGTAGCTAGCATGGCCACTAAAGTCTATTTTAGTTCAGTCTAGCTTTCTAGCTGCTCTTAAATCTGATTTGATGAACTGTATTCAGCTGGCTGGGGAAAACAAAATAGTTGAGTTGCAGGAATAATGCAAGTATTAGCTGTTCAGATCATATGCTTAGCAAGGATTCCCATCATATGAATGTTACTGACCAAACTTAGTTTGAATCATTAGGAGCTTCTCAAAGTCAGATTATTTTTAAAATGCTGTGTATTAACAAATCGAATCAAATTTCTTCACTGAGTGCAACACAGTTGTACCTGAAATAGGGCCATAAGTAGCCAGTAGTGCTATGATTTTCTAGTGCAAAAGTTTTGTCTTGCCTATTGAGATAGTGTACATTACTTTTATTCTGTGAAAGGGCCTTTGTCTTGTACTGCAACAACAACAGCCTGCTAAAGGTAAGACATTTTGGAAAGTGGTGGGAAAGCTGTGTTCCTGAACTGCTTTTAAAAGGTGAACCCTTTTAAAGAAAGGGAAATTAACTTGTAGTCTAAATGTGTTTGCTATTTATTGTTCATTCTTTTTGTCGCCCTTCAGGGTAGTTCCTCTTGCACCATAAGTGGAAAGGCCACAAGGCAAACCATGTGGGAGGATTTTTTAATATGAAATCACAGAAAATTTCTAGCGGTGTCTTACTGGTGGATATGAAACAGAAGAAAACTTCCAGTAGTTATCCACTTATGTCCCTTTTCACACAGGCTCAGTCTTACAGCAAAGTTCTGAAGTGATGATCTGAATTGCCAAGGATTCAGTGCATGTATACGGCTATTTTGCATCCTCTGTAGCACAGTATTTCACAAACTTCTCATAATTCATTAAAGCAGGGAAATGAAACGAATGGTGTGTGAATAAAACTGTCTATTCCAGTGTAGTAATGCATCTTTGCTCAGAATGAGGCTGAAGCTAAGAAAGATCAGTGTGGGGATTCCTATTTTCATGAAGGTTTAGGTAACTCAAACTGGAGGTGTTTCCTTGCCCATCCAGTGCTCTAATACTTGTGTGATGCTTTAACCCATGCATTAATGCTCTTATGAAATAAGAATAGAATTCTTATGTATTCTATTTCTACTTCAGCTGTTAGCTCCATAGTTTAGCAAAGCCCAAGCTTATCTTACTGAGCAGTGGCTCACTCCCAGGAGCAATTCTGTGACTGCTGACTAAATGTCTGGGGGGAATAGGAATATATAGGAATAAGAGTATAATACAAATAGTTATTGAAAATGAAATAGGTAATGTTCTGTGCTTTTAGCAGTCGCAAAACACTTGTCATGGAAAGAAGCAGAGGTAGCTTTTAAACCTTTTCAAACTAGATAAAGTATTTGTGGGAAGCACTTGATGGTTTAAGTAGAGAGTGTGTGAAGTGTTATAATTCAAGCCTTAAGGCTATGAAATTGCAGGAGACTAAGGCAAACTTTGATCCATATCACTGTATTTCAGTGAGGGTTTGGAGTAATTCTGCTTAATTCAAAGGGAGTGCATGTCATCTTAAGTTAAATCTAGTGTTTGACTTGTTCCTCTCAAAATAATCTGTCTGCTGGGAAAAATGTATGTCAACAGGGCAGTTGATTTTTTTTTTTTTTCCTTCTTTTAAGGTTGCTCTACATACTGATGTCTTGGTCCCATCCTATTCGTGACTGTAGAGATTGTTTTGACTCTGTCTGTGACTCTATGGCATCTTTGTGGCAGTTATGTAGTTTGTTAAATGGCAGAGAATGCCTTTTGGACCCTGAAATAATGGGAAACAAGCAAAGTTTGATCAGCCTCTTCCCCAGACTGCTGTGAACCACAATAAGGGAGCATACTGGGTTAATGGGGAAGTGACTGTAGTATGTCATTTTTGGAAACAATACTAGGAAGGAGGCATTTAAGCTCAAAACAAGGATGGTCCGTCTTCCTTCTGTACTCTTTGGTTGTCTTGCCCATAGACTGGCATCAAAACCAATATTGTTAACGTTATTCTCCTCTGGCACTTGCATAATAGCTGTGTAAAGGTAAATGTCCTTGTCCTACATAATGATCTACACCCCAAATGCAAACTACCAGCCAAACAAATTGCTTCCTAATTTGTTCCTAAAATGACAATAATTTGCATTCATTGTGAGTTGCTGTAAGGCTGTAAGAGCTTACTGGGCTGACTTCCTTCCTTGACCACTTTAAAGGATTTTTAGAAATGCCCAGTGAAATGCAGCATAAGTTAGGAAGATGAATTTAGGAGTCTGTGAGATGGAACTTGCTGAATCTGATTCCTCTGGTACTGTTCTTGTGGAGAAGACAAATTAATGGTTGGTTTGTGGTATTTCTAGTTTAGACGCCCTGTGGGTTCAAAGTCAGCCTCGAGAATAGCTCTAATGCCATGTTATCTTAGCGTGAGCCTCTAGTCTTCTTTTCCTTCTGCTATGTGGGGATTCTGTTCTGGAGCACAGGAGAGCAAGTTTAAGGTGATGATAAGGCTGCTGCTGCCATGCAGCAGGGGAGTTTGCAAGTCTGTTTCAGTTTTGAGGTGCAGACCCTTTTTGAATCTCCTCACTACTATTTGGTAGTGCTTAAAATATTAAAACTTATATATATATATATACAATATACTATATTAATATATATTTAATATATTAAAATATATTAAACTTAGTGTTTGGTGAGATTTTAAAATAGCTGTGTTAGGCTCTTTCTCCTCTTACTGTGAAAGTTGTTTTTAGGCCTGAAAATAAAAGGGTATAGATGCTCTAGAATGATCTCTTACTGGCTGAAGAATGCACTCTTGTAGTCTGTTAGTTAATTTGGGGTTCTCCTCCTGCAAGGAATTTGTAACTATCTGTGTCTTCTTTCCTTAGTTCTTTTCAGATCTAGGACTGAATGGGGATACCCTTTGGAAGGCTTTTTGTGGTCTTTCCTGTTTCTTAGCCAAAAATAATTAGTCTTTATCCTAGAATGTGTCTTAAGGTGTACTGAATGCATGCATGTACTCTAGCAGTGAGGAAGTGAGGACTGTGTTTCAGTGTAATGTGGGGCACTTCAGATGGCTGGTTACTTCGGATTCCTCAGGAAATGATGAAACTGAATTTAGCTGAAGCATAGTGCCTCTGTGTCCTGCCTGATTATAGCCAAAAAAGGCAACTGGTTACATTCTGGGAGTTGCATAGGCAGGAAGCTGTGTAATGGAGGGTAGAGCACAGCTGTTGCCTTGCCAAACCTGATACAACTCTCAACACAATTGAATATTTATTTTTTTTCTTTTTCTCCTTTTTCCTTCCACTCCCATTTTTTAACCCTTGATTACAACCTGCAGATGATACTCTGAAGTGTCATGAAATCCTAGTATCTTCTGTTGAATTATTGATCTTCTTTATTTGCTATATACTTTGTCAGACTTGTTGTTGGAGCTCTCCCGACAGCTCAAATTTTTTATGGCAGCCTCCAGATTGCTGCATCTTATCTCTACAACAAATCTTCGTGTATCTATTGAAATCTAGTTTCAGAGGAATATGAAAAGCCAGGGAGAAGTTGCTCTGAGAATCACCATTGTGGTTGAAGTGGAAGTGTTAGTGACTCTGTGGGGAAGCAAAGATGAGGTCAAGTGTGGAATAGCTGCTTGGCATATCCTGTAAGGCTTAAGACAAAGATTTTAAACCCAAGCTAAAGGAAGTGATTATTGATATAGTAATTTTCTCTTTGTTGGCTGAAGAATTTTTGACTCTGAGTATACAGCTTTCCATGCAGTCTCTGGCACAAAGTTACATACTGCTTACAGTGATACATTTATTGAAAGGAATTTCCCTGCATGCTTACAAATGACTGGTGTGGGCATTTGTGCCCATCATTATTATGGCTGATGTTTTTCTGGCTTCGTTCACTGTTTGCTAATGCTGGGACTCTACATCTATTGTTGCTCTCATGCATGTTTTGGGAATTGAACTGCTTCTGTCCCACTTTCAATACTTTTTTGTCTGCAGCGTGTTTAGTCAGACTTCAGTTACTTGATTTGCCTGCTGGATAGTAAATATGAATTCCCTAAAAAAGTTATCCATATAGCTCCTGAGAGCCTTTTAGGACGTGAATACTCACATTTTAATTTCCTGCTCTTTAGATGGTAAAGAGCTCTAGTTTCTATTCAAGCTATGAAAAACATATATTGGGGACACTGGTATCTTTGTGAGGAAGAATTCGAGAAGTAATGTTTATGCGATCTTGTAAAGAGGCTGCTGTTACATGGTTAATGAGCCTTGACGCTTGCAGTTCTTTTCTGATTGAAAGGACTTTTGAATGGCACTAATAAAATTGCTGCCTTATAAACTGGAAAATCCCTGGCGTTAGTGTTCTGGTTTTGATGAAACACTAAATCTAGGGTGCCATTTTTCAAGTATGCAGCCTAAGTCTCCTTTTTGTAGGGACGAAACTCTCTCTTCTATCTTTCCACAGCCTCATAGAAGGATGTTAGTAGAAGATACTTAGCTGTAAAATTTCTTGCTTTATTCTGTTACTATCTTGGAGATATTTTGCTGCTGAACATTATCTAGAAAAAAATAAACTGATAGGCTGAGTATTACTATTAAGCTGGTCATGGAAAGTACCTAATATCAGTCTTAACTGGTGTCTGCAAATTACTGCTATCTTTTAGAAGCAAAGTGCACTTCACATTCTAAACTAGTAATTGACGTTTCTGAGAGGCGGTGGTTTTTCATTTATAGCTTATCAGAATACAGACATACAAAGTAAAAGTGTTGATTACACATTTATGATTCTATTTCTGAGCCAATATCTCTATCAAGTAGGTCAGTGAAGAGTTAATGTTGACCTGAATGTTACTGACATAGTGTCTGATGCTTTGAGGATTGGCAGAAATTGTTTGGTGCTTGCCACTTTAATGTGCTTCCTCTTTTCTGCCAAATAATGGCTTCTAAATGCTTAATGGTCAGTGTTTTGTTGTAGGTTTTGGGTTTTTTAAAAACTGCTTGGTAGTTTGGCTTTTTTCATACTCTTGGCAAGCAAAACCTTGGCCTTATTGCAACTTTAGCAGTGCTTACTAACATGAAATTAAAGGAGGGAGAGGCATGCTCTGATGGCCAGGGATTCAGAGTACTAAGCACGTGCCTGACTGCCTCTAGGAATTTGCAAGGCAATTTGAGGCTTTAAAAATAACTTTTTTCTTTCTTTCGGTCTCTCTTCACAGGTCCCCACTTGTGAACCACAATGTCGCAAAGAGACGCAGATAAGTACCTTTATGTGGACAAAAACATCATTAACAACCCCCTGACTCAGGCCGACTGGGCAGCTAAGAAGCTGGTATGGGTTCCCTCAGAGAAGAATGGGTTTGAGGCAGCTAGCCTGAAGGAAGAAGTAGGAGATGAAGCCATCGTGGAACTGGCAGAGAACGGGAAAAAAGTGAAAGTAAATAAGGATGACATCCAGAAGATGAACCCCCCCAAATTCTCTAAAGTGGAAGATATGGCAGAGTTGACATGCCTGAATGAGGCTTCTGTGCTTCACAACTTGAAGGAGAGATACTACTCAGGACTGATCTATGTAAGTAATCTTGTCTGTTGGGGTAGGAGTTCCTGATTTCATGGTGTGTGAACTTACTGTAATTGCTCCTAAATGTGTATGTTCACCTTTCATTTCCCCAGTACACATCATATGACTTAGCTTCTTCCCTCTACTTAAAATTTTTTCACTAAACTATGCCAATCCCCCTCTAGTTGAAGCTTTCAAGGAATGCTTATGGTAAATCTGGTTTTAATGTCTTTGTTTACAGGATGTTTTGAATGCCTTTTAACTTTCTCTTAGCAAGACACAAGAGCAGTTGGATAGTGGTAAACGGGGAGTTTGATCTGAACCGAACCAAATAATAATAATAATAAAAACACAGTCCTAATCCACCCAGCATCTGAAGTGTGTTTTCCATGTCTGGAGCTTCAGTGGAAAGAAGGCTAGTGCCAAGCTTTTTGTGTGGATCTCAGAGCATCTTACTAGAGAAGGAACATGTGTGCCTGCATGTACTTACAGATAGGAAATGTTCCTTTTCTTTCCATCCCCAAATGGACAAGAGCAGAGATTTCTGCTTCTTATTGCTGTATAAATAACAGATACCATTTGTGGGACCAAGGGTCATACCCAATGAAGCAGGCTGCAACCATTTCACTGAATAACAAAGGCAATAAATAGGGAAAGGTGGGGAAGGAGACTCTGGAACCTTGACCTGGTTCTTCAGTTCCCTTCTGATTTTCCTCTTCGTGTTGCCTATGTTTAGCAAGCAGATGTTGGTCATGCTAGCTTCTGCTTTATTAATCCTCTGCAGTTATAGAATGAGTTATTAAACTCATTACCACTCAGTAGTAATGTACAATTTGTGTGCAGTGTCTGGTTAAAACAGGACTGGGGAAAACACAAAGGAGAAGCTCATGACTTTCTAGTGCTGTGTGCTCTTCTGGAGTGGCATGAAGGCATACAGACAACTCTTGGAGAAATTATCAGAGAATTTCTGAAGGATGCAAAGCTGATATAAATTTAGTTTGACTTCTACAGTCTGATGTCAGAATTCAAGAGCTGCTGGGATTGGAGGTTGATGTAGTTTATTATTCTTTCAGTTAGCAACTCCTTTTACTATTGGTCAAAATCTATTCTCAGATGGAAAAATCTTGGTATTCAGGTGAAATAGTGAAATGTATGTGTAACATTTTTAGAATAGGAAACAGTGCTGATTTATATAATAATTGTTGAGAATAATTCAGCAGTGCCTCAAGGTCTGTTGCATGCTGGACAATGGGCTGTTAAACATATCTTGCAAGATACCATCTGAAATTTCAGACACAGTCTGTGACTAATAAATTGACTTCTTCTAGTTGGATTGTAAGAAGATTGATAGATTTTTTTTTTTAAATCCTCACACCCTTCACCCAAGCAGACCTTGCATAGTATTTCTTTATTACAGAATCTTAGTCTTGCCAAAACTGTGTTCCTGTGCACTTGTGAAATGGACTGATCTCACCTGTCAGCAGTTCTCAGCAAGTCAGGAGATAAGTGGGAGGGCTTAAAATACTTTTATTGGAGTGGCTCTTAGTTGATCATTAATCCGCTTGAAGAAAGGGAGTACATGCAATGCATCTCCAGCATAAATGTCTCTGGAAAGATCACAAGCATAGTTTAGTTCTGTTCTTGTCCTTTCTGCCTTATTTGGCAGCACGGCTGTGTGTTTTTATAAATTATTTTCTTTTTTCCTTTTTATTTTCTGTCTTTCCATCCTGTAATACGAAGGATGGAAATCTTATTGTTGGTGCAGGCAAATTTTGAGTGAGGAGTGTCAAGCAATTCAAGAACTAAGCTTGACTCCAAACACCAGTTTGCTGTTTCCTTGTATGGATTGGTTCTGCACTGGGGTGACTTGCTAACAGGCTGGTTTTCATATTAACCCTTCCTATTTGGAATCCTTCATCAAAAGATAATTTTCAGCTTTTGTGAATCATTTTTGCTCACTTGAACTGCTTTGTTTGTATTCAGTGTGAAACTCAGAACTCAATCTTACGTGTTCCAGTTATTTTACTGAAGTTAACTGTTACTGGAAAATAAATTTTCTGATTGTCAGCTTTGTGCCATGCTGCAGATGGTCCTTTCAACTCCTCAGAGCTAGTTTAGCAGTTAGAAAAATAAAACTAGTTCCAGTTTGGCGTGTGTGTCACTTGAAATAGCTAGTGAAAGGTAATGCCAGAATTCTATTTTGAGATAGTAATGTCTGAGACAAAGTACAGATTTCCAAGCCAGCTGTGCTTATAATAGATGAGCCTTTCAGTTGGAACCTTGGGTTCAATTCAGCGATTTATACATATAAGTCTTTATTTGTACTTGAGTTAAGATGAAGTTCACTCTTTTCTTTTCTGTGGTAGGACTGTCAGCTTCTGCTTATTAATACAACTCAACTTGCTTCCTATATCAAACTGTCAGTGGGCTTGACCAGCAGTTGTGACATGGTGTCTTACTCAGTTGCTTATCCCAGCCATAGTTAGTTGCCCCTCTTTATTAGATAAAAATATGCCTTCACACAGCTGAGTTTGGTCTACTGCATGGGACCTTCCCTTAGGTATTTCTCCTGGGAAGCAAAATGCTGGAAGAAGGTGGTAGCTTCTTCTTGCATACTTGCTTCATGGCTTAATTTCACTCGAAGTGAAATGAATGTGTTCTCTTTTCTAAACTGCTGCTCTCATCAATAGGGTGGCTTTAGACACGCACTCTGCTTACTTGAAAAGCAACCATTCTAGTTTGTCAGCAGTCACAGCCATGAAGTCTCACATACACAGCTGAGACAACTCTATGTTCGTTGTGGACTTGAGTGCACTGTGGCATGCTGTTCTTGCACTGGGTCATTTCTGTCTCTCTGTCCTACTCTCTTCCACTGGTGTAGTCAAAAGTCAGGAAAGCATCACCCAGACTTTCCACTTTTATTCTGTACTGTGCAAGTGCTGTTAGACTTGATGGAGAGCTAAAGCTGAGGCAAAAGGAGGTGACATTGTGTGCTTGGTTGCTGTAAACTCCTTAAACTGCTCCCTTCAAGTACTACCTGAAACCTAACCTGAGTAGAATGTCTCATGGAAGCTTAGCTTCCTGGAACTTTAGAAGTACTATGCCAAAAGGTTTTTAGCCAACTTTCATAGTTTTCCGCTTTGGAAAGACATTTAGCGTTTTCTGTAAGCCATTCAAATATTTTAGAAAATGAATGGGAAAGAAAATGGAGTAGGTCTGGAAACATATCTTGATTGTTTATACTGAGATGTGGAAAAGAAACCTTAAATATCTATGAAACACTTGGTTCCTGGAGGACATCTGTCTGAATCTAAATCTGAATCTGCTGCATAGAAGAGTGGATTTGTTACTTAGTGTTAAGCCAGCATATAGAAAGTTTGGATATAAGACCACAAACTATGTAGTAGATGCTATTTTCACCCTTCTGATCACTGCAGTCTAATTCTTACCTTTATCTAGCTAAGGAGCTAAATCTGATTAAGTACTCTCTGTGCTCCTTATGGAGAACTCTTTACCACTCCAAAGCACTCTTTCTTCACTAAGCAAACAGTAGAAGAGATCTTGGCAATAGAAATAAAAAGTGCCAAATGTACTGTCTTCTGGTAGCAGTGCTGTTGTTGTAGAGAGCTGCTCATCTCCATATGTTTCAAAAAGCTGCTTGTAAGGTTGACAGGGAATTAGGATAGCTCTAAGCCCCAGGAGCAGGGCTTGGAATGCTATTCTTAGAATATCTATGAGGTATCTGAGATGTGTCTGCTCTTCTTACTGCTCTTCTTATTCCCCTTTCCAAGTAAATTATTATTATTTGTTGGACTTTTTTTTTTAAGGTACTCAGATCTCAAAGTTTGGGTGTGTGGGGGTGTTTTTTGTTTTTTGTTTTTTTTTTTTTTTTAAGAAGTGTAATATTTTCATTGGAAGTGTTTTGACAGTTGTATCTCATTAGAATCGTGCAATTTAAGCCAGTGGAAACCAATTGAGAAATTGAAGTTTGCTGTCAGAGATAATGAATTAACCATTTGATATTAATTAGAAGTAAACTCTGGCATATATTGCTGATTCTTTTAGCGTGTACTACTTTAGAATTGTTTTCTATTTTGACTGGTTCAGAAAAATACTGAGCATTCTAAATATACATACTGAGCATACTATACATTGCTGACCTTACAATTTGAATCTACTTCTAGTCATACTCTGTACATTATAGATCATAAAAGATTCAGGCTTGGAGGGTCTTCAGGAGGCCATCTAATCCCACTTCCCATTAAGAACAGGAGAGCACTTAGGCATGGTCCAGCAGTCTTGAAAACCTCTCCAGAGTACACTGGTCTTATTTTTCTTCTAGTAACTGTTTTGGCTTGAGATTTTATTTTGTTTAATGATCATTTACCAGATAAATCCATATGAAGCATGAGGCAAAACAGAAAATGCATGCGTTTTGGAGCTACCTACATTACATAATGAAATGGCTCTTGACTTTGAATATAGGAACTTAGAAAGGAGGAAAAGCCAGTCCTAGTGGACTGTTAATTAGCTGGGGAACAGACCAGTGATATGTGACTAATGGGTCAGTTGATGATCAGTGTGCACTTGGAAAAGTTGAGTACTGGTCAAGGTGATAGGACTTTAGCTGTTCGTTAGATTCTAATATTGCATAGTGGGAAGCATCTGACATGACATCACTGGAAGTAGCATTTAGGAAAGCACTATTTCGTTTCTTTGTTTTTCCAAGTAATGTACTGTTAAAATATGCAAGTGTGCAGCATTTTTAATTTGTGTCTATTTGATGGGGTGTTTTCTTTCCAGACCTACTCAGGCCTGTTCTGCGTGGTAATCAATCCTTACAAGAATCTGCCCATATACTCAGAAGAAATAGTGGAGATGTACAAAGGCAAAAAGAGACATGAAATGCCCCCTCATATCTATGCCATCACAGACACAGCCTACAGGAGTATGATGCAAGGTGAGTGCTGACTGAGGTAATGACTCTTGTTGAAATCACAAATCAAGGTTGCAGTCAAAACACTGTAGGAGAACAACAACTCACTGCTATCAAGAGGCATCACTGTCCTTGCTTACACACACTGCTTGGTACCAGCTTCTGTGTTCAGGTGAATAGCCTTCTCCTGCTCTGGTGGATTGAAGAACCTTACAGAAAGTCTGGCGAGACCTAAATTTGACATAAAGAACAGGCTAGTGTCCTTGCATGGAGTTCAGAGAAGCAAGCAAGGAGAACTGAGGTAGCAAATTTTCCATCTCAGTGATGAGCCTATAAATTGAGATAGCTGTAGGTGGGCAGGTATGTGTATTGTTTGATAGAGGCTTTTAACAAAAGCCAGCTTAAAATCCAGTTGCACAATCTGGTGGGGGGGAACAAGCTCAGTATTACCTATATTTTGAACTGTGATGGTCAGTGGTAGCTTTACTGTCAACTTGTTTGGATATAGTCTTACTTTGTTAATAAAACTCAGTGTCACGAAATATTAAGTACTTCTGTTGCCTTTTCATGGAATAAAAGAAAGGAAGTGGATAGACCTATTTCAGTCCACATTATACAACTGAGAATCAGAGAATTGTGGATATTATCTGCTACCTGTTTATCACGTGAGGACTTCTAAATATGGAACTGTGAATGCCCTGAGCATATCCCAGGTTCTGAGAGGAGGTCTTCCTCAAACAGTGGTGGTGTGTGTGATCCTTAGAGAGGTTCAGCTGTGGAGGTATTTTGTACTTTTCTTCCAGTTTGTACCTGGGTTTTATTAGGAGGCATACTTTGTAAGATTTGAAGGCTGTAATGGACAGTTTGATTTGACGCGCCTGTATGAATGTTGCTACTCCTTTACTTTTTGATGCCTGGAAATAATTAAGGTGTTTGTTCCTCCTAGGTCTTGTCACTTGCCTCACATTTTTGAGCAAAGTCCAGATACAATAAAATCACGCTTTAAAATTCTCATTTAAGTCTCAGTCTGAGTTCTGCTTTTGACCTGCCTTTACTACCACTTGCACCTCCAAGCATGGGAGGACTATAATGATATAGGTTCCCAGAGTGGAAAGAGAGAAAGAAAATCTCCATCCGCTGATTTGTGTTAGTGGCTTCCAACAAACTTGGTGTGGAGAAAGCTGATAAAGGTTGCTAAAGCATGGTGCCATGTAGAGCAGAGCACAGGAATAAGCTAATGTGATGGACCAGTTAATCTATATTTACAGAAGCCTGGGATGGAGAGGGGTTGAGCACACCGACGTGCTGAGATGGACTGGTGGCAGGGTGTTGGTGGCAATTTGCTGGTGTGGCAAGTCTTGAAGAAATGTAGCCATATTGGTGGTGTGTTACTCTGAAATGAATTCTGTATCCAGAAGATAAAAACCTGTGAACCTGGACCTCTAAAGGATCTCACTTCCCTTAGAGAAAGACTGGATCTGCCATGATGGTCAAGAACAGGTGCTCCACCTATATTGTACATGGCAGAATGTTGTCCATAAACCTCATTGCACTTTTGCTTCTTTTATTACTTCCTTCTCTCCATTGCCCACTCCTTGTTAGCTCAAGACTAATTTGTATTTTTGTTAAACAAGCTATTGGCTTAACTGTACCAAAGTTACTGTTCCCTAGAAAGAAATCTTGTCTACCTAGGATCAGAAGCAGTTTCTTTGGCCATATTGTGAGGAGATGAAAAAGTCCTTTTCCCTTATAGAGAACAGTTAAACCACTTGAAAGTGCATGTGCCTGTATCTTGTCCTTCATCCCTGCCAGGTATATCAGTATGTGACAGAAGATACCGAAACAGCTGCAATTCTGCATCAGGGGACAGGTGACTTTTCCTTGTTCTGGTGGTGGTTCAGTGGTAGTGATTAATCTATGTGGGTATTTTTCTTCCTGTTGAAAAGAGATGATGTCTCTGTCAGACCACTGCTTGGATGATGTCTAAAACTTGGAAATCCCAGACTTGACTTTCTTTGCTGAGCAAAGCTGAAGAATGGCAGCCCTGCTCTCTTTTCCAAGCATGGGAAAGTTGCTATGAGGTCTGCTGGAGTGTTTACCTTTCTCAGAACAAGTCTAGCTATGCTGTATTCTTAGCAGTATTGACAGTCTAGAGGCTTACCCCAGCTGCTCTTTGCCTAGTTTAAGATACCTTGTTGCTGACTTTTTGGAATGCTTGTTGATAGGAATATCATTCCCAGTTAGCTTTTGCAGTTGCCTGCCTTGATCTGTTTAACTAGGTTTGGAAAGATTTTTTTGTGTGGTTTCACAAGTACCTGTGTGTACTACAAGACCTCTAGAGATTGTTTTATGGTTATTTATTGCCTTATTTCCATGTTTCAAAGGGTAGCAGTAGCATTCCAATGCCTGCTACTGAGAGTGAGAATGAATAGTAGGTTGTTGCAGTGTCTCTAGTCCTGGCTAGCCTCGAGGGGAATGGAAAGCAACATTCCTATTCCACTTTCTCGGTTTTGCTCAGCGGTGGGGGAGGTTTGATGCAGCAGCCAGTGGTATGGCAGGAATCTGTACAGAGAATAGAAGATGAAAGGGTCGGGTGCTCCACATGAGCCAGAGGCATTTAGGATTAGGCTGCCTTCCCTAGGTTACTTTCAGAGCCCTGAAGACTGGGAATCCTTCATGGCCTGGAGAAGGATAGCAAGCTGGCTTGACTCTGACTTCTGTCAGCGCAGGGTATAGCTGTCTCTCAAGCTGACAGGGTGGAAAAGCTTTGCGTGTTAATTGATTTGGACTCGGATTTTTTTTTTTGGTTGGTTTTCTGTCAACTTATGGTATTTGAATAAGCAGAGCTTTCAAAAAGATGGTTCATCAGGAAGGGAGAGAAAGATGAGAGTTTTGTTCCAACCTCTGCTAATCCACAAACGATTTAACCCTTTTCAGGCATCTGTGCTGATGCACTGTGGGTGAGCTTGTTCTTCTTTTTGCATCTCTTCAGAGCACTTAGGATATTCCAAGAGATTATGTGGCTTTTTGTTAATTTTCACCAGAAGTACTTTCTTGAAGAAATAAAACTGTGAAGGACATGGTCATAGTGGGTTATTTGTTGTTATTGGGATTTTTTTTCCCCTCCTTTCTATGACCCAAAACTGTGACTCTCAGAAATGGCATGAAAACATTACTTTGCTGCATGTTACCTGGAGAGACTTCCTGTGCTTCAAGAACAGAACTCTCAAAAAAGTGTAACATTTTTGCTTTTAGAGAAAACAACCATTTATCTTAATGTTTATGTTCTCTGGGTACATTCTTTACCTCAATTCAGAGTCTCCAGGGCCTCAATTTAGGAAAACAGATTTTAAAGCTGTTAAACAGCACCTGTTTTTCTATTTGGAATATACATAGAGAATTTTCTGTGTTAGACAGTGGTAGAAGATAGAAATTTCATTGGTGTCTGGAGCATGATACTTGTTTTAATGCCCTGAAAAGGATCTGAAACTTCTGTAATACGTTAGGTCAATATAGTTATTCTGGTCTACAAAGCTTAGACCTGTTCAACTAAGGTAGATAGGAGAGGGAATAGACAGCATATAGCTAATGAATGTATTCCATTTCTTTTCTTACCCAGTTTTCTCCATGTTATTGGAGGGCTCCTAATGTTTCACCTAACAAAATTCTGAAAATCATTGAGCGGTGATTAAACCCTCCTTGACCTTGATGGATTAGTCTGCAAAGGAACCTGTGCAGCCAGAACTGTGCTGGTGTTCACTTGGGAGTTAGGTAGTCTCTGGGTTTGGTGTTTAAAAGAAAAAATTCTGAAGACCAGTAACTTAATGATTTTTTTAGTGACCTTGTTACATTAAGGGAGGAAACACAGTGTTAGGTGTTGTGAGACAAATCACTTGCTTTGTAGATCCTCACCTGCACCTTGGGACCATTTGTAATTTTCACAAAAGACACTCCTCTAGATCTGATTCTGTAGAATATAGACCTTCAAGTGTTTGTAATTCTTAAATGTTTGCATATTTCTCTAAGTTAACCTAGCTAGCAGAACACTTCTGTTTTAACTTGCTTGTTGCCAAGTAATTTGTCAGCTTGCTTCTTAGTATTGGGCTGCTATGCTGCACTGTATAATGCATTACCCCAAAGTGCATCTTTCTTTTCTATATGATATTCTGTCAGTGATTCTCAGTTGAGACCTGCTAGATTATGTAGAGGCACACATCTCTTTCAAGTTGCATCTAAAGGTCAAGGTCTATTTCCACTAAAACCCAAAAGAATATAGCCTGTGGTTTCACAAGTGTGTTTTCCAGATTTGTCCAAAAATTTAGATGCTAGTTACGGAGAACAGTTGTTTTGGTGCAGATGGCGAGAAGATATGTACATTGTTTCTAATTTCCTTAAGAAAGGTTTTACATTCTTTGAATTATTTGAGATTTCTAAATGCAGCTCTAAAAATATGTGTCTTGAGATGCGGTTTTCATGAGAACAGGGAGCTAAAAAGGAGTCCAGTTGCCCACTTGTTTTTCAGTAGTTACCACACCCTTTTTGCTTCATTCCTGTAAACCAGAGCAGGAGTTCTCTGGCAGTCATTTATGTAATGGTTCAGCCCCTGCTGTCAGTCTCCCTGCAGTTCACTGTTTTACTATCATGAGCTGCCTGAGCTTTTTGCAGGCTGCATACTAGTTTTTCTTTTCTTCATAAACATTTGCTTAACTTAAAATTACAGCTTACAACGTGTTTTCTGCTATTTCCAGGTTCACTTAAGCAGTGCTAGAGAAGGGGAGATACGGGCTCTAGTCCAAAAATGTCTTGGGGGAATAAATATTTGCATTTGACCCCATAGGATATATTTCATTTTGGAAAATGAAACTTAGGTTTCTCCTTGTGACTGTTTTCAAACTTCAGCTAATGCAGAGCTGTATCTTGGCACTGCAGTATTCCTGCCAAATCAAGTGATTTTTCTCTTTGGTGGGTGTTGGTTTTTTTTTGTTTGTTTTTTTGTTTTTTTGTGGTTTTTTTTTTTGTTTTGTTTTGTTTTTTGTTTTTTTTTAAGCATCTTGAAGCTCTGTTGCTGAGTGCTGTCTTGGATATGCTATGTTTCTCCTTCACTTGATGTCTCTTTTTCTTTTTGTACTCGATGATAAGTTGTTAGCATTTTGAAACTTCTCTATAATACGTTCTTTAAATGCCAGTGCAAAAACAGGTTCTCAAGCTCTGTTCTGATGTTCCCCTGGAGTGTTTTTGATCCCATTCAAACCAGCATGTAGGTTAAAGCACTACAGTGAATGTACTTGATTAGGTCTGATGCCAGTGGGGTTGTTCTGTGTAGCACAGTGTGTCAGGTCCCTGGGGCTCCTCCTGCATTAAGAGCCCTGAGGAAAGGACATGGGGATGTAAAATTATGTTGATGTTGAAAGAGAAGTTTGAGTGCAGTAATAACGGGAACGTGGAGGGCTGGGCTGCTGCAGCCTGCCAGACGCTTGTGGTTAGGGGGTGGGTGGTACCATGAGCAGTGGGTAAGCTCTCAGCCTTAATGAGTCAGCTATAGGCAGGGGACTGCAAGCCAAGCCTTTGCCTTTCAGCTCCACTTCCTCTTAGCTGCAGAGGTGATGTCACCATTGTGTGAATGCTATATTACTTCTCCTTTTATGGAGATGAACAGGCTTGAAACGGGAGTCACTCATGCAGAGGAAGTGGGTGATAAAGGCCTGGTAGGATGTTCTGTAACTGAGATGTGAGGCTTAAATTGCACATTCTCTTCTAGCCTCCTAACCTTTTTCTTCACCCATCCCAAAACATGTAAAAACAAAATTCAGGACTTTGAAGCTGTATTAATTTATCATTTATGCCAATATATTTCACCACAGCAGTTCAGCATTCATTCACATTTGTTGTTTTGCAGTGGTATATTTGATTGAGTACTTTCTGTGTACAGAGATGCCTCTTTTGTGAAAACAAATTTTGGTGCAATTGAGTTTTCAATGTATGCTGAACCAGGCAGCAGTCTAAAATGCAGTCTTTTATTCTTGGACTAAAGAAAGTCAAGAACAAGTTATGTATTACAGGTTTTTTTACATAGTAAAATTAATCTACTGCTCTTACTATACCATACTCCTGTATAGCTTAAATTTGAAAGATATTTTACTTCCTGAATTTCTGGATGTTTGAGGCTGCTGTGTCTTGTGATCACTTGAATACCGTGGTGATGAGAACTGAAGAAGAGCCTAGATAAAAAGCTTTCCTTGTCAGCTGGTTTGAAATACAGAACTGTTGCTATAATTAACTAATGACTTGTTATTCTGGATTGTTTTTAATAAGTGACTCTGTTTAGGATTGAAAAGCAGGTGCAGATTTCTTCTAATCAGGCGTTTCTTGATTGTGTTATTATAAGCAACTGAGTTTATGGTACCCAGCACATTCTCTTCTGCTGAGTAGGTTGCTTGCACAACTGACAATGAAGTAAAGGCAAGTGCTGACTGAGGTAGTGCAGTACGCCCATGTTGTATGATCCTTTGAAAAAAAAGCGGGGGGTGGAGGTGGCCTTTCCTCTGGACAACTGAATTCTGATTCGTGATGACACAAGTCAGTATTGTATGGAGAACGAATATTGGCATTTGAAACTGTTCTTAATTTGAAGAGTATCTAAGAGTTATGCTTTGTATGTGTTAGCTCTTTTCCCCTTTGCTCGGCTCCAGTTTCCTGTTGCTCAACACATTATTTGAGTTGTCTGTCTATACACAATTAGAAGAATTCCAGCTATCCCAATGACTGCTGCTTTGCAGTTCTGGGAAAGAATTTCCCCCGGATTGCAAACAGGAATGTTGCCTTTTATGGCAGTGTCTGCGTGCTCCCAGAGACTTGCCTGCACTCGCAGGTACGTTCCTGCTGACTTAAAGCAGAGGTGACTAAGGCAGCTGCAGAGGGCCACCAGGAAAGTATGCTGGGGGAGGAAGGCTTTGTGCCAGAGGAGTTTGAACACAGTCTGTGACTTTTCCTGCCTGACCACCTTTGAACACCTTGCTCTGTGTTAAGGTGGGGAAAAATCCTGTGCTTGCCCCTTTGGGACTCCTTAGGGTCAATCCAGGGTGCTGTGGCTACATTGCCTTACTGGAAAAAGGCTGAAAAGAACTTCCCAATCAAGTATGAGAAAACCTGGCATGATCAAGAAGTGTTCAGTGCCAAAGAGCTGCTTGGTATTACTGTCTGATGTTGACCATCTCTTTTTCTGTTGGGCAGTCAGTTTATCTGTCTGCTTACTGGTATTCTTTTGCTGGATCAGCTCTAGGATGGAAATGGGGAGGCAGGTGCTATTCAGGTACCTGGGGCTCCACTGCCTGTTTGAGAAGCCCCAGCTCATAATTCCAAGATCAGAGCTGGTTACCAGCAATAAGGAGCACCTTATTTTGAGTTATCTTTATAATTTTTTTTTCTTTCTCTCAAATTTGCTTCTTAGAAGAGCCTCTTTAGTACCTGAATGCAAGCATAATCTTTTTCTGGACAGGTGAACTGTTTGTTTTTATTCAAGCTTTTGAAAGTCAGATGTTATTCAGAGGCACAGTCTTGTCCTTTCACATAGCTGCTTTGTGGTGCAGAATTGTACTCAGGTGTTGTACTACTGAAGAATACATTTCCTTAGGCAATCCATAAATGAGTCATTAGTTATTCCCCTGATCCACCCTCAAAGTGCCCAGTCATGCAGAGGGCTGGCATGTGCCTTCTAAGCCCTTGACCCACTGGGAACCTTAAATGTGTGAGGCCTTTGGAGCTGGCTAACATCTATTCTTAGCCTGGCCTTCAGCAAAAGGAGTGTATATCTCAAAGGCAGTGAATAAATTCAGCACTTGAAAAAAATGAATATGCAATTTAAGTAAAGCTGCAGTATCTAGTTTTGAAGGCTTAAGAATTTGCCTTGAAAGAAACTGTTTGAGTGATTTTCTTCTACTTGCTTTCTTCTAGGCTTGGGGCTGATCAGCTCTTTCTGAGAATAGTATAGCAGGGTAATGACAGGTAATATTCTGAGTTTTAATAGGAAAAAAGCAGATTATTTCCCTCTCATTTTTTGTGCTCATCTACATACAATCAGTTTCCAGTAGACGCTTAAGAACAGGAGTTGCACATATGTAGCATGTGAACCTAATGCTTCCATTATTTGTTTCAGAACCTTTTAAGATAGAATCTCAAACCTGTTAGGTTTGCCAGCTTTCCTTATTCCACAAAAATATGTGCAAAGGCTAGATACACCCCTCGTATTTTAAACTGGGTGTGCAGGAGATTTTTCTTGATGAATGTGGCATTCATGACGTTAGTGCTGAAATGCAAAAAGAGGTTTCAGGTACTTGGAATCTATCAGACTAGAAAGCCTTCCCTAATTACAGCTCAATCTCTTTATCTTGCGCAAAACAGCTTGAATTGTGACTTAATTATATCATATAGGGACTGTCTGGTGGGAAGAATATTGAGTGTACTTGGTTTCTCTGAGCTATGGGGGAAAGGAATAGGAAAAATACAGCTAAAATGTGGAGACAGTCACATAAACATACTGTTGCATGTCACCAGTTACTGAAAAAAATTATTAGAAAGACCCAGTGAATTGCATACTCATGGATGTGTGAGGCTTGGTTTCTCTCTCTTCACTGAGTACATGTTAGTCCAATGCAATGAGTGGAAAAAGGAAAGTGGCAGTGCCTGTCTGAAGTCTAACTGCTGCTGTGTCATTGAGCTTCTCAGACTGAGTAATCTGGGAGTCATCTGGTCTTGATTGAAAAACAAATAAGCACTTAATATCAAACCAAAAAAAACCCACCTCAGCCTAATGGAGTTTTTTAGTTTGGTGGCATGGTATGTTCTGAGTGCCCCAGTGGCTCTTGTAGGCTGTCAGTCAATGACTTGCTGTGCCTACCTGTTCCGTGTTTCACTGTCTCTGTCATGTCTACAAGCTACTGAGGCTGTTCTGGTGTAGGCACAGGCACTTTCCAGTCTTCCTAGTGCTCCCAGCTCATTCCTGGTGGTGTGAAGGAATGGGGGTAGGTGGGCACAGGGTGGAGGGCAGGGCTGAAAGTGTAACAGGGCAGAATCAGTGGAGTGTGTACAGGAGCTGTGGGATGAAGCCATAGTGGAAGGACTGGTCAAAACTGTGAATAATGAAGTGGAATCATAGGTGAATGCTGACAGGAGGTTAAAGATGTGGGAGAAGATAGTGGTGAATGGCCTGAGTGAATTAAGTTCTGTAACTGGAAAGATATCCACAGCTTGGAACTGAACACAGGCATTAGTATTTCTGCTGGTATGTCAGCATGGGAAAGAAAAGGTTTCTATTGTTACCAACTGCTGTGTTAATGCAATAGGGAGTGGTGCCACAAACAATCAGCTATATAGGATGTAGGCTGCTGCTCAGTGTTTTAGTTTTTGGGTCCAGTCTGTGCAGAATAAGTAACAAATATTTCATCACTGAGTCTCCAGTGTTTTGGTCTGAAAGCCTCTGTTTGATGCAAATCTTTGGCACTTGAGGATTTGTAGCAGTTGCTGTCCCACTTTCCCCCTACCTCTTCCCATTTTCACTGCTCTGCTGATGACTTTTGTAAGTCAGTGTGGGCCCACTGTAAAGTAGGGACTGAAGAAAAAGTAGATGCACATCACACTGTAGCTGTGTGGTAAAGAAATATTCAGTAGGAGACTCTTGTAGTGTTTGTAAAAAGAATAATGCAAATAATATTCTTTCTGGATGAACAAAACTAAATTGCTGTGGTGCCATTATACTTTGACATGTGTTAGGAGGTGGGTGTCTTGCCAGAGAAGGGCTTACTTGGCTGTGTTTCTGAAGATACTTGTCAGTGTTTACTAGTTCCTGGTGTCTTTCGTGTTGAATTCATTCTGTCAGAGAAATTTACTTTTTAGATTTCTACTCTGACTACTGTTCTAAAATTTTTTTTCTAGATCGGGAGGATCAGTCCATCCTTTGCACGTGAGTATTTCCAATTGTCAGTTTGTCTGCATGTCAAAGTTTGTGTTTTTACATTCTTGGTGGAAGAACTGTCTTAATTTAAAATGGAATTACAGAATCAGGTAATAACGGAGAATCAAGTAAAGTCTCACTACAGTTTCTCTAATATCTAATTCCTTCTGCAAAATAATTTTTGTAATAAATGGAGGGAGGATGGCTTTGAAACATCCCCTGCGCTCAAACTACTAAAGGAATGCAGCTTTGTCAGTGGAAGAGGCTTGGAGTGATCCTTCAGATTTGATGCAGCTGTTTTGTTTAAGTACATGCATACTGATGAGGCTGATAGAGTGAGTAACATACTCTTGATGCAGCAGTTTGTCTTCTAGACACAGTAAAATTGATGGGCCCTCAGCCATGCTTAAGGAATTGGTATGTTTTTTCTTGCAGTCAGGACGCTTCTATTTGAAAGATTTACTTCATTACCTTTCACCCTAACCTCTACAACAGCCTCCAAGCTATTCCTCAGCCACTTGGCAGTCTTTATATACAAGTGACTAGAAACCATAGTTCTTTATTGCTTTCCATATTGCAGTCCAGCTGCAGCCCAGCTTTTTTTCCCTTGGTTTTAAGGGAGGTGCTACAATGGCCAGAATGCAGTTAAGGGTGTCGGTAGCCCTTTTTGGGATTAGAAATATGATGGTGTCCCCTTATATCTTGTTTGTGGATAACTTGCAGATTTTCTTTACAGAGGTGAATCAGGAGCTGGTAAAACAGAGAACACCAAGAAGGTCATTCAGTATCTGGCTCATGTTGCTTCCTCACACAAGTCCAAAAAAGACCAGGTAAGACCTGGGTTTAATGATGCTCTATTGCTCTGCTGACTTTGGACACTCATCATATACTGGCTGGTGTTGGTAAAAGACATTCTGCTCAGTAGAAGCTTAGATGCTAACATCTCTCAAGGGATTGAGGAGGTCAATGAACTATGAAACAGTAAGTCTGTCAAAAATTGCAACTCAGGGAGCACTGTTCAAAGTCATAACTCCTTTGAATTCGGTGGATCTGCAGTGGGCATAAACTAATCCACAAGCCCTTGGATTTGTGGGCAAGTACGTGGACAAGAGCTGCCATAAATGCGTCACCTGTACTGATCTTTTCACATGGATGTATTGCTTATAGCTAGTCTAGGCAGTTTAAAACTGATCCTTCTGTGGAGGACTTGTCTCCTTTCTTCTGTACTATAGCAGATTAGGTCTGGCCATTACACGTACTGTCTCAAGACAACGATAAGCTAGTGGACATCAGCTGAAAACCTAGAAATTGTAGGAAAACATTAAAAGGGGGGAAAACAGCCAAGTGTTAGCAGCACATTAGAGGAGGGTGGTGATGATGGTGGGAGGACTTTAAAGATGTCTCACTTATATTTTTTTCCCCCTCCCTCTCCCCCGATGGACTATTGCCGAATTCTTCAGTTGTATCCTCGTAGGTGAGCTGCACGTTTACTGCACGTTCTGCACCAGGAATGCATTTTCTGTCCCATTGTGTGATTTTTTTGAGCAGCTTTTCACTCCACACCAATATCACTTTCTGCAGCTAAAGCAAATCCATAGACAATTCACAATTATTTTTTTTTTTTTTTTGTGTGGTGCACAGTAATCTTTTTGTAAGGATGTTCAGTTCGGACTGTAGTGATACCAAGAATACTTATGTTCTGTGCTCAATATTAGTTTGACTTTAAGGTTTTCCTTGCAGGATTTTCCCATATGCATACCATTTTAGAAGTATTCCTCCTGGACAATAGGACTGGACAAGGCTTTCCTGGAATCTTAAGCATATAGTGTGTGTTGTGTTCCTAGTAAGATTGATGTAGTTAAGTGTTTAGCCAGGGTGTTTTATGACTGTGGGCTTGTTAACCAGATCTGAACACATTGGAAATGTTCATTAATGAAAGCCAAGTGCCAGGTGTGTCCACTGCATCTCTACATAAGAGTTTTCCTATAATAGCTTAATGTGTAGGCATGTCTAATGCATGTAGAGTATAAAAATAAGAAGGCATTTCTGCATGCAGGCACACTGTGTGTGTGCGTGCACATAGTAGTAACTAACTTCTGGAATTCTACCAAAAAAAAAAAAAAAAAAAGACCAAGGTTCTATGTGCCAAAATTTCAGACATATGAAGGCTTTTTCCATGGTCTGTCAGTAGCTGTATTTAGAAACATTCTCCTTTTTTTCTTTTTTTTAAGTATGGAAAATAGAATCATGGGGTTTAGTTAAGTATTCTTCCACTGCTCGTCTGTGAGTAAAATTTGAACCGCCAAAGCAAGACAGTCAGTCTGCTTAGGAGAATAAAACAGTCTTAAGTTGGACTGGTTGGTGATTTGCCCAAGTTTGATATTTAATTTTTTTCCGTAAGTTTTGATTTTTTCAAAAAGTCCTGCTGCCCACGTTTTGTCACTAAACTGACCTGACCAGAGAGGATTTCGAGCTGAAGCCTTTGTTAATCAGCAATGAGTGCTCTCTGCAACACTTCTTTATGGGGTGAACTTGGAATCAGAATATAAGGGCTTATGAAGATGAATAAATTGAAATCTCAGGTATACTGGTCACGGAAGATTTTTGTCTTTAGTCACAGAACTTTACGAAGGATATTATAGAAAGTAGTGATACTTTCTTCACCATGAACATTTGGATGTAAAGTGGCATTTTTCCAAGTATCAGGGCAAAATCAGTTTTATAATATATATTCTATAACTCTAGCTCACGTGTTTTGGAGGTAGTGGTGCATTCCACCATTCCTAGTGTGTTAGTATATTCAGCTAAATTAGCCTCTAGCTGTATGGTGTGACTTCTAAGCACACTAAGGCTCCTTTTGGGGAATGTACTGAATCTAATTATAGAAACTATTTTTTTTTGTTTATTGAAACTTCCATTTGTAGAAGTTGAAATCAATGTTTTCCCATGTTTAATCTCATCTTCTCTACTGTCTTCTTAAATCATGTAATGATTTTTCAAGATGTGTTTGCAGCTAATCAGAAATTAATGGGCAATAGTAGCTAGTATTTAAATATTTGTAACAAAACTTTGGTTAGGGATGATCTTTCTCCTTCCCCCATCCAGCTACTGGTGTTGGGATTTAGTTATTTGATAATCTCTCACATGACTGCAGAGAAGAATACAAAGCAAATCCCTGAAGTGTAAAAAACAAAACAACAAATTCCAGCAAACCAAACCAACAACCCAAACACCCTCCCCCATATATTTTTTTAAAATTGCATGTTGTTAAAGGTAGATGTGATTTCTGGATGCCTTTCTCTGTACTTTCTGAAGAATAAATAGCTGGAGAAACTGCTAACTTGCTTAGAAAATCTTCCAGTAAGTGTATGAGATGCAAACAAATTGAGTACAAGGTAGATGTCAAGGATTTTAGTTGCTTTAAATTGGTATTGTATGTTCAGAGCAGTAGAAAGAGAGTGTGCTAAAGAGTGTTGGAAACTACCATCCACAGGATAATAGACCCAGTGGCTTTTTCTGCTTCTGTTTTCATGAGGAATATTGCACATACTTGAAATGCATGCCAAGTGTTAAACAAATCTGTTTCAGGTCAAGGAATGGCAATTAGAGGTGCCAGGAAATTGGCAGCATCCTAATGGTAGGAGCCTTAGGATTTTGAGAAAGCTTGTGATGGACAGGTCTGTCTTGTAGTGGTTTTGCTTTGCAAAATTGCATTGTGTAAAAATAATGATGTATCTTCCATCAGTGAAAGGTGACCATCCAAATTTAAGGTAAAAAATCCCCAACGAACTCCACCCAAAATCTTACTAAAACTTTTAAACATAATGGAATTGCCTTTTAAACAAAGGCAGCATGCAGTGAGGAACTGGTACAGTAATTGCAGACACTTAGTCTTATGTGCTGTTACTGTGGCATGCTGAGAACTTGGATTTTCCAGGCAAATCAGGAGGGCTCAGTGATTTGACCAACTCTTGAACATTTTCCTTTCCCCAGAGCTTCATACTATTGTGAGGCTGAGCTGGCATTCTCTATGCGTATTGCTACCTTGGTGTTTGAAGAGACCTAATCACTTCTAAACTACAATTTAGCAACACCTGTGGGAAACCAATGGCACTTTTTCCTGAGGTACTAAGGAACAGTAGAGTCCATTATATGTAGATTTGCATAAACTTCCCGTCTTTGTGTAGCTAAGTATGGCCTCAGTTTTATTTTTAGCCAAAGAATTAAAATAGATTTGATGTCAAAGCCTGATTTCTTTTCCCTCCTTGCTCCATAGTTGGGTTTAAGTGCTGTGTTGCTGCCATCTCTCACTTGAATAGTAACAAATTGCCGTTAGAAACAGAGATCTAGGACTTCACTGCAGGATGGGGAAGAGGAATGGTGTGAGGGAAGAGCATTCCAACTTCAGTACCTGTGGCAGAGCACAAGGGGAAATGTGACTACTACACAATTTCAAGGACTGAAGCCTAGTTTAGAGGTTTTTTCCCTTGCAATGCCAGATGCTGGGTCTGTTACAAGATAGATGATGTCCCAGCTCAGGTTCCCTTAGCAGGGCTAAGCCCCTTGTTACGTATACTTGACAGTGAATGAAGGAATTAATAAACAGTGTTTGCAGCAGCTGCCCCTTCTGTGTATGTGCAGTTCCACCAGGCCTGAGGGTCTTGTTTGGCCTTGCACTTTGCAAGCATGAAGTGAAGTGATCGTGGAATTAAAAAATAAAAACTTTTAGTTCATTGTACAGTTTTGTATATATCTTCCTCTTTTTTTTTAATTGCCTGTATTTTTAGAGACACTGTAAGAACTAATTTGTCTTTAAGAACAAATGGGAACAATTTTCCTTTAAAAGTAACCTTAAATAGCTTCCCCATAAATTCCAACTCTCACAAATCAAACTTCATTTCCATCTGTTATGCACAGGCAGTCTAGAGTACTTACTGATAACTGCTAAAAAGAGAAACATTAATCTAAACTGTAATTTTGTGTCCCCAGAAGCTTTTTAGTTGATCTTGAAATATGGAGAGCACCATGCTTTTAGCACAGAGGACAAGTAATTTTTCAGAAGAGCTAGGGATACATGTGGAGCCTGCAGGGAAAGATGTATATGCTGCAATGGTCTAATACTGGGCAGAGATAAAAGTTCTGAATTTCTTTTTCTACAGTTCCAACATTTTGTGTTCCTTGAGGGGAGGAGTGTGTGAATATGGCAGCAGAATGCAAGCAATCATGCAGTTTGTGAGATACCACTAATTCTCATTTTTGTGTGCTCCTCCTTACAAAGGAGATTTTTGCTCATTTGTACTTAGTAAGGTGTAGACTCTTAGAAAAGTGCAATCATTTTGTGCTTGGTTTTTATAAAACACTAGACCTTTTCAGACTAACTTCTTAACCTACTAGTAGCAGTGTTCAGAGCTGGCTTTAAGTAGTAAGATAGAATTTACCTCACTCTTCCAGCCTCTATGGCAGTACATTTTTGGGATGAGGGCCTGGTCTTGGATGGTGGTATGGTTTTCACTTTGTCCCTGAGAAGTCTGCAGGGTGTTACAGCCAAGTGACTTTTAAAGGATTCTTGCTAACAGACACAGTGGGAGGAAGGGAATCATGTTTATTTATGAATGTTTCTTTTTAACCCAGATAACTAATGAGTCTCCTTTGAAGGTTTAAGTGATCATCTCCTAAGGTTTAATATGGCTTCTCTGCAGCAGATGCCAAACTAGTGTGAATTGAAACTGCAGCGCTGGTTTGACCCGAGGTTAATGCGGTGAACCACTACCTACTTTATTAATTTTGGATTTCTCTCTAGGGAGAACTGGAGAGACAGTTGCTCCAGGCTAATCCCATCCTGGAGGCCTTTGGAAATGCCAAGACAGTAAAGAATGACAACTCCTCAAGATTTGTGAGTATTATTATGTCATGAGTGTATTCAAAAAGTGCATCAAAAGTGTATTTTACGCTTTTCAGAGTGTTCTGCTTTTGGGTGAATTGCTATCAGGGATAGAGTAACTGAGTGACTTCCTTTAAATTAATCTGGGAAATTAATTTCATTCAAGGAATTATCCAGAATAGATCTTTTAGATCTCTAGAATGAAGAAACCAGACCCTGTGCCAGGATAATCTGTGCTGATTTTTGTTGTAATCATTGCAGTCAGTTTTATCCAAGAGACCAAATGCTCATCCTTATTTTGCTTGCTCTGGAGAGCAATGGACAACATCTGAGAGGCAGGTGGGGGAGCTGGAGCAAAGTGAAAATGGTTGAAGCTAACACTGAAAGAGGTGGAACTGTCAAGGTAGTGTAATGTGAAATTGAAGGGATCCTGTTTGTGGGAAGTCTAGGTTGAAAGGTAGTGAGTGTGAATTGTAGGCTGTCACAATGACAGAAGTGTCTGGAAGTGCTTGGTGTCTTTTTTGTTCAGTTGCTGTTGTGATCAGCAGGCACTGCCTATTGGCTGACCTTATGCTTTACCTAAAACCTGCCTGACCTGTTTGGAGTTTCCTTTCCTGGATTAAAAAGAGAAGGTTTACCTCTGTTGTTTACTGTTGTTACCAAACACAAAGAATACTAATTTTAATGCTGTTGTCTTCCTCTTAGGGCAAATTTATCAGAATCAACTTTGATGTCAACGGCTACATTGTTGGAGCCAACATTGAGACCTGTATCCTTTCTGTAACCCCTTGAAAGGTTCAAGGCTCTAAAGGTGTCAGGAATGCTACCCAGCAGTCTCTTCACAGCTGACTTAGGTTGAGAAAGCAGTTGGAAGCACTCTAAATTTTTGCTATCAAGATCACTGTTGTAGTCTCCTGTTTCCTCAACAGTGTTTTGTAACCTTTGTGATCATGGTGCAGATCTTTTCTGAATGAATGAGTGAATTTTAATCTTAGGAGATGAAATGCAAGCATAAACTGCAGCAATATGAATAGATGTGGAATTTCATAAGTCATTCTTACTTCTCTCTGAGGCAAGTGGGGATTGATGCCCACTACTTTTTTTGTTTGTTACCAGTTAAGTCTCTCTTACTATAGTCATCATTCAGAAGCTGGCAGAACTGAGACCAGAAGCTCAATGGGTTGTTGACTGATAATGATTGCGAAGTCAATGCCCCTGTCAGTTGGTATGAGGAGAACATCAGGTAGCTTTTTTTCTCCTACCACAGAATAGAAAGGATTTCTATGTCCTGTCATGTGCCTTGACTCTCTGAAGATCTGCTGGAGAAGTCACGTGCAATTCGCCAGGCCAAAGATGAGAGAACCTTCCACATCTTTTACTACTTGCTCTCTGGGGCAGGGGAACATTTGAAGAGTAAGTATGATTGTGCTGCGATGAGGGAATCCCATAACTACAACAACAGAAGGCTCAGAACACTTGTAGGCAAAGAGCTGTTGCTTCACCATTCCTTCACCATTCCTTCTCTGCCTTTTGGACATGGTCAGCTTTCCTCCACTTCTTTCATGTACTCATACATCCATCTGCCCTCCCCCTGCACTTCTCAGTTCCTGAAAACTTGCTTCTCTGGTTCCTTCCTGCACTCGTCTCCTTGCCAGCAATGACTCTATGCCCTTCCTTGTCTAAATCACTGTCCCATGTTTAGTCTAGTCTTGCATGATGTAAACCTTTCTGGTGCAGGAATGGTCCTGCTGTGATGCACTCAGCATGAAACTGAGTGGAGCAAATCTGCAAACCTCTAAGCAGCTCTAGCAGTCTGGGATCCCAGCACACCTTGTTTTAATACCTCAGCTGGGTAATCTGGGTCTGTGTTGAGCAAGAGCTGCAAATGAATCTGCAGAAATGACACAAAGGAGAGGACTTTCTCATAGCTGCTACTGTTTCAAGAGTTAATATATTATTTTTTATATTAATTGAAACAAATGAGGTATCTGAAATTTAAAGGTAACTTTGCCTTCAGGTTAATCCCTGCTTTTTACACGTTTGGGGCCTAACTGATGAGTGCTTTGGTGGAGTAGTCAAAAAAGGAATAGCAAGAAAAAACACAGAAATTTTGTGTTTATCTAAAATACATTAAATATTCAGCTTGAAGTAAAACTGGGCTTAATCCTAGATTTATCCAGGAGATTGTAGTGTATGCAAGTCAGAAATTTTATATTGGTAGTAGCTTCTTGGGTGTTTAAAAAAAAAAAGTCTATAGCAACTTCTTTCTGAATTCTTTCCTAAGATGATCTGCTACTGGAGCCTTACAATAAATACCGCTTCCTTTCCAATGGGCATGTAACGATCCCGGGTCAGCAAGACAAAGACATGTTTCAGGAGACCATGGAGGCAATGAAGATCATGGGCATCCCAGATGAAGAGCAGATAGGTATGAATATGCAAAGAATAAAAGAGGGAGGGAACAGGCCATGTCTCGACTTTTTTTTTTTTTTCTGATGTGATGTTCTTTTTTTTTTCTGTTTGTTTGGTATTTATTTGTTAGCTTTTTGTGTAGGGATTTTGTTGGTTTTGTTTTGCTTGTGTCCATTCCTGCTCCCGAGTGAACAGTGTGCAAGCAACAAAGTCTAGTAGCCTTGGAGTGACCCACCTCAGGATCTACCAGCACAGTTTCAGGTTACATGGTTAACTTTAGAACAAGCAGCTAATAAAAACATGCTTCTGCTTGCTGCTTTTGTTCCCAGTCTGAGGCTTGTATACCCAGTTTATGAAAAACACATCTGAGATACAAGAATCTCCTCATTCTCTTTTGCAATGCATGGCTTGTGTGCTTCCCCCATCCCTTAGCAGTGGCTCTTAAAATATCTGATCCAACCACTGCTGGATAAGTCCTTTGAGAATGGGCTGGGCATGGTGCCTTTCTTTCCAGCTTAACACTGAACTGCTGATCAGAAATTAATATTGTCTGATTCTGGGAGCAAAGTAAAAATAGAATTGCACGCAGCCAGCACAAAGCACGGTAATACATGTTCACCAGAGCTCTCTGCTCTGTCCTCTCTCATTCATAATCTGCTCCACTGGTTGGCAGTCAGTGTTCTGCCAAGTCTCACCTTCTAAATACGTATGGTCTTCTGAAGCCAGGACTGTTACTCTCTACACTGAAGCAAGCAAGCATCTATTGTGCTTTGAGGTCACTACCTCCTCTGCTGGAGGCTGCAGCTCTTGTGGCTGTAGGGGACATTTATTTACCTGTGTCTTCTGCTCCTTACAGTCCAGCTGTTAAAATCCATGCTGTTATTGACAGTTTAATACATTTCTTGATATCCTGAATCATCTGAGACTGAAACTTCTGTATGGAGATAAGATAAATTTGCCTAAACAAAGTAAAAGAAATGGCAGCCTAATTCTTTGTCAGGGTGTCCTGCTATGCTCAGTTTCTTGAGTTGTTTTTAATGTGTGCTCTAGGATGTCTTTGCTGTCATGTACATGAGTTATTGGTTCCAGGCACTACAGCAAAAATAGCTTTAATATTTTACACTTGCTGAGGAACCTGTCCCAGTGCCCTTTTCTCAAGATCCAGCCTAACCCTCCCCTGCAATAGCTTCATGCTGTTCCCTTGGATCCTGCCATTGGTCACCAGAGAGATGGGTGCCTGCCTCTCCACTTGCCCTTGTGAGGAAGCTGTAAGCTGCTGTGAAGTCCTCCCTCAGTCTTCTCCAGGCTGAACCACCAGGTGACCTCAGCTGTTCTTCCTATGACTTTCTCTTGGCCCATCATCATCTTCATAGCCATCCTTTGGACACTCCCTAGTAACTTTATATCTTTCTGATATTGTGCCACCCAAAACTGCATCCAGGACTTGAGGTGAGGCTGCACCAGTGCACAGTGGAGTGGGACAATCACCAACATATGTTTCTGTTCTGTTACTTCTAATGTAGCATATATGGAGCCTTTGTTCACTCTCTTATCAAAAGGATGTTCTCTTAAAACAAATCTTTTTGTGATAGTGTTGTGGTTTAACTCCACTTGGCAGCTAAGCCCTACATGGCCACTCACTCCTGCCCAGTAGGATGGGAGAGAGAATTGAGATACTAAAATTGAGAAAACTCATGGATCAAGATAAAGACAGTTTAATGGGTAGAGCAAAAGCTGCACATACAAGTGAAACAAAGCAAGATGAGGAATTCATTCACTGCTTCCCAAAGTCAGGCAGGTGTTCAGCCATCCCCAGGAAAGCAGGGCTCCATCACACAGTGACTTGGGAAGACAAACATCACTCCCAACATCCTCCCTTTCCTTCTTCTCTCAGCTTGATGTGCTGAGCATGATGCCATATGGTATGGAATATCCCTTGGGTCAGTTGGGGTCAGCTGTCCTGGCTCTGTCCTTTCCAGTCTTCTTGTGCACCCCCAGCCTCCTTCTCACCAGTGGGGTGAGGTAGAAAAGGTCTGGACTCTGTGTAAGCACTGCTCAGCAGTGCCTAAAACATCCCTGAATTATCAACACTGCTTCCTGTAGAAATCCAGAACACAGCCCCATAACAGCCAATGAGAAGAAAATTAATTCTACCCCAGCCAAAATCAGCATAAACAAGTAGATACCAGGGGAGAAAAAATATCTTTGTTACAAGATCCCCTTCAAGTGATTGGCAGTTTACTTTGCTCAAGGCACCTGGGGGCTATTATGCAATGAGCTTTGATTGATACGTGGTGAAAACTGAATTGACACCATCCTCCCTGTCTTGGCATCTGATGGTTTGGCTTTTTTGATGTGCATCATTTGAAGAGTATGAATATATCATTAGCAATGGGGTGGGGTGCTTCAGCACATAATTAGTAATAGTTACTGTACAGACACTTTCGCCCACATCCTGCTGCCTTCTCTACATTATAATGTGTGTCTGTAAGGACTACACATCTTGGTCAGAGAACTGAAAGTGTTACAGGCTTAAAGAAACAAAATCTTTAATTGAGGTGTACTCTTAACTGTCTCTTTCCTTTGTTCAACAGTAAGTGTTGAGGAAAGTTGAGTATCGAATTCATTTCATGGAGTTTGACCCTCAAGTGGAGAAAAAGTGTTTTATTAAAAAATACAGATGTAGAGGTGACACTCTATCCTCAGTTCTCTCTCACTGTTATAGAAATGTTGAGAATAGGTAAATTTCTAGGCTGTGTAGTCCTGTGTAGGAATGACAAGGCAAGTTCTTCATCCTGAATGGGAGTCATTTAGAGGAGTAGCCTGTGGTGTTTTTTTCCTAAATTTCAGATGGATTTTTGGGATGCTGAGGTGGGCCTCTTAACCATGTTACAAAAGGTAACTGGGTCATGTCAAGGCTTTTGGTGATGTCTGATACTAAGCTGTTATTTTTATTACTATTTTAAAAGGTCTGCTGAAGGTTATCTCAGGAGTCCTTCAACTTGGCAACATAGCCTTCAAAAAGGAGCGTAATACAGACCAAGCCTCTATGCCAGACAATACAGGTAACCAATCTCTTCCCACACACCAAAGAAAAGTGCAGCAAAAAAGCCTACAGGAAGTTCTTGCAAGTGGGAGAATGCATTGCAGTATGTATGGAATGCTGGAGTCCTGTTTTTCCACAGGGTGAATTATTTGTCAGAGGAGCAGGCTCTATACAAACACACACTGTTCTGCCAGGCGTGTGTTTGCAGCCACCCACGGGCAGGAATGTGGCACTGTTCTTGTGTCAGGGCTAGGCAGGAAGTACACGTGATGAACACATGAAAAGGATTACTCTACTGGAATATGTGGAGTGTGTGCTTTAAATGAGCTACAGGAATTGCTCCTTCAAACCTATATGATCAGATTTTAAGGAATGTTCTTTGCTGCCTTTGTAGGTAGTCTGGTAACTAAGAGTAAGGTGGTGGGTAGTTTTATAGTGAGTATAAAACACGTGTATATATTTTAATTGCACTGCCCATTGTTGAATGTGTAAATAGTGCCATGTTTCACGAGGTAGAAAACTATTTTTGGAAGACTTAACTCTTAGACCTTCATTCTAGATGTACTGCAGAACTCCAAATGTTGCTAATTTATCACTAAGTGGAGAGGTTTTGGCTGTTATTATTTAGAATATGCTCTAAATGTAATTTTAAAGAGGAGAGCAAATTGGGTTTTGGATCTTGAATCTGAAATACAGAGTTGTCCCAAAGACTAATCTGTAGATGAAGACAGAACAATTAGCTTCATTAAAAAATCCATTATCTGATGTATTTTTAAATTGATTACAGACAATGACCTTTCTAAACTTCTGTGTTATAATTTAGTAGTATGAGGCTATTACTTCAAATGTACTCTAGTGACTTCTGAAGAAACTCAGCAAACTGTAATATGGGTTGCAAGAGAGTTTTTTTTGGAGTTTGTGTTGTTTTGGGTTTTTCTTTTGTTGTTATTGTTAGGAAGGTATTTTGTCTCAGCAAACTGTTCTTCATTTAATGTTTTTGCAAGCTGTTTCGTGACTTTTCTGAAGACAGTTGTCAGAATGATTTTCTTTTTATCTTGCTTTCTATGAGGAAAACAGAATAATATGAATCTTTTTTGTTTCCTTTTTACCATCTTCAGCTGCTCAGAAGGTGTCTCACCTTTTGGGTATCAATGTGACAGATTTCACTAGAGGTATCCTGACTCCTCGCATCAAAGTTGGACGAGATTATGTCCAGAAAGCTCAGACCAAAGAGCAGGTAGGCATTCTCAAAAAATGATTGAGTACTTTGGCCTCTAATCTTACTGCTGCACAGCTAGTGAATGTATCAGAGGTTTCTGTAGTGTTCACTAACCCTCTTTATGATTGCAGTGTATGGCAAGCACACTGGAACATTTTGCCATAATATATTGCTTACTCATGTAATCTCTATAAAAAAATAATTCACTCTGTCCCTTAGCACCTTTTCTCATCTGAAAAAAAAGGAAAGAGAACATAAGTCCCTTAATTTTGGTGACTGGCTGTCCCAGGGGAGTTAGTAGTTTCAATGTAGTGTGCAAGGGTGGCATTTTCAATTTGGTGCAATACAGAAAGCACTATTTTTGAGTAGGTCAGCTATTAAGATAGAAGAATTTGCTGCTCACCCTTGAAATTTATTAGAAATTTCGTAACACCCTTGACTGGTTGTGCTGTAAATGAAACCTTACCTAGCAGCTCCTGGCCTGCTTGAATGGAGCAAGCCCCTGTGCTTACTCATTGCCTGGCTTGTTCTTGAACGTAGCATTATCCTCTGAATAAAGAAACATGGCCCTGTAACATGGAAGGGATTGATAAGAGATTGATATCTGGAAAAAGTCACAGGTTCCCTTTCCAATGCTGCCTGTCCCTTTTGATGTTTAATTTCTTACTACACGTAGTATCTGTGTCAAACATGGGTAGAGTAGTGGCAGGGAAGGATTTGCCTTCAAAAGTCCAAAGTTACAAAAGAATTTCAGTTCATTTTCATGGGCCTATGAAATACTCCATGTTACTACAGTCTTTGGAAGTGACCGAGCATAGTTTTTCCTTCTGTACTACCAGCTCATGTTTCCTCCAGCAGGCAGGATCTTGAACTTTGGTTTTGACACACTGATTTAGAGACAGATTCTTTGCTCTTGTGTATGGAATACCACTATGCCATCTACTTTTCATCTGGGATAAACTGAAATAAGCCTTGTTCAGTAAATTTTCTGGTAGAGAGAAAAATGTCACACTACAGTTTTGTGCTGTTAGATCCTGAAACAGTGTAATCTGTGCCTTTCATTGGTTTGTAATGCAACTTCTGATCTTTATCTGTTTGCTGTTTAGGCTGATTTTGCCATTGAAGCTCTGGCCAAAGCCACTTACGAACGGATGTTCCGGTGGCTGGTTATGCGCATCAACAAGGCTTTGGATAAGACCAAGAGACAGGGTGCATCCTTTATTGGAATCCTTGACATTGCTGGCTTTGAGATTTTTGAGGTAAGGAAATGTCAGGTCCTTGCACTCAGAGTAGTTTAATATGGAGCAAAGACTGCAGAAGGAAATGGCTTTACAACTGGAAAATAACACAGTCTTGGAAAGGATGTGAAGCCCACAAAAAGGGGAATGGACATCACATCCCCTGCAAGATAAGTGTAGGTGATGGAGAGCTGAAGGAAAGTTGAGGGAAAGATGGGAGAGAGGGGAAATGGGAGCTCTTTCTCTAGATGACAGTGAACTGTTAGGCCAAACTGTTATGGGATTCTATGAAATAATTTTAGGATGTGGTTTGCATTATAACCTGAAGCAGCGACAGACTGCCATCAAAAAAGAAGTATCCTTCCATTATCCCAGCAAGGCAGCTCCTATCAATCTGTGTTGTGTTATGTGGATCTAGCTCATGAACAGCTGCAAAATGAATTGGACCAATTTTATTCATGAAACAGAAAACTGATACACAAAAAAGCTGGGGTTGTTTTTGGTGTTTTTTTTTTTCATTTGTCGGTTGGGTTTGGGGGGATATTTCTGTTTCCTTCCCCCTCTTACTGGTATGCCTTTGACTTCATGGTTGCTGAATCTCAAGTGAAGAAAAGGAGAAGAAATAACATAGTTAGGAATTATTAAATATGGAGGAATTTTAACAGTTCCACTTTCTTTAGAAGCTGCATTATGGTTTGTGTGGTCAAACATAAAAATGTATTGTGGGTTATGAACCTTATCCTTACTGTTTGAAGAAATCTGGGAATTTTAAAGAAATTTCCCTCACTTGCATTGCTCTGGTTTTTTATAAGGATTAAAAAGGGACTTTCCAGTCCACACACTTTTAGGAATTTATCGTCAGGCTTCTGTTGCTGCTTCTTCCTATGAAGAGGACTTGCTGGCTCTGCATTTGTGAGAAAACCAGAGTCCTTTCTGTTCCCGGGTTAAGTAGCTGCAGTAATCTTCTGCTGTTTACAGCTAAACATTCTTTTGCAAAGTCTGAGAACCAATGTGTATGAACTTCCCTAGGGATTGCAGCAGTGTGCAGTGGCGCGTGACAGAACAGGCAGTTCATATCCAAAGGGGTTATTGACAGTGGACTGTCTGCCCCATTCTATCTTAGATTCCTGAACCACAGATAAGATCTTTTGTGCTAAGAGGATGCTGGGTGTGTCTTCTCAAACGATTGCTCAAACCTTTCTACCTTTTTCTTCATTAGCTGAACTCCTTTGAGCAGCTGTGTATTAACTACACAAATGAAAAGTTGCAGCAGCTCTTTAACCACACCATGTTCATTCTGGAGCAAGAGGAGTACCAGAGGGAGGGCATAGAGTGGAATTTCATTGACTTTGGCCTGGACCTGCAACCCTGCATTGACCTCATAGAGAAGCCGGTAAGTTTGTTGTTTCACTGGGGAGCAGGAAATGGCCTCACTGATTTTTGTCATTGAGGACATCATCTCTGCCCCTAGATTGGAAATGGGCCCTCTAGTTTTTGTAATCCTCTACTGACACTGTGATGTGAGTAAAAGCAGGAGTGAACAGTTTCTTCTTTGTCTGAAAGCGTGTCACCAGTAAGGTTGTTAGTATCAGTTCTGTAGGAAATACTGCATGAAAATGGATCTAGTTAGCCAGTTTTTCCTCTCACTATATTGTCCTCACTTGTGTAGGTCTGCATGGTCCTAGATGTATGTGCAGCTTGCCATAAGTAGTGTGAACTTTCTTACTAAACTACAGGTGTGATGAGAAGCTGTGAACTCCATTGCTTTCCTTCTGCTGTAGTAAAACTTGAGAATTTACAAATTTCATAATAGATGTTCCAAAAGTAAGGACCAATTTGTGAAACTTCCTGCTATAGCCTTTTGCATTTAGAAACCTGAATGTATTTAGAGAATTGTATAATAATATTTCTTCTGTTTAAAAAATCTTTTCCCAAAAAAGCAACCTAGACAAATGTCACAGAACTGACTTTCTCATAAAAATGGTCAGAATTCAGATGAGGATATTGGAGAACTATTAACAATTTTTATTACAATGGAAGTAGTTTAACTGATACCACACAAGAGGTGAATGTGATATGGATCAGGCTTAGGTATTCTTTTTTTTCCTCTAGCCATCTAAAGGTGTTAATTATCATTGTAGTCATGTAGTTAATGACGTTTTGATGTTTCCCTTCTTTAAGGCTGGGCCTCCTGGTATATTGGCCCTGCTGGATGAAGAGTGCTGGTTCCCAAAAGCAACAGACAAAAGCTTTGTGGAAAAAGTTGTACAAGAACAAGGCACCCACCCCAAGTTTCAGAAGCCAAAACAGCTGAAAGACAAAGCTGACTTCTGTATCATACATTATGCTGGCAAGGTAAAGAATTAATAACTAAAATGTGAAGGTTGGAATGCTTAATTCATAACCACTGCTTCTTAGAAATGGTTACTTACCAAAATGGTTGCCTGTGAGAAACCATCAGAAGATTTCATGAAAGTGTTCTGTTGCAGAGGAGCTTATAGGGCCTAAGGAGATTTGCCTGCAAGTTACATCTATATTTGTAGTTCAAGCCATGTCAAACTAACAGCAATTTCAATTTGTTCTGTGTGACTTGGTGAGAGTGGAGCTATTGCTCAGAAACCTGCATCAAGACTTCATCACCAAAAATGCTGATGCAGCTTTTTGTTGTGTCACTCTCTGGATGGTACAGACTAGCATTGTAAATCCATTCCCTTTACTGACAGAACAGAGCATGCAGCTTTTTATAAGGGCTGGAAGTTTGTAAGTGTGCTTACTTAGATGGCAAATCCAAGAATGGTTAGGTAATCTGTTGTTGTGCAAACCTTGGTGATAAATTTCTAAACTGTGCCAGATGTTGTTGGATTTTGGGCTGCAGAAAATTGCTCCCCCCCAAGCTTCTTGATGTGTTTATCTTCTCCAGGTGGATTACAAGGCAGATGAATGGCTGATGAAGAACATGGATCCATTGAATGATAACATCGCTACTCTTCTCCACCAGTCCTCGGATAAGTTTGTGTCTGAGCTGTGGAAGGATGGTATGTAATTAAGCTTCATTTAATTTGTTTGATTTTTTTGTGTGAAAGAGCTTGAGCATCAAAAGCCAGTAATGAGCTGTTTTGCTTTTTTCTCCTGAAGACTAAGCCACCAAGATGGGCATTATCTGGAGCATCCTTTACTTAGATCATGGTATTTCGGTAAAAGTTCACTTCAACTCAAGAGAAAGGTTCATTTGCATCAACTTCTGTTAAGTTTGCTGAATATATAGCAATTCTGTCTCAAAATGAGGAATACTGGGATAAAATATGAATGCTTCATTATGAGCCAGCAGCTTGCATAGCTGCAACACTCAAGATCTGAGGTGGAATCTGTTTTCAGTCCTGCAACTAAGTGTGCTCTTTCTGCAGTGTTCAGTATTTTACTCTATCTTCTCTGGGTTTTATCTGCTTTTGAGTCTTACTGTTACTGTCACTTTCTGTGGTAGGTTTTCTTTGACGTCTCTGTCTGTTGCAGAGATGCAGAAGGTTCAGAGAGCCTATTTCTATCAACACTTTCCTATTCTTCATCTAGAACCAGGTGACTGAGAAACCCAGCTGTCGTGTCATGTGTGTGATGCATCCTAGAGCCATGCAAGAAATGCTTCCATTAACTTTCTTTGTCCCTTTGTCATACCTGCCTGTCTTTCTTGTTCATTTCCTCTGCTTTGTGCTACTAGCTCCTCATGGACTTTGAAACAAAAGTAAAACTCACCTTGAAAGTGGATAGAAAAATACAGACACATTCAGGTGCTAAAAGCTGCTCTTGCACAACTTTTGTAGGAGTAAATGCCTGTCAGCTGTTTGAATGTAGAGCTAGCACAGCTGTATTTCTTGCAAGATATGGAAGGAAGGTTTCTGAGACTGCATAGAAACTGAAATCCAGTTTTAGTACTGGGATTTCACTTCAGCAGTTGATGATTTAAAAGAAAGTTTGGCAAAGGAACTTGTCCTGGATGAAAAATGACCACCTAGTTGTGCCTAGCAAGGCCTTTGCTGTGTGAGACTACTTTTGGGCTTGAAATGTCAACTGACCACAGCTTATCAGTTTTCATTTATTGTTCTTAGCTAGATCTTCTGTTGCAAGTGACTGTTCTTTTCACTGTCTTGAAGTAGATTGCAAGGCTCAAGATTAAGAGGATTGGCACATCCACAGTCTGGGATGTACTTTTGTGGATTTCCCTGTGATGTCATCTAGTAACATAACCTTCTTTTCTTTCTGATAAAACAACCTTGACCCTATTGCAAAAACTGCTCTAGAAGTGAACAGTTTTCAGCTAATATTAGCTGTAAATTAGAGTATTATTTATAGTTTATTCTTTTGTAGGGGTGTCTCTTAGCAGCTGCATTTTTTTATTAAATCAGAAGACAGTTGAACACATGCTGGTGTATTTTTCCAAAGTGAAGACTGGGAGCCTGAGTTTAGGTGTCAGCCAACCACTAAATATGGTAAAGAGTAGCTTGAAGCCCTAAATAAGAGTGTATTGGAGGTGTGGGAATTTATAGTGATAGAGTTGTTTTTTGCTGGATGGGTGGATTTTTATCTCTATGTAAAAAAGCAGTGGGGGAAAAAGTAAAACTTTAGTTTCTTCTTGCCCCTGCTACTATCAGATGTAGCTGACTTCTTTTGAGGGGAAAAAAACAAAAATGTGGTGTCCATCCATCAAGGTGATAGTTTCATCAGTGCTTGGATGTCACTGTGGCATAGTGCAGAAATTTGGGGCAGGGAGTTCTGATTTTTCTCCTAGTGCTGTTGTTCATGTCTGTGTGACAGAATACTTGTACTCCAAAAACAACTCAAGCAGTGGTATCCTGAGGTTTGGGGTTTGTTGTGCCTTTGACTGTGCTTGTTCAGTTTACAAGTACATATGACTTTTCTGATCATTGGTTATGACAGTCCTGCCTGTAATGCAAGAGTGAAGCTGGGCTTTTTCTCTATCTGTGGCCCCTTCTGGATCAGAGTTAACTAACAGTTGACTCTGCTGGGCTAGCAGCTAGAACTCTTGTTGTTTTTCATTCTAAACTAAGCAAGTAGAAGCGTCTGAAACTCACTTCTAGATTGCTCTTCCAGTGCTGCCATCCAGGGCATCAGTAGAATATGTTTGGGATTAAGTTTGACTCCATCACTCAAACTTCCTGTAGTGAGCTGATGCTTTCTTTTCCTTCCTGCTCCTATCCCTGCACAAATTTTGTACAGGAGTCGACATCTGTGTAGAGATGAAGCAAAAAGGATCCTGCAGCTCCTCTCATTTATCCTATTCTACCCAGATGTTCTTTGTATGTCCCAATGCTCCTTTTGTTTGTGGGAGAATTTTAATGCTCTTTTCTATGCTCTCTCTAGTGGACCGTATTGTTGGGCTGGATCAGGTAGCTGGTATGTCAGATACAGCATTGCCAGGGGCCTTTAAAACCAGGAAGGGAATGTTCCGGACAGTGGGACAGCTCTACAAAGAACAGCTGGCTAAACTGATGGCTACCTTGAGGAATACCAACCCCAACTTCGTCCGTTGCATTATCCCCAACCATGAGAAAAAGGTAAAGGCAGCTCTAACAGCACAGCCCATGCATTCTCACATGGGCTTCCTGGGGTGTGTGGCTGGGTTGATGGCTTTTGTCAAGTTTTACAAGAGATCTGGAAAAGTCCCTGTTTTCTCAGGGTTTTTTTTTTAACGTCATCCTAAATAACTGTATGCTCACTAAAATTTTGGAGATTGATCTTTGCAGTTCTTAAGGTGGCATAAAAGCCTTCCGTTGCTTCTAACTGAAAAATAGAGAACTGGCTTCTTTACAAAAAGAGAGGGGGAGAGGCAAGGGGGTGAGCCGTTTTTGTAAAGGCTTTGTAGTATTCATAAAATATATGTTTTCCTCACTAGGCTGGAAAACTGGACCCCCACTTGGTCCTTGATCAGCTTCGCTGTAATGGAGTGCTGGAGGGAATCCGTATTTGTCGTCAAGGTTTCCCCAACAGAGTTGTATTCCAGGAATTCAGACAAAGGTGAGCCCTAGAAAAGAATCTGAAGCAGTCTTTAGCCTGGCAAAGTTAAGACATAAGTACAGAAATGGAAGTCATTTATTGCAACTAGATTGCTAGTTTTTCAAAGACAACACATCTATACCTTGATATTTCCTAGCCCAAAGCCTCTGAAAAGCATTTTTGATTTCTTCAGTAAGGATGTAGTTAAGGTGATGCATAGAGGAGCCTTTTCATGTATGCTGCCTCATACTCTGCTGTCTAGAGGTGCAGTGTTTTTTGAAAAACTGTTGAACTCATAATGGTATAGGGATGCATACTGATTTCTTTTGTTTTGTTGTTTTCAAATACACTTGTGTGACTAGTCTGATGCTTTATCGTTTTCAGATATGAAATCTTAACTCCAAATGCAATTCCCAAAGGATTTATGGACGGAAAGCAGGCTTGCGTGCTGATGGTAAAACATCCCAGAAACTCTACTTGAATAGAATAAACTTAATGGGTGTGGTTTAAGAAGTTGGAGTTGTGCATGCTAAATATAACTTGTACTCACAGACCAAAATTCCAAAGTCAAATGTTTTGTCTCAAGTGTACAGAAAGCTTCCTCTTGGCTTCATGGATGGAGGATTTTGTCTAGCATGAGATTCAATAATCCTAGGCAAAGAGGACCTTTCTGTTTCCACAGATGCATGCTTTGAGATGCCAGCAGTATTCATAGAATCAAAATGCTTAGAAGCTTTAATGCTATCTTTAGCACATACTTGAAGTATGAGCTTCAGTAAACTTTTTGTAATGGTCTGCTGCTGAAAAATGCTTTCAGCAAAGGCTCCAGTTAGTTTCTGTAGAATTGCCTGCTTCAAAGGGAAAGCTTTGGCTCTAGCTTGACGACTAGACTTGAACTGAACTTGGCTGTAAGGGATTCCCTTTTTTCTGTCTTACAGGAGTGTAGCTGATTCTTCTTAGATTAGCTAATATAAGAATTGGCAGCAAATCCTTGGAGGGAAGGTTGGGCTGGGCTGTCTTTTTTTTGACAAAGATAGGACTGAGAAATCATAGGTGGGAAGGCTTCAACAGATGTGTTAGAAAAGGAAGAGGGCACTCAGGACTAGACATGCATTCCTCACAGCATCCTTGTATTCTGAGTACTTGATATGATACTGTATTAAATGATGCTTTCTGTCATGTTTTCTGTCTTTGATTACCTCCATTTGATGCTGTGCTTGGCTGAGCTCTGGCTCCTCTAATTGGGATAGGCCAGGAATTTATTGGGAGTTGGCAGTTTTGGTTTGCCTGAGTGGCTCATTGTAGAGAAGGGTTGTCTTAGGGCCACGAGCCACAAATATGTTTTGTGATGTTTCACATGAAACAGTCTTTGCAGGACATGAATTCTTCTCTCTCTCTTTTTTAGATCAAAGCATTGGAGCTGGATTCTAACCTTTACAGAATTGGACAGAGTAAAGTGTTTTTCAGAGCTGGAGTCCTTGCTCATCTTGAGGAAGAGAGAGACCTGAAGATCACAGATGTCATTATTGGATTCCAAGCATGTTGCAGAGGCTACCTGGCCAGAAAGTAAGTACCTTGATTTTTAAAATACCTCATAAACATATGTTTTTCCCATTCAGGCTTATCTTCAAAAAAAGGGAAATCATTATGTCTAGAAATTGTTTCTTGTCAGAAAGGTCATGATTTATTTATTGTGTGTAACAATTGATGGTCTCTTAGGGTTTTCTCATCCCTGTAACACCAGACTTCTGGCACCTGCAAGAATCTGTGTGCTGTATTCCAGAACCTACCTGAGCAGTAAAGTCTATTCTTGTCTGTAAGAATGCTATACAGCAGATCAAGTTTTTGTCAGAAATACCGTGAAGGTGCATTTGGAAAAATCTTAGTACAGTACTGATGCAGGAGGTGTAGGGTTTCTTTTCACCTGTCAGGTGGGGCTGCAATTGGTACAGTTCTAAGATCAAAAGTAGTACCTGTCGGTTCAGTACGAAAACACACCTCTTCTTCAGATCTCCCTTTTTGGAAGTGAAGATAGTAAAGCTTTTCAGAGTAGAAGACATGAGGGAAATTTTGTTAAAACAGGAAATTGAATTAAGGAAAAAATAGCCACTCTTACCTGACAGGAAAAAAAAAAAGAAAATTGAGAAAGTTCACTGGAAACTGCTGGTTTTTTGGGAGGGAATCTTCTAAAGAAAAAACACAGAAGTATCTAAGAAAGGGCTTGATGGTGTGAACTGTGTGCTGCTCTGGATTCCTTTATCTTATCTCCACTTGCTTTGCAGAGCCTTTGCCAAGCGCCAGCAGCAGCTGACAGCTATGAAAGTGCTTCAGAGAAACTGTGCTGCCTATTTGAAACTGCGTAACTGGCAGTGGTGGAGGTTGTTCACCAAGGTAATAGTTCTCCCTTTGCAATCCCTCTGCCATGAACAAAGACATCTTCAACTAGATCAGTGTGCTCAGAGCCCCATCCAACCTGACCTTGAATGCTTTCAGGGACTGGGCATCCCTCCACCACCTCTGTAGAAAACCTGATCTAGTGTTTCACCACCCTCATTGTAAAAAACTTCTTCCTTATATCTAGTCTGAATCTACTCTTTGTTAGCTTAAAACCATTACCCTTTTGGCACAACAGGCCTTTCTAACAAGTTTAGCCCCCTCTATTTCATGAACCCCCTTTTAGCTAGTGACAGGTGCTCTGAGGTCTCGCTGGAGCCTTCTCTTTTCCAGGTTGATCAGCCCTAACTCTCTCAGCTTGTCCTCATAGCAGAGCTGCTCCAGCCCTCTGATCATTTTTGTGACCCTCTGGACCCACTGCAACAAGTCCATATCTTTCCTAGGCTGAGGACCCCAGACCTGGATGCTGCACTCCAGGTGGAGTCTCACCAGAGCAGAGGGGCAGAATTCCCCTCTGGATTCAACCCAGCCAGTTCCTCGATCACCACTCACTCCACCCATCAAATCCATCTCTCTTGAGTTTAGAGAGAAAGATCTGGGGTACCTGCCAAAGGCCTGACAGAAGTCCACCTATATGACATTGACTTACCTGTGGATTTCCCCATTATATGGCAGCTTTTTTATTCTCTCACTATTGGTACTTAATCTTTGAGGATCTGGAATTTACTAAACTCTTACCTGATGCAACCCATCCTGGAGGAGAATAAATGGTCTGGCAGAAAGTGTGCTATTGGCAGAGTAGGTGATATCTAGTCCTGTATGATTCCCCCAGTGTTGACAACAAGACAGTTAATGGGTCCTTCAAATAAGACACTTACCTGAAATGTCGTTTTATTCAATGCTTGTCTTGAGTACAAGAGTACAAGAGCATTTTTTCATGTTTTTGTTATTCCTTATACACATCTCATTCCCTTGGTTTCCTTTTCAGGTGAAGCCCCTTCTGCAAGTGAGCAGACAGGAGGAGGAGATGATGGCCAAGGAAGAAGAGCTAATAAAGGTCAGGGAGAAGCAGCTGGCTGCAGAAAATAGACTGAGTGAGATGGAGACCTTCCAGGCCCAGGTGAGTTTTGCAAATCTAATGTGTAGAAATTGTTCCCTCTCCACCTGTCCAACTGCTTGAGAGCACCTCCTTTGCTTCCTTGGTCTGGAGGACAAACTTCAGGATTCCAACTTGGTAAAACGTGACTTGGCTGCCTCTTGTTCACTTTCCTTTGCCCTTCTTGCAGCTCATTTCCTGCAGCAGGTGTTTTTGTACAGTGACTAAGTATTGCCCTTCTGAAGCCATTATAGGAAAAAAATTATCCTTTGTCCGAATATTACAGCACACTGGTTTAATTCAGTCTTGTCATTAATGGAATCCTTTTTGTTTGGAGCAGAAGGTGGGAGCAGGGTAGTTTTTTTCTGTAGGGCTAATAATTATTGTTACTTTTGTAAGGGGAAATAGACAATATCATTTTTCAAATTGATATGGTCTTACGAAATCTGTGAGTAATTTGTGGTTGCAGCACCTGATTTGTGAAGAAGAACATGCACTTAAAACTTCTTTGATATTTAGCTTTCAGTTAACAGCAGGGGACTGCTGTGATGTTTAAAACTGTAACTGCGGAACAGAGGAGCACAGAACTTCACCTAACACACGTTGCTAAGTGCTTTGGTAGATTGGAACTTGTCTTATTTCTGGCTTTGCATCCAATGTAGCTAATGGCAGAGAAGATGCAGCTGCAGGAACAGTTGCAAGCAGAAACTGAACTGTGTGCTGAAGCTGAGGAGATAAGAGCTCGCTTGACAGCCAAAAAACAAGAACTGGAGGAGATATGTCATGACCTGGAAGCAAGGGTAGAGGAGGAGGAAGAACGGTGTCAACATCTTCAGGCTGAAAAGAAGAAAATGCAGCAGAATATCCAGGTAATGCCTTAGGAACATTTTCTCTTGTCAGTAAAGAGGCTAGTAAGGTTTAGAGGATAAGTAAGGGTTAGAGCCTCAGCTTGGGGGGGAAAGAGGCATAGGAAAGTCTATCTCTGGAAACAGCAATAGAACCAGCAGTTCTGAGGCATTCAGTCAGTCATCTGGAATGAGCTATTCTATTCTTGAAGGTGATAGCCACTTCTCAAATAATTAGACAAGTCTTTGCTTTGTAGTATTCTTTGAAAAATAGCATTGTTTATTCTGCTAGAAAATGTGTTGATTGGCATGCAGTATGTTGCATTAAGTCGTGGCAGAGATGTCAGTCTAGGACCACTGATAATACCTTGAAGGAAGGGTGAAGAAACCTTCCAATCTAGTATTGCTACTGTGCTGTTCCATGGATTGGTGAGCAGCACTGACAAATGCCTTGCTTTCCTTTGGGTGTTATAAAGGAACTAGAGGAGCAGCTTGAGGAAGAGGAGAGTGCAAGGCAGAAGCTGCAGTTAGAAAAAGTGACCACAGAGGCCAAATTGAAGAAGTTGGAAGAAGATGTGCTAGTTTTGGAAGATCAGAATCTCAAATTGGCTAAGGTAAGACTCCTGCATCTTCTTCCACAAGATGAAGATGCACAGGTGTTTCTCTTGGAGAAAGCCACCACAGGCTGACCTTTTCCCTATTACAGGGGAACTTATTAATTAATTCAGTCTTGTCTTTGAGAATTCTGACCCGAATTTTTGAAAGTAACTGCCTGCCTGTATTGTCAACAGTCAGTATTGTATGATATTTAAATAACCTTCACTACATAATTACACATGAACAAACATTTCCGTTGCATTGATATGCTAGCAAGTATCAAGTTATTTTATAAACAGACTTCCCTTTCAGTTTTGAAAGGGCTATCATATACAAACCTTTAATTTAAATTCAACTTTAAATTATTTTTAATTCTGTTTGTGGTGTGTGAAAGGATTCCTTTCTTTCTGAGTTTCCTTGTAGCAGGAGCAGGCACTCATGACATTGACATTTCTAAGCAGTCAGATCTCAAATAATTCCAGCAACTCTTTTGACTATGCCTTCTCAATTCTGCAGGAAAAGAAACTCTTGGAAGACAGAATGTCTGAATTTACAACAAATCTGACAGAGGAAGAGGAAAAATCTAAAAGTTTAGCCAAACTGAAGAATAAGCATGAGGCCATGATCACAGACCTTGAAGGTAGTTTTGGTTTTTGTTTTTTTGCTTTTTTTCTTTTTCAGGTAGAGCCTGTAAAGACCTTGCCTAATTTGTTTTAGGTGGTTTTTGTTAAAATTTGTTGAACTTCAGTTTCATTTCTGAAAGAGTTTTAGTTCTCCTGAGTTTCTGAAGGGTTAAAAATTAGTCTATAGTGTGTAAGCTATTGATCAGTTTGATAGAGCTGTGTTCTGTCTGGGTGAAGGTTATGTGCCTTGTCAGCTGAGCCCTTGATCTAAAAAAAAATCCTCTCCAAAGCAGCCAGGCCAATGGAGAAGAGAGGCTGGTTCTCTTTCCTCTCCTGCTGTGGAAGTGTCTCTACTTTTCTACTTCCAGCAGCATCAATCTGTCAGGGTTAGTGCTGTTTCTGATAGCCTGTTTGCACAAGCTCTAAAGAGTTCTAGGAGGATATTCTTCTGGAGATTGCCTGTTTAGTTTCAGGAAAGGGAGAGCAGAGCTTTTGTTCAGCATCCCTTAAATGGGTGCTTATGCCTGCATGGAGTGAGACTGGCATTGTGTTTGCATTGTTACAGTGAAAGTGGGAAAAGGAGGTTTGGCTATAAGGTGAGGGGAAGGAAAATTGCCCAGATCTATTTTGAATGTTCTGAGCGTGTCTCTTGTGTGTAACTTAACATGTCCCCATCTCCACTAGAACGCCTGCGACGCGAAGAGAAGCAGAGGCAAGAGTTGGAAAAGACTCGTCGGAAGCTTGAAGGGGACTCCACTGATCTGCATGACCAGATTGCTGAGCTGCAGGCTCAGATTGCAGAACTCAAAATGCAGCTGGCCAAGAAGGAAGAGGAGCTGCAGGCAGCCTTAGCTAGGTGAGAGCCTGACCTGTGGGATTCAGGTTGGGAAGTATTTCTGGTCTTGTGATCACTTGGAATAGGATGAATAGGGATAAATGCAATCTGTGGATGTTGTATTTTAGCCTGTGGACTATTTAAGTTCCATGTCCTTGACATTTGAGTTCTTTAGCTGCTGCTCACTGCCACATTCTCTGTACAGAACTAAACTGTGGATGCAATAGGCACTGCCTGTGTTTGACTGGAGTAGCAATCCTTAAACTGGGATTAAAAAGTAGTGGCAGCACACTGTCCCTCTGGTAGTTGCTGTGTTCATCTGCTCAGTAAAGTGTCCAATTTCCAATGTAAAATGGTGCTTTCTCTTCTGCTTTCTGTTGTCAGTCTCTCTCTGTCCCCTTCTTTAAGGTGAGTAATTGCACTGTCTCAAGTATTGAAAGATAGATCTTAGAATTTGTAGATCATATATGGATCAAAGTCTGTATATAACATTGTAGAGCTGCCCAATACCAGCTCTTCTTGATTGTTTTTGGTAGGACAAGTTGTCTTAATTTGTATATGGTTTAAATCTGACTCTGACCAGAACCTTATGTTGACCACAGAGTGGAAGAAGAGGCAGCTCAGAAGAACATGGCCCTGAAGAAAATCAGGGAACTCGAATCCCAGATCACTGAGCTGCAGGAAGACTTGGAGTCAGAGAGAGCATTCAGGAATAAAGCTGAAAAACAGAAGCGGGATCTAGGAGAAGAGCTGGAAGCATTGAAAACAGAGCTAGAAGACACACTAGATTCTACAGCTGCTCAGCAGGAGCTGAGGTAACTCCAGCATGGGGCTGTGTTATCTTTTTTTGGGTTTTGTTGTGACTGTTCTTAATCATTCTGCTGTATTCAGTCTCCTACCATAGCAAGTCTGCCTTTATCACTGGTTAGCAGCCTCAGTGACTACAGGAGATGGTGTGCAAGCCCTTGTCAAGACTGCATTACCTCACCTGATGTCAGAAAGTTGATTTGCTCCCTAACCAAAGTATTAGTGTAACCCCTGAAACATTGGTACTTTCAGGCTGCTACTTCTTAGGCAGAAATATTGCTGCCAGCTTGCACTTAAGGAGGGTGCAGCACCAAGTGCTGCCTTTGAAAACTATCTTTATAGCCTAAACAGACCTTGGCATTTTTCCGCATTAGGTATGCTGCTGGTGGCTATACACCTCTGTTTGATTCCCTCCTTGGCATCTAAATGGAATTTGTGAATTTTTCAGATCAAAGAGAGAACAAGAAGTAACAGTTTTGAAGAAGACCCTTGAAGATGAGGCAAAGACTCATGAGGCTCAAATCCAAGAGATGAGGCAGAAACATTCACAAGCTATTGAAGAGCTGGCAGAGCAGTTAGAACAAACCAAACGGGTATGTGGTACAGAAAATATAAGGCCAAAGCACCCAACCTCCCTGAAACGACAGTGCAGAGGAGCACAAAGTGTTCATGATACTCATACATGTGTTGTTCTTCCCTTGGTAGATAGTTTTTCTCCATGAAGCGTATATAAAGTTGTTTTCAATAGTGACATTCATTCTTTTTTCTCCTGTTAGGCATGTTATACTGCACAGCCAAGACATTCTTCTCACTGTTAGCACTTGTTACCTTGTACAACCTTTAATTTGGAAATCTGATGGTGCAAGACCTTTTTCTGTATTGTTAACCTTCTATGACTGTTAGATTGTCTCCTGATAATCAGTGACAGGCTGTTCAACTTTTTTTTTTCCCGAGTAAGCAGTCTGCAACTTAACTGCTAAGCATACAGCATTAGCTTGCTTGTTGGGAAAACATGTATTCACTGGATCCTGCCATATCTAAAGTCTGAAGGGTTTTGCTGCCTTTTCTTTCCATCTTCAGGTGAAAGCAAATCTTGAAAAAGCAAAACAAGCTCTGGAAAGTGAGAAGGTTGAACTGTCCAATGAGGTGAAGGCTCTTCTGCAAGGCAAAGGCGATGCTGAGCACAAGCGGAAAAAAGTGGATGCTCAGCTCCAGGAGCTGCAGGTGAAATTTACAGAAGGTGAAAGAGTGAAGACTGAGCTGGCTGAGAGGGTTAACAAACTGCAGGTGAGTGGCATGGGTTTTGCTTAGCTTCAGCCCGGGGCTCAAGAGAAAAGGTTGTAGGGTGGTGTCTCCCCGTGGCTAGTTCAAAAATTCTCTTTGTTCTGAGGATAATGTTCCTACAAACAGCAAATCCATAATTTGCTTCCCAAGGAGTATGCAAACTCCTGAACTCGTTGCCAGATCAGGATGTTTGGATGGATGTCACTTATTTCACCTTCTCAGGGCTGTTGGAAATAACCAGTTGCTGTTTGAGTTTTGTAAAGCTCACGGAGTCAGTGGGTTCTACAGCCCTGTGAGCACTCAGCTGCTGGAACACTTGGAGTGGCACACACAGACTGGTGGTTGTGTAACTCATGTGGAAGACAGTGTCTGGAAGTTTTGTCACATGGCTGATGGCTCAGGAAGGATGATGTGGGAATTTACAGGTTTCTCCTCCTTCCTTCAAAGGAGCAGCATATCCCTTGGTGTCATGAAACATTGTCTTTGGCCTTCTCCTTTATGGAGGGTCATCTTTAAAAGTCAAGCATTGCCAGCATATGCAATCTTTTGAAGTGTGAAAATGGAATTTTGAGACTTTAGATGTAATTCTGAAGCAGATAGTATAAAATAGAAGAAAGGTAATTTAATAAAACATTTTACAATGGCTTACCAGGCTGTCTAAAATCTCATATAGGCCTTAAAAAATCCAAACCAACCAAAATCAGAAGGCTGTTGCAATACAGATGATCTGAAATAAAAATCTCCTTTCAACTTCTCATGTTTAATTCCTGGGACTGTGGAAATGTGTTCATTCTTTGAAAGATTATTATGCAGATGCCCTCCTGTTGAGAGGTGCTTCTATTTTCAGTTTTAGGTCTCATAGCTGCTCACCTCTTCCTGTCTTTGTTTTTGCTGGTGCATTCAGTAACTGATACCCTGATCTCTCTTTCAGGTTGAGTTGGACAACGTCACAGGTCTTCTGAACCAGTCTGACAGTAAATCAATCAAATTAGCAAAGGATTTCTCTGCTCTGGAATCGCAGCTTCAGGATACACAGGTGAGAGTTTTGGAAAACAAGGCAACTGTGTGTCTGTTACAAATTGGTAAAGGGAGAAATCCCACTGGATGTTGTAAAGTACTGATTTTACAACAATTCAAAGGATTTGGTCTGACTTTTTTTATTATTTATTTTCTAAGAGGTTTATACTGCATGATATTGAGAGCATTTCTACAGAAACAAGCTGGTTATCTTACTTCTGCTTTCTCAGCCTGGAACATATGTGACTTTCCCTGTCTTGGGCTTAGAAGTCCTGCTCTATCACCTTTCCACTTGAGAGCACTTTAGTGCTTCAGTTGATTGGAATGCTTGTTTGAAGTTCTTGTTGAGATCTTCATAGTCAAGTGTTTGACAGGGTTTCTGTGTGTGTGTGTGCACATGTGTGTGATTTCCAGTAAATTGGTCAGATTAAGCATAAAGTTTTATTTCCCAGTGGATATTGGGGAAGTGATAGATTCAAATAATTTTGTATTTTTTCAGGAAATAAATCATCCTTAGTCTTACACTTTGGGAAAATCAAGCATTTGCAGTTAGCAGAATATGACTCAAGGTCAGTCATGGAGTGCTAAGAAGGTTGGAAGGGAAAGGAAGGGTACATCAATAATAAATAGCCTTGAGCAGTCATTGATGTTCTGTCTACTTAGTACTCCTTAAAAAACAGACTCAAAGACAGGACACAATACAAAAATTCTCCACTAGTTTGAAGATTGATTAATCTTTACAGATCCCTCAGCTCAAGCACTGGCAGCATAAGTGAGTCAATGCTGTTGTGCCCGAAACTTGTAAATGACGAGTGCTGTACAGCTCATCTGAGACCAACTCTGTTTTTAACTGTGCAAGAACTCTTGGGCCTGTTGTGTGTTCTTTTGGTACCAGAGTGTGAGAGAGCCACAGCACAGTTCAGTCATGTTATTGCTGGGAAAGGACTGAATACTTCCTGTGCTACTTGTAGGACTTGAGAAGGGACTGTGGAAAAAGCTTGTGTGGTAAGGCCTTGGGAAAGGCTTGTCTGGCAAAGAGTGTACTTTAATGATTAGAGTGTAGGAGAGAATATTCTGAATATTTTGTTTCTATGCTGGCTTACTGAAAGGCAGTTATTTAAATTCTGTCTTCAGTTGTCTTATCTATGAAATTAGTTGCATGCTTAAACTCAACTTCAGAAGCACTCCTAGACAGAGCGGGTGAGGACTGTGAGCCTTTAAATCCAAGGAGTGGTGCTGAATTCCACTGGGATGTTTGCTTTATAGGAGCTCCTACAGGAGGAGACTCGACTCAAACTGAGCCTCAGCACTAAGCTGAAGCAAATGGAGGATGAGAAGAATGCTCTCAAGGAGCAACTGGAAGAGGAGGAGGAGGCAAAGAGAAACATGGAGAAACAGATCTCTCTTCTTCAGCAACAGGTATGGAGTCTGCATCCTGTAAACCAGTGCCTTTTGAGAGGAAGTATAAATACAGATCTGTCTTGAGAGAAGTAAGATCAAAATGCAGAATTGACTTAGTACCACAGCCTTTCCTGGGCAAGGGTGATTTTGCTGATTTGGGTGAGGCAAGAAATGAGGAGGTCTCTGATGATAATCATATGAACTGCTCATAGATTTCTGTCCAGGAATTCCTTTGGGAATTCAGTCATACAGTATTATCTGATTGGGGAATAGTACCTTCAGAAATAATCAGACGCTCTTACTTGAAAGTCCTAAACTTCTGGTGCTGGTAAACTGCGCAAAACATTTTCTGTGGCTTCATGTGCCATCCTGGTCCTTTAGGCAATAGATGCCAAGAAGAAGATGGATGATGGTCTGGGCTGCCTTGAGTCATCAGAGGAAGCCAGGAAGAAGCTGCAGAAGGACTTGGAGGGCTTGAGTCAGCGGTATGAAGAGAAGATAGCTGCCTATGACAAGCTGGAGAAAACAAAGACCCGCCTGCAGCAAGAGCTGGATGATGTTGCTGTGGACTTGGACCATCAGCGGCAGATCGTCTCCAACCTAGAGAAAAAGCAGAAGAAGTTTGATCAGGTATGACTTCAGTCATAAGCATTCAGTAGGTACATCTTATTGATAGGTCTGCTTTAAGAGTACCTAAGCAATACTGCTTGGAGGATGCATATTTATTTCTGAACTAAGGCAGAGCACGTAGAGTGGAGAAAAAAGCTTTAACAGAGGTAAATTAATTTTGTTCTATGAATAGGAAGTAATGTTCCCTTTTCCCAAAGGGATAACATTTATATCAAAACCAAGATTGAGTTTGAAGTGTTGTTTGCAAATCATCCCAGAGAAGGTTGAAAACAATAGGTTGGAGGTGTAGGAAGTCAGGGTTTTGTTTACTTGGGGTCAGCACAGTTGTTAGAGATGGGATGGTGCGCTTCATTCTCTGAAGCTGCATATTCCTGATTCCTTCTGTTGATGGAAGAACACTATTAAGAAGGCCCTGACAAAAAGATGCACGTTTACCTTGTTAGCAAATGATCAGTAATTTCTCAGACTAACGATGCTGTGGTTTTGTAGCTGTTGGCAGAGGAGAAGACCATCTCTGCCAAGTATGCGGAGGAGCGGGACCGTGCTGAGGCAGAGGCCCGGGAGAAGGAGACCAAGGCCCTGTCCCTGGCCAGAGCCCTGGAAGAAGCCATAGAGGAGAAGGCTGAACTGGAACGGGTCAATAAGCAGTTCCGTGCAGAGATGGAAGATCTCATGAGCTCAAAGGATGATGTTGGGAAAAGTGTAAGTATTCAGTTGAAATGTCACACAGTTGATAACTGTTACTTTTGTCCTGCAAAAGCTGATGCCAGTGGTAACACAGAGGAACTTTGTAGAGAGTACTGGATACATTGTGAGTTTGCAAATGTTATGTTTGTGTTACATCAGTGAGTGATAAAGGTGGGTTGGAAATGACCCAAACGAGGCAGTGGTGAAGCTGAAAATTATCAGATATCCTTGTGGTAGAGATGAAGGTATGGTGTGAACCTGATATGTAAAATACAGCAGTTAACCAGGCAATATAAGACATTATCTCCAATATTAAACAAAAAAAAAAAAAGTTATGTTAATGAAGGGAAAGAATAATTTCAGAGGCTAAGAAACATTTTCTTGAATTCTGTCAGAACCAGAGGTGTCCAGCTCTGATAAGTCTTCACTAAGTCAGGATTGGGCTGATGATTGCTTTTCCCTTTCTCCCCACCACCACATACACACAACCAGAACTAACAGTAATTGTGGTTCAGACTGGCAGTGTGCATCTGCTCTAATACAGGGACAGGTGCAGTATTCTTGTATCCTGTCTGATGTGAGTGGCTGTTCTTAGCCTTTTCTGTTAGGGTAGATTAAATTGTTTGCACTCTCTGCAGAAACCTCACATGTGGTACTGTGTTGTAGGTCCATGAGCTGGAGAAAGCCAAGCGAGCCCTGGAGCAGCAGGTGGAGGAGATGAAGACACAGCTGGAAGAGCTGGAGGATGAGCTGCAGGCCACAGAGGATGCCAAACTGCGGCTAGAAGTGAACCAACAGGCTATGAAGGCACAGTTTGACCGGGACCTCCAGGGGCGCGATGAACAGAATGAAGAGAAGAAGAAACAGCTGATCAGACAAGTGAGAACCGCTCTGTAAATCCTCAGTGCATTCTGTACACAAAGGCACTTGTGTCCAAAGACGGTCAGACAGACAGTGCCAATCCAAAGATTGCTGTTAATGTTGTTAATACTCCAGGCAGCATGGCAAAGCTGTGAGAGACTTCCTCCCTTGTGTGTGTGATTGTTCCAGTAGTCTTTGTCTATCACAGGAACCCGTCTAGTGAGGAATGTCAGTCCCACATTCCCCTGCCAGGGAGAATGAAGACAAGTCACATGCTTGCACTTACGAAGCCTTTGAAAGGGGGGTGTGAAAAGTGGGTGCTGGGAAACAAAAGAACTGAAATGCTGATGCCTCTACTGCTCTGCACAGGTTCGGGAGATGGAGGCAGAACTGGAGGACGAACGCAAACAGCGCTCCATGGCTGTGGCTGCCAGGAAGAAGCTCGAGATGGACCTGAAGGATTTGGAAAGCCACATAGACACTGCTAACAAGAATCGTGAAGAAGCCATCAAGCAGCTGCGCAAACTGCAGGTGAAACACTGCAGCTGCTTCAGCTGTCAGGGAAGAGTTTTAACCCAGGGAAACAGGATGCAAGATTTCACCTTGCCGGAACAATGCATCAGTGTCACAAGAGGAGCAGAATCTTGCAGCAGTTCACTGTGAAAGATTTTTTTGGCATTTCAAGCATCCTTCTAATCCTGGTCTGCCTGTTTAATTCCCTAGAGGGCAAGCTGTAGGCAAAGTCCGCTCTAAGTGTTTGCTTCAGGGTCTGTGTTTTTGGAAAGGATTACAGAGCTGCAAAGCTAAAGGATCTTAAATAACATTTAGGCCTACTCCTACCCCAAGATGGCTCTGTTGTGCTTTTTAAATTCCTGCAAGAAGTTGTCTGACCTGTTCTTGGGAAAAACTAAATCCTCCCTACTGTTCATTCCATTGCTTCACTAGGAAGCTTCTTGTACCTTCCCCTCTCCATTTGTCTGACAAAAGTTTTTTTCTACAAATAAGCAATCCTGTTTGCTTCCATTGATATTTGTGAAATGCAAAAAGGATGATTCCTTCTGTTTTACAGCAACTTTTGTGGTTGCTCAAGAGTAATGAATCCCTGTTTCTGTATTCCATCCATGTTTCCCATAAGACAAACAAACCACATCTCTTAATACGAATGCTCTGAAATTCATCCCTTTCTATTCTCCATTTTCAGGCACAAATGAAGGATTACATGCGGGAACTGGAGGACACACGTACTTCCAGAGAAGAGATCTTGGCACAGGCCAAAGAAAATGAGAAGAAGCTGAAAAGCATGGAGGCAGAGATGATCCAGTTGCAGGAGGTAATGGAATATGCATGAAAGTCAAGGGTTGGTTTGTTTTCTTTGGATCAGAACTATGTGCAGCAGTCTAAGCTGGAGTGTTTATTTTCTTTCTCTTGTATTTTTTGCTCTGCTCAAATTGGAGGTCCAATTCAAAATGCAGAATTTGGCTCTTTCCTTACAGCTGTGATAGGAGTGTGCAAAGCAAAGGGGGTTGTGGGGTGGACAGGGAACAGGCCATGTCGTATAATTAGCTTTGGATTATGCTAGAGACCATACCAGCTATTACCAGTAACTCCTTTTTCCTATGCTGCATTAATTGGTAGCTTCCTATTGGATCATTGTCCGTCTCATTTTCATTCCAGGAGCTTGCAGCTGCTGAACGTGCTAAGCGCCAGGCCCAGCAAGAGAGGGATGAGCTGGCTGATGAGATTGCCAACAACAGTGGTAAAGGGTGAGTAATGTTCCTCACTTGAGGAAGGAGGAGTTGCTGTGAGAAAACACTTCTCAGCCTGTTATTTTTACTAGACTGCAGCACACACTGTATCTCTTCTGGTCGCTAAAGACTGAGCTAATTTTGTGTACAAGTGGTGAGTTTTCCCCAAGGCACTGATGCCATCAGTGCTGCTTTAATGCTTTCATGACTCTGTGTCCTGTAGAGCACTGGCCATGGAGGAGAAGAGGCGCCTGGAGGCACGGATAGCTCAGCTGGAGGAGGAGTTAGAAGAAGAGCAGGGCAACACAGAGATCATCAATGACCGGCTCAAGAAGGCAAATCTCCAGGTACCTATTCAGGCTGCAGCAGCTCGTGGGGCTTCTCTGGTGTCTGTGAATTGTCAAACTGTGCTCTGAGTAATCCCAGCAGCTGCCCTTTGCACAGTGCAGGCCCTCAGAAGGCCATAGGTCTGAGCAAGATGAAACAGCTGAATACCACAGTACAGAAAATAGCAGCCAAAATTGATGTTAACTCACTGGTTCTGGCCATTTAAAATCATTGGGTAGCTGGAACAATCTCCCAAGTTTATTTTAAACCAAACCAACCCCCTCCCAGTCCCTTTTTTCTGTATTAAGGGATATTGAGAAAGAGGATCTGTGGCATGATGCTCCAGCTTGACATGCTGAAGAGTGCCACAATGTATTCGGAAAATTACTTTTCTGCCAGTTCTATGCTGTTTTAAGTAAGACATTTGTTAGGCTGCTATAGAAACCATGATCTTTATCTGCCTGTTGTGTGCCATATTTTGTCTGCCCAGCTTTGAGAGTCAAGCATGTTGTTTTCTTACCACTCTAAAGCCAAGGAGCTGGGCTGATGGTTTTCCAAATGGCTCATTCATTTTGATGGATGAGTGTAGTTCTCTGTTTGGTTGACTATCAGAGCCCTGGCTCAGAAGTAGACAAGTTCTCACCCTTTTACCTCTGAAAGTTGGTGTTTTTAAGCTGGTACTGTGTGGTGGAAGTAGACAGACTGCAAATAATAAATTAGTAAAGCACATATATTGGATCCACTTGCCTCAGGATTTTTGTAATTCAGAGACTGGTAATTACTGTGTTAAGTGCCAGACCATGGCCTTAGCCCCAGAGGGCAGTGAATGTGATTGGCAAGTTTAGTTAGCCCTAAGAGGAGGTTGATAAACCTGTTATTCAAGGAATTACTTTGAAAATCTGGGTAAACTAAGATACATTGAGAAGTGTCCTGCCTACAGACAGCTCCCTCTGCATCAGAGTTATTCCAAGTATTCAGCTCACCCTCAGGGTCCTTGTTCTTTTCGAGTCTGAGAAATAAATGAGCCTTTCAGGCTATGCTGAGGAGTCCTTATCTCTCTCTTTCCCTGCAGATCGATCAGATGAACGCCGACCTGAACGCCGAGCGCAGCAACGCGCAGAAGAACGAGAACGCTCGCCAGCAGATGGAGCGCCAGAACAAGGAGCTCAAGCTCAAACTGCAGGAGATGGAGAGTGCTGTCAAGTCCAAGTACAAGGCTACCATTACGGCCTTGGAAGCAAAGATAGCACAGCTGGAAGAGCAGTTGGACATGGAGACCAAGTATGTACTAGGAGAAACTCTGTCTGCTTTACAGGCTTCCACCCCTTCTGGGATTTTAAGCTCTTCTTAATTCTGATTGGTCTGAGTGAGAGCTTCATCCCAGATACACAGGGCAGTACAGAAGTAAGATTTAGGCACACCACCTTTGTTTTTCATAGCAGACACATACAGCTCCTTGTGAATTTAACCACTCCCCAAACTGTACCTGTGGTACACTTGTTGCCTCTCTGTAGCTCTTGTCCATGTGACATAAGCCTTTTGATCATTTCTGGGGAACATTGCTTCCCATCCCCTTTTCTTCCTAAGTTAAGTTATCTTCCTCACCTCTAACTTGCCCAGGTCGGGTGATCTTGTTGGGGACAGTGGGAGGTGAACTGTTGTCTGAGCCCCCCGTGTTTGTGTTCAGGGAGCGCCAGGCTGCCAGCAAACAGGTGCGCCGTGCCGAGAAGAAGCTGAAAGACATCCTGCTGCAGGTGGATGATGAGAGGCGTAATGCTGAGCAATTCAAAGATCAGGTGGGTACACTGACCTGCAGCGCCTGAGAGTCTCCTGGGGGGGCAGGCATTTCCTTCTATGACCAAGGCATTCACCATCCCATGGATTTCTCTTCTCTGTCACTGCAATAATTACAAGATGAGACAGGTGAAAATATGATTCTTGTAAATTAAAACTAGGACCTCTCAAGTCCTAGGCAATTCCCTTCAGAAAGGGAAGAGGGGGCTTTGGAAACTCTGCTTTTTGCTGCTCTATTGTGCTGCAGCTCTGGGGAAACACTGAGCTCTTACTGTTTTTTGCCCCATACACGCTCAGGCGGACAAGGCAAACATGCGCTTGAAGCAGCTGAAGCGGCAGTTGGAGGAGGCAGAGGAGGAGGCCCAGAGAGCCAATGCATCCCGTAGGAAGCTCCAGCGGGAGCTGGAGGATGCCACCGAAACAGCAGATGCCATGAATAGAGAAGTCAGCTCCCTGAAGAGCAAACTCAGGTAAGGAGGAGCATTTTGTGTCACGTCTTGGCAGCCAGTGCAGCATGTGCTTTGTGCAGCTGCTCACAGCATAGCGGGGCCAGGTGCTTCCTCACCTCCTCGTGGAGCCTGCCCTGCCTGTGAGTTGTGTGGAACGTTGCTGACGTGCCACGTGTCCTTCCCTAGGCGTGGGGACCTGCCGTTTGTCATGACACGCCGGATGGTCAGGAAGGGAACGGGAGAGTCCGTGTCCGACGAGGAAATGGATGGCAAGCCAGATGCTGGTGATGCCAAAGCTACTGAATAAGTCCTCCCATTTGACCCAGGCTACACGTGAGGGAGTGACCCATCTACCCTCCCCTCTTCCATTGGACTTCCAGCAAACCCTCTCCTGCTGAATTGGCCGGGGATCTGCAGAGCAAGCCCAGGTCTGTGTATCTGGGGCCGTTGGGCATCTGTGTTCCTAGTTTTCTCCTCTTTCCAGTTTCCTAATCCTCTTTGTATTTAATGCCAAAGAGTCAGGGCTCTGAAATTTGACCAGCAGTTTGGCCACTGAAAAGGCCTGTAGAACTGTCTGCCATATCTGCTGGTGAATCCTTACACAGTTCAGAGGGAGTGGGGTTAGGGAAAGATTATTTTTGCTGTAAATCTTCTTTTGTCTTCAATTCTAGCTGCAGGGAAGCTTCTTCCTGTATTCTTTCCCCTCCTTCTTTGTTTGCTTTTGGCAATCATGTTCAGTGACCTCAGACTTCTGCCTCTTTTAATCTGCCCACCCATGTGGTTGGGGAGCAGTTTCAGGAAAAACGGTGTGCTTTGGCCATGACAATTTGCCCTTTCTTCTTTCATGTGTTTCCAGGGAGGGCTGAAGAGGGAAACTCCTCTCAGTACCGCTTACCTGGGGGACTTGCCAAAGTTGTGATTTTTTTTTTTTTTCCCTTGTGTCTTCCCCCCCCCCCCCCCCCCCCCCCCCCCCCTTTTTTTTTTTTTTCCTTCCTCTTTCTTTTCTCCTGTCTGGATAGATCTCTGAAGTGCAATGATGTCCTGTTTGTGTCTCTGCCTCTGAGCGGTTTCATCTAAGTAGTTAATGACAGGCTGGGGGAGCAGTCCTTGTGCTTGTCTGAGAATCTCTGGGGGACCAAATGTATTTAATGGTAATAGACAGAATCTTGAGGAATTTAATAGGGTAGTGGGCAGAGGGTGGGGATAAGGGGAGGGAAATTCCTCTTATTGACATGTCCAAGCCTCTTGCACCTGCTCTGTAACCAGGGGTTGGGTTTAGTTATTGTGCACCATTGACTAAGAGTATATTAAAAACCCTTTAATCTGCACAGATATATGTAAGGCCTTTGTATTTCTTGTAATAAGTAATTAAGAAAAAAAAATAAAGGTCTTTATCACTGCCTTTCTCTTGGGACCATGGTTATATATAGATAGTCTTTACTTTTGTACACCGTACACTGGTTGCTGGATTTACCTGTATTCTTAACCATATTGTATATGCTGCATTTAGACCTACTTATGAGCAAAGTAAGATTTAAATATGAAGCACCATACTGTATTCCTGAAGCACCCTAATGCAGGAACCTCCTGTCCCAATTGCTGTCACAGAAGAATTTAACTAAATTTTTTTATATAATAAAAGTGCCTTAGCATGTGCCTCAGCTGCGTGTCACCACTACAGTCAATGATGGTTACTGGTGCTCCACTGATGTTACCAATAAAGATTATCCATGTGCTGCAGTCGTGTGCATTTGTTGCCCTTCCCTCGATGCAATGAAGACCCTGTGCCACCACGGAAACTGCTTTTTGTTGCATTTTTGTCAGAAATTGAGTAAGAAACTTGTGCCTGTATTCCTGTATTCTGTTCTTTCTGGCCCCTTGAAGTGCCACAGGTGCACTCTGGTCCTGCAGCCAGGGCAGGAGAAGCTGGAGCTCAGCACCAGCCACTCCTGACTGGGAGCTCGTCCCTCCCATCCTGTGCTGGCAGATTTAGACCTTGCTGGGAGTCTGAGCTGGGAGCTGCGTGCGGGGCTGGGCCGGGCCCTGGTGGCAGCCATGGGGAAGGAGGGGCTGGCCCGCACCAGGAGAGCCTGTGCTGCCAGCAGGGGCTACTGCCAGGGCCATTCTGGCAAACGAGGAGTGGGGAGGGAGGGTGCAGCTTACAGCAAACTCCTTCCCTGGGGAGCACACGTGGCTGCTGCCCCCAAAGGGCGGCGTTTCTGCCTAACCAGATGTTGGGAGGGGAAACATCACTTCTCATTAAGAAACTTCAGTGTAAGTAGAAGTTAAAAAAAGCCAAGGGGGAGTGTAGAAGGAGCAGGCACTGTTAGCCATGTGCTGCTGCACCAGTGGGTGCAGTCCCTTCATAAAGGGGCAGTTGAGAAGGAGCTGCTTTGGAAGTTGTGTTACTTTGGCTGCAATTTTTGAAAGTGTGGGTAGGGATTAAGGCATGAGGGGCTGGATGTGGGTTCATGATGTGTGGAATACAGGCACTGCTGTTCTGATGTCCTGCATATAGGCTGTTAAAAACAGGACAGGACTTGGTGTCATCTGGGAGGTTACTGGCTCAGCTGCTTCACTCTTTCCAAAGTGTTCTGCAGAAACTTGCAGGGTATCTCTGAGAGCAGTGTGCCCTTTAAATTGCATAGAAATTGCTTTCCCATCATAGGATCAAATTGAAATGGCACCACTGGCCAGGCACTGCAGTGATCCAGAGCAGAATCTGTGTGCTGGTGCTGTAATGACCCTTTTAAGCTCAGGCTGGTTTTTGTGTCCTTAGGCTTGCGCTGTGTGAGCCAGAGCACTGCTTGGTTGCTGTTCTGTCCTGTGCAAAATGGAAAGAGGCTTGTGTCTTTTTTATTTTTTTTAACTGACACAGTATTTTTCTTCAGCTTTTCACTTTTTTTGTGCATCCCCATGGAAGGGACAAAATTAGGTCTCCTTTTCACCATTTTCTGCTTTGCAGTTTGCAACCCTAAGCTAGGAGATTCTCATGGCTTCAGGTTAGTTGCTCTTCTATGGCTCTCCAGAGCTAGTAAATGCTTCACAGTGGTTTTCCCTGGGATTTTGGGGATGGTCTGAGTCGGTGAATGGTTACAGTGGTAATAAGCATGGAAAAGAAATTGAGCTGTGACCTTTTCTATGGGGCCTACAAAAAATAGTTTCTGGAAGTTGTAGCTGGAGCTCTGTTTTTTGTCTGCACCATCCTTGCCTTAGGGCTGATCCCAGCAGGTGGTGAAAGGAGTCTAAATTAGAGGGAAGGGCATAGAGAGATTGAGGAGGTGTAGGAGATGATGGATTGATTCCAAACATTCGTATCCCCTCATTGGATGGTTCTGCTGGGACAAAGGATTGGCAACAAGATGTAATAAACTGCTGGCAACATGTAATAAACTGCTTTAAGAAAAGGTTAAATTTTTGCAGGTTACACTGTGGCTCTCAGAGGCCGTGACAACAGTAGAACCGAGGGGCAGGGCAACCAGCCCAGCCTCTGGGAAATGAAGGTAAATCACCAGAACTGCAGCAGCATCCTGTGCAAAAGAGCCTTCTTTCCTGGGGAGCAGCTGAGTGCTCTGCTTGTTCCTGCTGCAGCTTCTACCCCAGGGCAGAGCAAGGACAGTGGCCATTAGAGCCTGTTCCAGCTGGGTTCCTGGGCACAGCAACACTGACCTGCAAAATTTAGGGTTTATCTCTCTTCCATTTCTTCCACAAATTGATTCAAGTATCACTTAATGTAAATGTAGAATGAAGGGTGCAGATTCAATGGCTGTGGAGTGGGATTCCTCAGTGACAGGCTCTGGAGTGGGGAGCTAAGGTGGAAATTGCAGCTTGGGGTGTCAGGGAGGTCTCAGAGCAGTGGTTTGAGTGATCTGAAAATAAATTGCAGGCTGCTGAAGCCCAACTAGAGCTGCGACAGCTCAGCCTGTTCTGGAGATGCTGGAAACAATACTCCCAGTTTCAGGACAGAGAGATGGTAGTAGTGGATAACAGCCGTTTGTATTTAATTTTTGTCTTTTCCTTGATGCTCTAGCAGTGGAAGCAAAAGCAGAAGGAAAAGGATAGCAACAAAACTAAATGGAAAGCTTTTCTGTCCTAAATTTGTGATTCCCATCCTTGCTAGCACTTCAAGCCTGTGTGGCTGAGCAGGATGAAAAACTGAACAGTTGTGCAGCAAGAGGAAAAGCAAGATGTGAAATGTCTTGAACAATGATGGTCTGGCACAAGAGGAGAGGCACAGGGAGCTGGGAATCCTTTGTCCCTGCACTGGTGCAGCCTCCCTCTCTAAGACTTTGAATTTGGATGAAACATACAGAGAAGGATGCTGAAAAGCCAATTAGGTAAAAGTACAGTCACTCTTGGGACTGGGCTTGGTTGTGCAGGAGGAGCATTAAGGTCAGGCCACCTTCTCCACTCACCTGCAGCAGCTGAGGGTGTGTGCAGGCAGCAGAGGCTGTGGGACACGAGCCCTGCAGAAGAGCCTGCCTTGGAGGTTTCACTATTGCTCAGCTCTTCAACCCTAAGGAAGAGTGAGGGAGGAAGTGGAGGACTGATGATGATGGAGTGGTTGGCCTCACAATGCTGTGTTACTCATAATGTGGTTGCTTGCCGCTAATTAAGCGGGAATTACACTGTGAATGGCTTCATTCACTACAGCCCTAATTGACTTCTGATGGAATTTGTGCAGAATCTCATGGAAATAGGTGTTGTGGCAGGGTCTGTCACTCTGGACAAATAGATAGCTTCCTTGGGCTCCTTTTTAGGAGAAGAGCTATCACTCAAATCTCTGACCTCATTTAAGACTGAGCTTGAAGGAGGGTTCTGTGGCAAGAGAAAGTCTCACTAGATGAGAAGTTCTGGTGACAGTGGAGAGATCTGCCTAGAAGGGCAGGGATGCTGCACTGTACAGCCAAGAGGTGTGGGGCAGCATCCACCAGCTTTGTGGATGAAGCAGTGACTTAGTGGAGGAAAGGAAAGGAGAAAAGAAGAAAATACAACAACCCCTTCGAGCTGTGATCAAAGGAACTTCCTGCTTTTCATCCCCACTGTATCCAGGGAAACATCTCCCTGTGTTGCCTTATAAAGAAACAGCATCTAACAGGAGCTGAGCCCACCTCTCACTTTTCCTCCCCCAATCTCCTGGCACTGAGGCACTCCTGGTGCAGCAGCAAGGGAAGCATCCTTTATCCTAGACCAGGCTCAGTCCTGAGCTGTCCCTGGGATTTGAGAGGACCCTGGCAGAACTTCCCAGCCCCACGTGGATGGATGTAGCCTGCCCAGGCTTCCCCATGGCTAGCAGGCATGTGTTGAAAGCTTGTTTCATTTCCTTCTCAGCACTTCCCCGTGGGAGCTGAGAAGGGCATGGGGGCAGCATGATCCTGTCCGTGCTGCCAAGTCCATCCTGGATCAGAGCTGGCTCTTTCAGACCCCGTTTCTGCCTCCCAAAGCTGGTGCGGGGGCAAGAAGCTCAGCCCTTGAGGAGAGACTGGCTCTAGCCTCAGGTGAGGCTCTCTGCCTGCCGAAGTATAAATGTTGTCGCTAACAATTGCAGCAGGTTTTGAAGCTGAGGTTATGGGCACAGCCAAAACAGGTTTTCATGAGGTAATTTGCTGGGCAGGCTTTTGATCCTGTGGGCTGTCAATGTGCTTGTGCAGCTCACAGCTCAGCAGTTCATCATTTTTAGAAACATGAGGCACCCAGCTGTCTTGCCCTGATGTGTCCTTGTGGGTAAGGCACAGAGGAAGCTCTTGATCAGCTTTTGCTTGAAGCTCAGCTCACCATTTCCCTCTCACCTGCGAAGTTTCTGGGAGGTGACTTCAAGGACACAGCTTATGCTCCAGCATGGATCTGTAGTTAAACTTCAGTGGGGCCCCACACCCCAAGGAAAGGGGCCAGGTTTGTGCTGTGTTTATTCAGGCCCCTGCTGTGAGGCCGGAGGGGATTTACCTCCATCCCACCACCTCTCCTTTGCTAAGGGAAGCGCTCATCTCTGTGCTGCAGCCAAGGAATTTGGTTCAGAATAGGGATGGCCAGCACAGCTGGCAGCCCTGCTGCACTGGAGGATAACACAGAGTATCTCCACAGGTAGGAGGAAATTACACCAGGAATAAAGCCCAGCCTACATCAGAGGTCGTTTGCTGGCACTGCTTCCCTGGGCAGGTGAGAAAACCAGAAATGGCTTGAACAGAAAAGCCAGAGGGGCTGGGACCCAGCACCTGCATTTGTAGGGCTGACTGGTTCAGGGCAGGCAGCTCCACTGCCACCAGTGGAAGTGTCAGGACAAGGATGGGACTGGCATTCCAGAGGCCAAGGATGTGTCAACACATGCCCTGCAGGACTGGTCCTCTCACTGGGTATAGCACAGCCCTAAACACAGCATAGCTTCAGAGGGACACTGGGGGTGAGCCAAGACTGCAACACATCCCCATGAAGGGACCTGACATGTTTGCTTTTGGCAGAGAGAGAAAGGGGAGAAAATCACAGGGGGAGACCAGATAGCAGCTTCTCTGTGGCTCCTCTCCCATAAACTGGGAGCAAAGAGATATGTGATGGAGAGAGGAAGTGGGCACCCATTCCATGGACATGGAGCATGGCAGGGGCAGAGCTGTGTCCAGGATTATTATGCAGGATCATTTCAAAACAGCTTCTCTTTAAAGCAAGATTTCAAGGTCCCAGTCCCCTGGGTGGAGCAGTAGTTCCCAGCTCTGCTATCCAGGATCTGGCAGATTGGTTCTCTAAAATCTTCCCTCTGCATTCCCCTGGCACCTCTATGAGCTGTGCTAGAGGATGCCTGCTCTCTATGGGACTGCAGTACCTATGGCTTGCCCAAGAGGAGAAGCTGCCTCACGGCACTGCCACGAACTATTAAAAGCAGCAAGACGATTAAAATAAACTGTCATGGGATATTCACTCCAAACAGAAAACATGAGCTGGATTCTGTTATTTCCCAGGAAAGTTAATCTGTGTTTGAAGCTTCTGTGAAGTTAGGAGGTGCTCAGGCAGTGCTGGTGGGTGGCTCCCCAGACTAATTTCTCTACTGGCAAGGTGTGTGGGGGCAGCAGCACTGCTGTGGGCAGCTGGCTCTGTATTCCCCTGTCAAACAAAACCTTTTCCTGGCCACTGGGGTGGAATAAGCAAATATCTCCCAGCAGGTGCCATGGTGGGAAGAGCTGGATCTGGAAATGCCAGCGCTCTGCTCCTGGGCACGGCAGAGAGGTGCTTGGGTGGGAGCCCCTGGGGCACCTCTTGGTCACAGCCCCATTTGCTGGGACATCCCACCGAGGCAGAGAGCGCTCCCTGTGAACTGTAGCAAGCTAGTTGGACTTTTATCCCCCCCAGGCCAACCAGAAAAACCCACAGGTCCCCTCTGTACTCAATTTTCTCCAGCACAGGTCAGAGATTCCCTGAGAATCCTCCAGATGATTCCAGTAACATTCCTGCCTGCCCAGCTGGGACCCTGCCTCTATGCAGGAAGGTAACCCCATGACTGCTGCTAAAAAAAGAGGCTCCTGTTTAGGCTGGGGGTAAATCGATTGCACTGGCTGGATATCTTTGCTGGGGAGGATCACAGATACCTGGTCCCAGTTCTCCCAGCCCAATGTCCTCCTCACACTGCTGAAACAGAGCACACATCTGGTGTGTGAGAAGCTGCCCTGTGCTGTTTGAGTTGCTGGGTAAACCAAGCAGCAGAGATGGAGATGGGTTGCACAGGCAGCAAAATTTTGCTCTGACATAATTTGTTCCCTTTACCTGCTTAGCTTTTGGATTCTGCCTTTTCTTTTTGTGTTGCAGCTGGCACAGCCCTTCTTGCTAACCTCTGCCAGGACAGGGATTGCTCCCACATAGTTTTGATGCTACTGCTTTCTGGTCTTCTCAAGCAGTGAATAGTTAAAATATTTACTGTCTTTTATATTTTTTGTTTTTTCTCCCTTTTCCTCCTCTCTTTTCTGAACTATCTAGTAAATCTTTTGATACCAGAATCAGTCACAGCACAATATTTCACATAAAGTAAGTGCTTGTGGCAATTCCTTCTCTGCAATTTAAATGTCTGCCCTCTCAGAAAAAAAAAAAATAAAAAAAATTTGGCAACCTGAGGATCTGGTAGATCTGGTAGGATACTACTGCTAAGTTACTGCCTTAGAGGATGACGTGGAAAGTATGGATGGAGAATACCAGCTGTGACTGATGGACTGGGATGCGTTTAAAAATTAAGTACCTCAGAGAATTAATGAAGAATGGTTTCAACTGAAGAAATTTCTCCTGGGTTGAAAGCTGGAGGAAAGAGATGAATTATCAACGATACAGCAGGTGAAAGGGGCTGCCTTATTTATTTCCTAAGCACAGCAAGACCCGATGTGTACTTACCTGTGTTGATTATGAGCCCTGCTGAGCTTGATTATAATTTGCTCTCCGGGGCGAGCGTGCTGCGCTCGGCGGCAGGGAGGAAGTGCAAAAGGAATTTGTCTGTGCCAGGATGAAATGTGATTGCTGGCTGAACACTGCAGCAGGGGTTTGTTTCTGGGGGTTGAGGATCCCACACCTCTCAAGTATCCTATGAGTGCTAAAGCACTTGAGGGAAGTTTGGTTTTTTGGCCGGTTTCTGACTGGTTTTGTGCCACGACACCGAAGCTGGTGCTCGGACACAGCACAGAGCTGATAGTGTGAGGTGAACTCTTTGGAAAAAAGCAACAGCTTGGTAATAGCTTTATATGAAAGGGGGAGCTTTGCTATAAACTAGTTCTAAAGCAGCTGCCCCACAGCCTGGAGGAGCTGAAAACTGCTTTAACAGTGGTTTTAGAGCTGGAGCAGTTTATGGATGGGATTAGCTGGTGTGATGTCTATGCTAGCAGATTTCTGGGCTCAGTGACACAGGACAGCTATGGGCAGGGATTCTGGGGATGCTGCAGAGTGATTTGGAGTACACTGCAGAGACCTCAGTGGGTTGTGGGGAAGAGGAGGGCTGAGCAGAGGCAGGGCAGAGAGCCCTTAGCCTGTAGGCTCACACTCCTGGTAGTCCTGGGAGCCTTCAATGAGATTTTGGCAGTGGAGGGGTGAGTTTGCTCCTGCTCACAATCTGCACCTCCGGCTCTCCTTTCTCTTCTTCTCCCTTCCCCTACTAATGTCTCCCAAGAGAAAATTCCTGCTGCAGTAAACGGGAGGAAAAGACAAATCACCAAAGCAGAAGGCTGGGGGATGCCGGGGGGGGGAAGCAACTCCAAGGGGCCGGCCTGCTGGAGCAGACTCAGGAATGCTGGCGAGGGAGTGGCAGCAGGGACAATGGAAAATGAATATTAAAGGGAGAAAAAGACGTTTAAAATCAGTGTAAGCAGGTCCAGGAGATAAAGCTACAGTGACTTCTCTAGGTGGACATAGTTATAGCCTTGTACCACAATTACATTTATTTGGGTGCCCCACCTGTGCATTCTCACTGCTGAAAAAGGCACTCAGATTGCTTCCAGCTTTCCCCTCTGTCGTAAATTGCTGGAATTTATAGCACTTACTTGGGAGACTCTGGTGATTTCCCTGTTCCATATTTAACCTATGTCACCCAAACCCCCTAAACTCCATCTGAATGCTAGTTGTATGAAGAAAAGTGGTAATAATAAAGTCAGAGGCAAATCTCTGGAGGGAGTGGCCAGCATGAGATGGTAATCCTGAGTCACACAGCCGATTTCTGGGTCAGCCAGACCCTACAGCACAGGGCTGGTATCCCCAGCCAGCTCCAGTGTCACTCAGGCAGGGATTTCCACCACGGTTTTATCATCAGCTTCGCAGGGCTGTGGCTATCCCTTTCTGAATTTTGCATGGGCTGGTAACATTTCATTTTGATTTGAATCTCTAGCCCTGATCAAATGGCTGTTCAGCAGGCAGGAATAGAAGGAGCTGGAAAACATGACTAAATATGGCTCTGTTTCTGGTTGCTACAGACTGCAGGATTAGCGGCCCCTTCTTGCCAGCAGCCACAGCTGAAGTTCCCAAGGTTTGAGGATCACTGAGGGGAGCGATAGCCTAGTCCTCTCCCTGTTTGTTTTTTGTTGTCGTTTTTTAATTTTTTTTATGTTTTCCACAGAGAACTCTGCAACCTATTGTGTGGGCTAGCAAACTTGGCACCCTCTAGCTGCCTATAAAATTGCATTAGGCGTTTATATTTCCTGTAGTGGATTATGTGTTGTCTGGATTTTGGAAGATTCCGAGTGAGAGGCTTATCCTTTTTTTTTTTTTTTTCTTTTGGGGGAGGGATGGGCTACAAATTGCATTTGAAATAATTTCATCTTCTTGGAGATAGGAGAGCACTGGCAATCAGCACATGGATGTGTTTCGAGACAGACATAGGGACAGCTTCCCTGCCTGCAACTTGCAGAGCTGCTCCAGCCCCATGTGCAAGGCACAGGCACCAGAGTTCTCACCTTGTCCACAAGCACATCAATAACATCATTGATTGCCATGATATTTCTCATGCTTAAAGTTAAGCACGTGCTTGAGTATCACGCTGAATCACAAGCGAAGGATTTCTTTGCACTCTTGCAGAGTCAGTTCTCTTGACCCAGCTGGCTCTGTGTACCCGCACACGTCGGGAGTTTATCTGAAATCTTAACATTTATGCACACATAGCATACATGGGGGATTTTCTTTTCAAACTGGAGGTTGTCTCGCTTTGAAAATATCCTCTTGGCTCATATACAGAGTATTTACTGTGCTTTACCCCTGTTTTCTAATTTAGATCCGAAGCCAAAGAGGCAGTAACTACTTTTAGAGTGAAGAAATCACATTGAAAGAAAATAAAAAAAACACAAAATGGAAAAGTATGTTTTCAAATCTTATTTGAAATCTGTGCTGTATCAGCAGCAAATAGCATTGTGAAAGGGTAAAATCAGATTGCAAGTGCTTATTGGTACAATGTTATCATAAATTCACAGAGCACTTTTCTGCATGAAGGAAAATCGATTATCTTTTACTGCAAATGTACAATCTCAGGGCACGATTTTGGAGTCATGTTTATGTAAGTTGTGTCTCAGGGTCCCTGTGATGCGAATGCTACACTGCTGGATAACCAGCAGGTGGAGTCATCTATAATGGATGTGCTGTGGTCTGGGAAGTTGAGTAAGTACGGGACGGGACTCGTGGAAATTTCAGTTGGAAGTTGAGACCAAGGAAAATATAAGAAATGGAACTGGAAAACTGTGAGCGTGGCAGATACAAAGAACTAAAACTTTAGCAGCAGTAGAGGAGGGACCTGCAAAATGTTTGGAATAGTGAAAAGCTGGAGCAATCCTGGAAACACTTCTGTGGCTTGGATCCCGAGGCGTAATTTGTGCTGTTGTAATTTGCACAGATGGCGGATGTCTCGAGGGAAGGCTTGAACAGCTGGGAAACATCAGGGTGTGGGCCAGCTTCAACCACACACCCTTTCTTTATCCCTGAATCAGTCACAGAAGTGAAAGATGATACCAAGATCACTGCAGAAAACATCTGCAAGCTATTCTCTGCACTGGGAGATGGCCCCACTTGCATGGTGAGTCCTGGTAAGGACCAGCTTAGTTTGGCATTTTGTGTGTAAGAATGCACTTTCAGAAGCTTTTCAATAAACCAGTTAGGGAGGAAGAATCAGCTTCAGCTCCAGAGATCAGCCATGTAGTAAACTGAGTTGCACCTAGATGGTCCTAATAAACAGGGTGCTCCATTGAAAATGAACAGGAGTTATGTGATAACCCCTGTTCCATTCCATGACGTGCCCAGCCACCACAGAGAATGTTTTGCTTTGTCCTTTGCTCTATCTGCCTGTTACACCAGGAATGAATGTCGCCTCCAGCGGGGCATTTGCCCTTCTCAAGCTGTGCAGCCTCCAGTCTATTTGGAAACGCACAGTTGCAAATAATGATTGGTACTCTCTCTTTGTCTGTGTGCTTGTGTAAGCTGAATAGTAATGTCAGGCTGCTACAGACTCCTGTCTGAGAGAGGAGAGGGTGGCACAGTCCTGAGGTGCTTCAGAGACACAGCCAGAGATGTGCAGCCAGGCCACTGGAGAACTGCATCAACAGCAGCCACTGCTGGCCCATGGATGTGGACTCCAGCCTTCAGCAACCTCTGGTTCACTCATGACAGGCAACCGAGGGGAATAAGTGCCAGGTATTTCCCAAGTACTGGATCTCTGGCATCGGTCGGGTAGGGGAGGGCCAATGAGATTTTTTTACTTCTGGTCTGTATCCCCATGAAGGGAGATACCCTGTGGTACGTCTGTGGCTCACACTGTTTATCTTGCTCATTATCTGGGTCTTATTTATCCAGTCAGCCCTGCCATCTCAAGAGTAAACCAAGAGACCTTTCATCTCACAGAAGTGCTCTTCACACACCTTTCTGCTATTATGTTTTTGGGATATAGAGGGATGCCATTTCCTGTCAGAGCTGCTGAAGGACCTACTTTCTTCCCCGTCCCCCCAGGCATAAGCGTTGCAGGCAGATGGCATTTTTATGCTAATTGCATCCACACCAGTAACTGCATCTGTGCTGCAGGTGCCATCCTGCTTCGGCAGCATCAGGACACCTGGAATGCCACACCTGTTGTACAGCCTGATGCCCCACGGAACCACGGACCATGCATACAGCAACAATAAATGTGCTGCAGTGATGTTTGCAGGAAACAGGAAAATGAGTCAGGAAAGTTTTGCTCTGAGCTCTCTGGTGGATTCCCAGCTGCTGACACCACTGCCTTGCTGGAGTGCCGAGGTGCTTGGAGGTGTTTGCTGAAGCCAGGTGTCCTCACTGCAAGAGCTGGCACTGGGAAAAGAGCGGGTGCATTGTGGGTGCTGGCCCAGTGACTGACAGCTGCCAGCACCTTTGTGTCATAGTGACATATTGATATTGGCAGCCTGCCGGGCTTGGGCACTGGCATCCTCCTGGCACAGGGCTTGGGCCAGGTGACAAGGCCTTTGGATTTTGCTGACTTTGGTTATGTGTTTTTAGCTGTGTGCTAATTGGTTACAAGAAAAGGCAGCTTCTGCTGGTAAATTTTTGTAGCAAATTACTGGCCTGAGATAAGGAAGAAGAAACATTTACCCACACTAGTTACTACGGAAAGAGCCATAGCTGCTTCCTGTGAAACCAGGACCAAAGTCCAGGGTGAAACTTTACCTTGGCAGCACTTCAGCACCTGTGGGAGTACTGCTGTGAGGAGGAAGAGCATTTGGCTTCAGATCTGTCTGACTGAACAGAAACAGGAATGAACAGGGTTGGGCAAGGCGCTAGACCTCAGCTGACCCACTTAGCAGAGAGACAAAATCCTCCATGAAGGAGAGGAACAAAGCTGCTGGAGGCTGAAAGGGCAAGAGAGAGCCAGTCAGCAGGGTGAGACACGGTGTGTAGATGATGGAAGCTGCAAGAAACAGTTCTCAGTTGTGCGGTGGAGAGGAGGCATTTGCTTTGAAGTGTCTCTGAATGATTTCTATGCCTTTGAGTCAAAGGCTAATAACTGAGTGTGTGCCTTTCTTAATGCCTGTGCCTTAGAACCTTCATGAGTCACTGCCTCTGTTCCATTCAAGCACCTTCTGGGACCCAGCCCTTTGTACTTCCAAGCTGTTTTGCACCCAGCATCCTGATGCCACCTCCAGCCCAGTGGGAGCACCAGCACGTCTCTCCAAGGAATCTCTTCAGAAGGTATCCTTCTAGGGGAGGAAACCACCACAATTTTATTCTAAAATTATATGAATCTGTTCGGGAAAGATACACTCTTCATGCCAGCTTCTGGGAGCTCTCTGCAAGGATAACATCCATTTAGGGAGAGGATTGCCTCTGTTTGATCTGTCAAAGACAAAGCACTCTGCAAACTCATCCGTGAAACTACAGCATATAGGAGCCTTTGGGAAGAGTGCTGTGCAGCAGTGGAAGGGTTAACAGAGGAGTCAGCTGTCTGTTTAGTATGTCTCAGATGTCACATACAAATACCTAAAAGGCAGCTGGGTTTTGTGAAAGGAAATCAAGGGATTAAGATTGTGTCTCAGCTCAAAAGCTTTTTTGTGACTTCAGGAATGCCTCATATCCCATCTGTTAAATGGAGATAATACCTATCCCACAAACATACCATGAAGATAAATTAGTTAATCTTATTTTAAGAGGAAATGGAAAGATCTGGATAAATGGTAATATGTAGTAACAGGGCATTGATGTCAGAGAGCTCACAACGGCACAGAGCATGGCGGTGGCAGCTGCAGGTCACTTTGGTAGGAGGGCACTGTACCCCCCTCAGCTCTTTTCACCTGCACCACAGCTCAGGGTGCTCTGTGTTCCTCCCCTGGCAGGCTGCATACCCTAGCCAGCTGAAAACACCTCACCAAGGGATGTGGCACTGCCAGATCTGCCAGGAGCTGCTCTGCAGCACAGATCATGTGCACACAGGCTGCAAGGGAGAATTGGCAGCAACTTTGACACCTGCATGGCAGGAGATGGTGGAAATGGGGTTAGGAGAAGCAGAAGAGAAAAATGGAGGCTGGGCACCATAAGGCAACTCCTTTCTTTCTTTGATATTCCCAAGGGAAGTGTCAGACACATGCTCAGTTAGCACAGTGAGAGGAGTGGATCTAAGGATTTCTCTCCAAGTTGTTTATTCCTAACTTGTCTGAAGGTTGAAGCCTTCTGCAGCTCCTCATAGGCAATACCTTAACCTGGACCCTTCATGTAGAACCCCTCATCAAAATTAGGGGGAAAGAGAAATACAGAAATGCTGCTTTTCTCTGTATGAGCAACATCCCAGTCATGAGAATTTCAGCTTCTTTCCAAGCCTAGAGTGGACCGAACACGTTCCTTTGGTGTTGTTTGACAGTCTGGCTTATTTTATCAAACCCAGTAAAGATGAATGAGACATGTGTTTACCCTTGGTGGGTGAGCAGACAAAAGCTGCATGTAATTGTCTTCTGGGTGCCTGCCACTCCATGGGGATTTGTAATAATTTTGAAAAAAAGATATTTCCCCCGTCACTGGAGGAGACAAGCTGGCACCTCAGCAGAAAACATACCACTTAAAATAGCTTTCAACGTGGCCTTGAAAACTATTTTTGGATGAGGAAAAATGTGGTGTAAGTGAAGACTGGAGTCATATATGGTAACTGTCACTCAAAACCAAAGGCTCTATAATTTCATGAAGATCAACAGATGTAGCAGGAACAGAGATATGGAACACTAAGATAATCTAACTGGTCCTCAGGCTTTGTTACACATGGTGATATTTGGACAATCCACGCTGCCTGTGCCTTCCTCATTCTAGAGCATTGTCCTTAATGCTGCCAGATAGCAGCTACATAATAAAATCAACTTTATGTTTTGGTTGAGGATTCCAAATTTGTTCCTCAAGATCAAAAATGCGTAGATACACAAAGGGTGTGTGGGTTCTTGCAGAGTGGTGTATCCATCTGGTTGGAAGTCATATGCAGCAGGAAAAATGAGGAGATATGCATGTATATATGGATATAAATGCAGAATAAACCCAGGGAGGCCATTAGGCACAGGAAACCAGTGCAGCCCCTTCCTAGAGAAATCAAAAGTGCTCTGGGGCTGCGAAGTGAGCCCCGGAGCGAGGTGCAGGGAGGAGGCCTGGAAAAGGCCGGAAACAACACAATGCACTGAGCGATGTGAGGTTGCTCGGAGCAGGGATACAGGGCTACGGAGCTGGGCAGCACACGCCCTGCTGCTGGACGCTCCTAAAGCGGGGCTCAAGCCAGTACCCATCACCCCGGATTCGCCTCAGCTCCTTACGGGAGCGCGAAAGGGAGCCCTGCGCCAGCGGGGCCGGGACCAAGCCGGCCCGTGACGGGGGACCCGGCTCTTCCCGAGGGCCGGGTGCCCCTCACTCCTACGGCCAAGGGAATCGCCGCAGCCCCGCCGGGGGGACCCACGGCGGGCCCCCTCAGGGCGGCCGCGGCCCGGCCCGCGGCGGGCTGGGCGCAGCCCCTCTGCCGAGCGCGGTCCGGTACGGCCCGCCCGAGCGGCCATTTCCCGCCGCCCCGCGCGGCTCCGCGGCGCCCGGAGCCCCGCGCCGGCCCCGCCCCGCCCCGCGCCGGCCCCGCCCCGCCCCGCGCCGGCCCCGCCCCGCCCAGCGCCCCGCGCTCCGCCCGCGCCCCGCCCCGCCCCGCCCCTCCCGGCGCCGAAGGTTTCCGAGCGGGGGTCGCGCTGCTCCGGCGGCGTTTCCGGAGATTGCCGAGGGGCTCCGGCCCCTCCCCAGCCGCCGCCGAGCCCGTGACCGAGGCGCTCCGGTGGGTCGGAGCCCGGCGCGCTCGCTGCTGGTCCGGTCGCGGCGCGGGGCTCCTCGCCCTCCTCCTGCGGCTCCCGCTCCTCCGGCAGCGCCGGGCGCCGCGGTGACAGAGCGGGGCGATCGCGGCGGGGGGCGGCCGGGGCTCCGGCGGCGCGGATGGCGGAGGGCGGCCAGCCCCCGCAGCAGCAGCAGCAGCAGCAGCAGCCACAGCCGCAGCTCCTGGCCGGCGGCGGCGCGGGGTCCGCCCGCGGCGTGAAGCGGGAGCCGGAGCTGGAGCAGCCCATGCCCGGCGGGGACGGCTCGGAGGGCGGCCACAGCAAGCGGCTGCGGACGGAGGCGGAGGCCGACGGCGGCGGCATGCAGGTACCGGGCAGGGCCGGGCCGTCCCCGGCTCTCCCTCCCCGGGGCTCGGCCGGGCCGGGCCGCGTTTGATTTCGGTTTGCGGGATTGGGCGTGCGGGCCTTTCCCCGCGGGCAGCCAGGCGAGCGGGGCTCCCCCCCGGGCCGAGCCAGCACACGGGGGGCCCTGGGGGAGCCGCCCCCGGCTCCGGCGCCCCGGGCACCGCCGGGCAGCACGGGGAGGCCGCGGGGCCGGGGCCGGTGGGGCTTACCCGCGGCGCCTTGGGCATGTACAGCAGCAGGAGAAATCCCGGGTGCTGCCTGGGAAAGGGGAGAACCGGGTAGTGGCATGTCTTCTAGGCTGGTTCAGGTTCCCACGTTTCTGTCGTCTCCTGCCAGCGCGGTTTGATCGACCCCAAAACATCGCTTGTTTCAGGTGCATTGGCCTTTGTGTTTGTGGGGTGATGCCGCCAAGGTGTTTCTGCCTCCCTTTGTCTGGGTGTTGTGGAGGGTTGTTTTATTATGGCACTGGCCTTATCTGCTCCTGTCTCTCGTGATATCAGAGCTCTTTGGAAGCAGCGTGATTTATACATCTGAACTTGTTACTCTTCTCACCTTTTCTGGGGCTGGTAAGCGCTCCTTCCTGGCTTTCCAAAGGGAAGCATCCTATTCTCTCCATGGTGCTTCTCATCAAGATGCCAAATGCTGACCAGCACTCTTCCCTTTTTATTTCCCAGGCTGTCTCCAGTTGTCATGTTCAAGCATTATTTATTTTTTGAACAGCTTGCAGCAGGAAGGATTTATTTATGATTCTGTCTGATGTTCAGCCTTTCATGGTGGTCTCTCCATCCCACAGCATCGTATTTTCCCAAGTGTGATGGTGTGGCCTGAGCGCTTTGTGGAGCTTTGTACCTAAATGCTGCTGCTTGTGCTCTCCCAAGGGCCAGTGAAAATCGAAAATCGTGCTGTGCTCTTTTATCCCTTGAAGTAGTGTGTTCTCCCACACGTAGGTGTCAGGTATGATTCAGGCAGTGTGTACAATTGCCAGGAGAAAGATGCTCAGCACTGAAGGAGTGTTTGTACTGTGTATCTTGCTAGGAGTTGTGAATGAGTGCACAGGCATGGTGACATGAAATTCTTTGGCTCTTCAGAGTTGAACTGAGGCAAAGATCCTGTGCAGTTATGGGAGGTGCACCGGTTGACCCTGCATGTAGTGGTTTAACTGGATGTTATTGATATAAACTTGGGTAAATCAACTGAAAATTGCCCAGGAAGGGACTTGGACTGGTTTAGCAAGAGTCTGATTTTTTTTTTTTTTTGTTTTTAATTGTAAATGAGCACAATTTCTCTACTGATAAAAGACACCCCCCCCCCCCCCCCCGATATTTATATTCAAAAGTGTGTTGTCTGTTCAAGGAATAATGCAAGATAGTAAGATTGCAGCCTTCAGCCATGGGGCTGTAACTGTGTGTGTGAAGCAGTGTATAATGCTGGGGATCGTGATACTAAGGATTGATTGTGGAATTAATTAGCAGAAAGCTGGGGCTTATTTCTGTACCAAATAGTGGGAAACAGTGGAGAAACTAGGTGAGGTGCAACTAGTAGAGCCCAATTTTAAGTGTCTCTGCAGTCAGTGTAGCTGTTCTTCAGATTAGGACACCTATATTGTACTTATTTGGCATTCTTAGTGTAATTTTGTACTTTTATATATATGGAAAATATTTTTTGATCCTTTTATTATAAAAGATGAAAATAAACACATATATGTGTGTATGTATATATGTACAAATATGTACCATTATTTGGAACTAGATGATCATTAAGGTCTTTTCTGACCCAAACCATTCTATGATTCTATATCCAGAAGTTTCCCTTGGTTTTTTTTTTTTTTTCATTTTAAAAACTGTAGTTTATATATTTGGAGAATCTTCTCATATTTACAAGCATGAAATAGCAAATTTGAAGCCAAACTTACCAATCATATCAGAGCTAGGAAAAATGTGTTCTTTAATGTTTGGGAAATTTGGTATATTTTTAGTTAAAAGACAAAACACAAGATTGCCCTTCACGAGGATTTCTGTTCAGATAGTGCCTTCTTTTGAAGTACCTTATTTTAGAAGAACAGCTTCTTTTTTAGTAAATCCTCTATGTTTAACTGTATGTAATGCTTACAGGGGGAATAAAGAGCCCATTCTTTAATTTTTTTCCCTCCCTCTCATATGTACTAGAGGCTTTTGGAAAGCTGGAAATACAACCAGCAACATTTGTACCTTGTTTTTCCTGGAGATCCTGTCAATTTTCTACTTCCTGTTCCAGAGCCATGGGCTGTTGCTGTGTAAACTTGGTGACCTCCTGTGTCTGGGTTGATAGCAAGGAATCCTGGAGTGCTCTGCCCACCACCATTTCTTCTTTGCATAACCTGTACCTACCAATGGCTCAGGATATAAACACAGAGTGTAATGCTGAAATAAATAATTTAGCTGTCGAAATTACTACCGTAGCTGCAAAACTAATAGACTTTTTGTGAGTTTCTTAGCATGAAATATCAAAACTAGGCTATAGGAAGGTAAGACAATAACTAGGTATTAAGACCTTGGGGCTGAAGGTGCCTGAAAACTTCAAGTAGCCCTTAAATTTACTGGGCTTTTTGTTTTCTGCTGTCTCAAGCCAGCTTGCTCAGACAGCTTATGCCGTTAGGGTTTCATTATCTAATCCATCTTTGATCAGGCCGGATAAATGGTGTTTGGCCAGTGCTGATCTTGTTAGGAGGGTGGTGTAAAGCTGCTTGGGTTGGGATTGGGACAAATCGGATCATGGCTGCTATCTGCTTCTGGGACATATTTCAGTTAATCGTGGCGTGGGAGGAAAAAGTCTACCAGGAGCTGCTGGTTTTTAGCTCCCTCAGTTCCATAAACGGCAAATGCTACTGGCCAGGAATGTCACCTGGAAGTATTTGGATAGGTTTGTAAGCTTTGGAAGTAAAGGGCCCCAAAGGTGTTGCTTCTTTTTAACTGTATAAATACTAGCAAGGAACTACTTCATGCTCTGTTTGCTGACTTGGATGGTTGAATCATTTGGATCAGCTTGCTGGTCTGGGTAAAAATAATGCCTAACACAGGGGAGAGGACAAAAAAAAGGAAAGTTATATCAGCCTAAGTCACTTGTGAAACTACACTGAAATCAATTGTTGATGCAGCTGTATTTGCTTCTTGTCAGAAAATACTGACTGCTGCACAGATGGAAGAGAAAGTACCCTTGCAACTGTCTCTTTCCTCCCCTGTTCCTTGTGGATGAAAGATGAGAAATGTGACTAGCTGGGAAGTGTCCCTTTCTCTTTCAAACTGCAGACAAGGGTGTAATTCCAGGGTACTCTTTTTGTCTTGCCCTTCCAAGTGCTAGAGGTGTACCAGTTTACACGGCTGAAAAAGTTCCTAAGATATCTTCCCCTTGCTTTGCATGGAGTTGAATGAAATAATCAACTCCTCATATAGTCCCCAAACTGAATTTTGATTTAACTTTTTTATGGGGTCTAGGCTGTTTAGTAAATTAAAATCATACCTTGTGGTAATACATGGGTGGAATTAGATGCAAGGTGTGAACAGAGCTGATCCTTGTTCCTCTTTCATGAATGACTCGTGTGCTCAGTACCCCTGAGTATTTGGCAGAATTACTGTTCTTGCAACTGTGAGCATGGTTAACTGGTCAGGACAGGCAGTTTCTGCAGCTGTGGTCTGTGCCTTGCCCAGTCCACATAAACCTTTAGTGGCAGCAATGAGTGGTGACTTTGTGCTGTCATTCAGCCATGTCAGCACAGGGTTCATAAAGATGACTAGTGGTGTTGAGATCAGTCCCCTGTGACTAAAAGATGATGTAATAGACGATAAGTCTTCGCTCCAAAAGAAAGTCTGCGGTTTCTCATCCTACCGTGAGCCAGAAGATGGTCTGTGACACCCTCTACCAGCCTGACTTCTTTCCAGCACAATGACTGGAAACCCTGAACTGCAGGGTGCCGCAGAAAGGGGAGAGTGGGGACGTGACTGGTGCTTCATGACAACCAGTGTCCTTGTTCAAGCTGTGGCCTATTTGTGGAGCTCCAAAGGATGGCAAGAAATCAGTCTGCTGATAATTTCTAGATAGGTTTGGGTTTACAAGTAGGAGGGTTGACTGGGATTGTAATTGAGAAGGGGCCAATGAATAATAGCTTTTATGCTGTGAGGGACCCTTTGGAAGTCTGTATTTTTAAATCTTACAGAAGAGAACATCTAGTTCCAGTAAATTGTGGAAAAGCTGTGTAATCAGGTTAGCTTTTTCCTCCCTCTTATTTTTCATGGCATGGCTGTCTTTGTAAAGAGATGCAGAGAAATGCAGGGGATACAAGATACAGTAAAAGAACTGAAGTTCCAGTCATTGGACCCCTGTCTTGGATCCAGGATGAGATTTCTTGGGATGCTGTTTTGACAGAGTACTGCCGATGTGATGAGACATAATGAATCACCTCTAAGTTTGTTGTTTCTCTGTTTGCCTTTGCCCTTTGTTTTTTTTAAATATTTGAATGTTATGAGTTAGACTTGACGCAGTCTGGGAACACTTAGAAAATCTCCAGTTCAAAGAAAACCTTTGGCAAACAGGCTGAAAGTTGGGATTTTAGAGTTGTTAAGAGTGCTTTAATGTTGGCTCTTTTCTTGCCATATTCAGGAAAGTGGAAAGCCCAAGTGAAGTATTCTGCATGCTTTAGTACTCCTCCTGCCTCTCTCAGTATTTCTCTGTAGATTCCAGAGGTTTGTATTCAAAGGTGATGGACACATTTGTGAGGTTGGAAGCAAAGCAGAGGTCTGGATCTACTGGAGATGGTTTCCTTCTGTGTATGTGTACCAGCTGTAGACATAAGCCTTTTATTTTTCCTTTCAGAATTCCTCTTTAGAAACACAAGTGCTCTGGTATTTTGCAGAAGGCCTGGTCTCTCCCTTGCATGTTGGAAAGGTTGCCCACCTAGCTGAGTTTGGAGCAGCTCCCAGGCACATCCTGTGCAATTCCCTCTGTTGGCTGTCCCTCCCAGTGATGCAGCAAGCAGGGCCCCTGCCTTGCCCTTCTGCACTGGGGGTTTGCACTTCTGTGTTCAAGGTTGTCTCAAAGATGTGCTGGTCACTGAAGGTTTGGCGTCTGTGTTCCTGTGCTGGCTTTGTGCTTTGCTGTGACTGCTCTTTCAGCCACTGCTGTGGTGAGGCTGGTGGCAGCAGGAGTACCAGAACACATGAGATGCAAAGGAGGCAGAAGTAAAATAAAGTAAAATTAAGTAAATCAACTGCTTCGTTTGCACTAGAGGTAGGGAAGCCGAATTGAAGTTGAGATGGATCTGAACAGGATTCTGTGGGTGGTCTGTGGCCCCCTGGAAACTGCTGCTGAAGAACTTACCCCTGTTAGCTTAGAAAAATAAAGCCTGTCGTTAGCAGTGTTTGGTTGGTTGCACAGAAACCTCTCCCCCTTTGGAAAATGTTAGGAATCACATTAGTTGAAGATGTTTTAAAACCTGTCACTCTATGCCGCTGACTTGTCTTGTGGCACTCAACAAACCTTGGTTTTTGTATGAAATGAAAGAGAAGGGCAGATGTTTTAGTTGTCTGGAAATCTTTTATTTAATTTGCCTGACTCTGATATTACTTGACCTTCTGTGTGTGTGTTTGCTGTTGAAATGCGGTGGCTGAGGGATCAGAGGAGCATCCAGAAGAGAAGTGAGAGAAGCAATTAGAGGTAACGAGTTCCAGTTCATTGAAGCATTCTGTTGATCTACATTTTACAGTGGTATTGAGTGGACACCCAAGTGTAGCTGTCATGAGATAATCCCAATGTTTAGGGATTAGAGCTGCTTGACTGCATTTTGGGCCTTAACTCCCTTTGGTCTCCAGTAAATTTAATTTTGCCAGCAATCTTTTGTAAATTCGGTTTGAAAGATGTGTATGCATTTTCCCCAGCATGCTTCCCTCTCCCTCTGCTTCACTTTCTTGTGTGCATCCCATTTTTACAGGTTGAATTAGAGATATTTGTAGGAGCCAAGTCCAACAATGGCAGGGACTGGATGAAACAGTCCTCACCAGTTCTGAACTGTGCCACCATCCTGATCCTGCACTGTTCCCTGCCTGCCAAGCTGTCCCACTGAGCTGTGCCTGGCTACCTCTCCTGCAGGCAAGCTTTGCTGAGAAAGGCCACATAGTTTTCTAGATTTCTAACCTGTGTTCTGGGTTCTGGAAGATTTCCAGGGTGTTTGTGAACTGTTCCAGTCTCTCTCTCATTTGGCTTGTCACGCATACATACAGCATCTATCTAAACCACCCCTATCAGCTTTCTTGGTGGACCAAAGGAAATGGGACTCCATCTCCTTAGCAGTGATACAAGGTATTTAAGTGGCCACAAAGAAATTAAGGTTGTATACAAAAGCCCCCTTGTTTAATGAGCAGCATCAGCTGAATTAGAGCTGGATCCAGCACCTGCCTGGGCAGAGCAGGGAACTTAGGCAGTTTCTGTCAGCTCACTTGCTGCGACACTGGTGTTCAGTCAGCTATGCCATCGTGCCAGCTCCTAACCTTTGGAGTGTGGGCAGAGGGTACTTGTGGTTGACACTGATTAGAAAAGAGATAGTGAAATCTTCTCCTTGGGTTGGACAGTGGGATTCAGGCTGGCGTGTTTTTGAAGTGGCTGTGTGTTACTGGGGCTATTGCTTATGTTTGTCTGAGAGACTTTGTGGTGCGGAAAGATTGGATGCTTGCTTCAAAGAGCATAGAATAAAAGCACTTGTTGCTCTTCTTGCATGAATTTATTGGGCTTTATCTTCTCATAATTGCCTCATCAATAATGCATGTATTAGCATAGCGATCAGGAAGAAACTGCAGCATTTAGGGGAGAAAAAGCCCTCATAATGTCAGCACTTTTCCCCTCTGACTGTGCATAGCTGAATTTCTTTTAATAGAGAGGCTAAAGAATCAACCTTATGTGGCTTTTCTGTGTGTCACAAATATCAAAATGTGCTCCCCAGAGGCCTTTGAGGCCTTAGGATCTGGATCTGGCTCAGATTTCTTCAAGGGACTGGAGCATTGTGCACTTTTAACTGAGGCTTTCTGCACAGCTTTCCCACTGCTATTTCTGTAGGAGATTCTTGCAGACATTTGGAGTGGTTGTCACTGTTGAAGGTGATGCCCAGGAAGAAAATCCCACCAAGCCATCACTAAAAAGCCTTGATTTAGTGCTGTGTGGGCTGAGGGGAGGCTCTGGCTGGGATCCTGGTGCTATAATTTGCTACTTGTGGCTGCTGTTCTCCTGCCTGGATAGGGGTGGGAAGGTTGCCTTTCCTCCAGCCTGCTCACTGACCTCTGGCAGCGTGGCTGGGGGAAGGCCAGGCTCTGCCCAGCTACAGGACTGGGCACCTTCTTCCTGGGTCCCTGGATCTGCAGGTGGAGTAGCTAAGTATGTCTCTCTGAGCAGCTCCTGTGAGAGATTGTGCTTCTGAGCCATCTCTGTCTGGCTCTTTGATTTTATTCTGTTTTGTGTCTTTGCTTCCCTTTGTGGGAAGAAGAAATGAGGGGAAGTGCAAGCAATGGCTTCTTCATTACCCTTTGTACTCTGCTGTCCTGGAAAGCAGGTCCATCAGAGGCCTCTTTCCTACCCTTATTTCATGTTAAAAGCTTCGGAGAAAAGCTGGACCAGGATGGAGTAGATTTTGTAGGTGCTTCTCCTTGCCCATAGGCACTAGTTTTTGAAGCTCAGCTTTGGAGGTGGCCTGGGATAGTGCCTGGGATTAAAGACCTCTCTCTGAGTGGTACTGCTTCTGCTCCCATGGGTAGGACCAACCACACAGCCTGGGGAAATCCAAAAGGTTCACTCAGGTAAGGAAACCTTGGCTGTGATGTTGCTGCAGCAGATGGAACCGTGGGGCATACCAAAAGAAGTGGGGACTGGAGCATGGTACAGGCAGATTCCCTGGGGCTGGTGGCATGTGTGAGGGTGGGAGACAGGTGTTTGTGTTATAGTGGCTTCAGGAATAATTCGAGTCATGGGGGAAACTGAGGCAATAAAGTGTATGCAGCACTGCTGCTGATTTGCAGCAGCAGATCTGAATGTCTCTTGGACAGCCTGCAGGAGAATCCAGCTGGCTGATGAAGCACCTGCCCATCCTGTCATTTGTGTTGTCCAGTAGCGGAAATTGAAGTGTGTGGAAATGCAGAATGCTCTCAGTGCTCTAGTTCTAGGAAGGGGTGTGCAGCTCTGCAGTGGTGCTGGAGCTCTGTTTGTCCTGGGTGGTCTGGAACTGCAGGTGCTGTCTCCTCCATGCAGAGGGTTGAGGAGATAGACAGAGAGTGTGCCGGGGTGAGAACCTGTGCACAGCAGGCTGCATTGAAGGGGCTGGAACTTACAGCCAGTAACTGCCCAGCAGGAGAGTGTGACAAGAAGGCATCATATGAAATCATAATTATGTGGTCATACCTTTTATGTTTTTAGAGATGACTTCATCTCCACAATTGCAGCAAATGGATGGTGCTCACTGAGGCGCTATTAAACTTAATGGGAGTTTTGTAACCAGTTAAAATGTAAGGTCAGGTTTTGGACTATCCAATATTTCATTTCTTCTTTCATCTCATGGATGACCCCAAACTAAATATACTGCAGATAACCAAAACCTTGCACTGGATACAGACCTATTCATTTTTAATGGTCTCTTCTACAGTACTCACCACTGTAGTGAGTAGCTTCACAGGTACTAATGATTTTATTTTTTAGTTTCCTGAGAGATAGAAAACATGTAGTGTGTGTTATTTTGTGGAAGTGGGGGTTGAAGTACTTGGTAATAAGAGCAGTTTTGCCAAAACAGTTTGACACTTGCAGTCTAATTTATTTTTATTTGTGTTTTTGGTTGTAGCTGGGGCTTTTTTATTGAGGTTAGCTTTTGGTGATATTTTAATCCTTGATCTACAGCTCTCTACAACTTCCACTACATATATATGATGCCTACAGCTTCCATAGACTGATCCTTAAGTGTGTCATGTTGGGCAAATGTACAGTGGTGTTGTCTTTATCTTAAAGCCCAGCAGAACATCTTGAATTAAGGAGGTTGGTCAGCATCATAGTGAAATTTTACTTGGAAAATAAGGTTTGAAATCTAACTAATTTTTTAGGTAAAATGGTTGCTGTTTGTCTTAAACTATGAAACCACCTACCTTCTGGTTTCTGCAGCTGTTTATACTACTCAGAACACAGCACTTGTTAGGCTTGAATGAAGCAGGAATTAGGAAAAAGTTGTTCATAATCCTGATCTATTGTAACATCCCTGCACACGAGGAAATACTGGAAGTTACATGGATAGTTGCTATTTTTTAATCTGCAGCCCTTGGCTTTTGCAGTTGCTATTTTAGGAGAGAATGTAGCTACACTGCCTTTTGAGTTTAAAAGCATGTTTTGGTCTGTTAAGAAGCAAAGAGCTCTGTGTGGACAGCAAAGGCAGGAGCTGGCTCCTGACCCATTCCCTGTGCTGGCTCCCGATGGGGACTGGCAGCTCTTCCCCTTTCCTTGGACCACAGGTCTCAGTGTGGTTGATTTTGGGATCAGCAAGGAGGACAGAGGGATGTTTGCTGAGAAGACTTTGTGACACATTAGGGCTGCAAAGGAATCCTGCCACTTGGGATACTGGTGTCTCAGGTGAAAAATACGTGGTTGATCATGGACTTGGTATCTCATTTTTGTTTGCTGAATAATGAGTCCTTCATGGCATCCCATGACTGCCTGCTTTTTATTGCTTCTACATGGGTGTTCAGTTCTGTTCTCCTTAGCTGAGTAAAGGGGGGAACAGAATTGTGTTGTATGGTGGGGGTTCTGTCATATTCAGAGAGCTCCAGACAACAAGCCTAGTTTTGGGCTGGATGCCTGATCTTACTGCCAGGATTATCAGACTACAACACTGGAAGTAGTATAAAGCTGTAGGGGAGGAATAAACACCCCATCCCACTGCTTTTTTGGAAAGAGTAGATAAAGACCAACCTGTCAATGCCTTCTTTGTGCCTCTGCATGTGTTGTGGGAATTCCTGTTGCCTCGAAGTGAGGAGAGAAGATGAAGCTGGTGTCCTCTCTGAACCTCACATGAATACTGTGGAGACCTGGCGTCTGCTAGTGTCACCAGCTGGATCCGGCAGGTTTTTCCCTATCTGATCTTTATACCTCTTTATACTCTTTCTTCTTGGAAAAGTCTGATTTCCTGGGCTGCTTACATTTCCCTAAGAGTGGTGGTCTGCATGCCAAGTGCCTCATGTTGTGGGAGCTGAGCTGTCAGTCACAGACAGAGGAGACAAGGCCATCATTTGCAATGGTGGGATGGACTCAGCAGGAGGTGATAGTGGCATTTGGGACAAGTGCTGTCTGTGTGATGGTTAGGTATCAACCATGGGCCAGAGAACACTTCAGAGAAGAGAAGGAGAATGTAAAAGGAAATGGACCAACTGTGGATTTTGATTGTCAGATAGAGAGGGTTACAGTGGAACTTCACTCTGTAGTGTTTCCATCTGCTGTGGTTTAATCTTAGCTGGCAACTAAGCCCCACACAGCTGCTCACTCCTTCTCGCTGGGGTGGGGGAGAGAATCAGAAGACTATAAGTAAAACAACTTGTGGGTTGAGATAAAGACAGTTTTAACAGGTAAAGCAGAAGCCACACATGCAAGCAAAGGAAAGCAGGGAATTCAGTCACTGCTTCCTGTGGGCAGACAGGCATTCAGGCATCTCCACGGAAAGCGAGGCTTCATCATGTGTAATGGTGGTTTGGGAAGACTTCACTCTGAATGTAGTCCCTCTCTCTTTCTTCTCTTAGCTTTTTATGCTGAGCATGATGCCATGTGGTGTAGAACATCCCTTGGGTCTCTTGGGGTCAGCTGTCCTGGCTGTGTCTCCTCCCATCTTCCTGTGCACCCCCAGCCTCCTTCT